>NW_020229459.1:600000-940000 GCF_003227725.1 Camponotus floridanus | reverse complement strand
GATAGAATGTGGATAATGAAATCGCGCGGAAAAAAGAACCAATCATTTTCTCGCTCTTGTAAAAATATGACAAGTTGATTGGCTGACACATTCATCTCCCTTTGCCTGATTGGTTGATGCTTTCTTTATCGCGTCGTGTCTACATAAGCTATCGTTCGCGCCAAAGAAGACCGTGTTTCCGTTCCCATGACTATTATAAATTTCTATGGTGAGAAGAGACACGTGGATTCTGCATTTCGTGCTTGTATCAAACATTAAATACCTCAAGATACCTATTTTTAAAATAATAATCTTTATTAATAATAATTTTTATTAATTTTCTGTTTTTAATTTTCATTAACAGAATTATTTTAAATATTAATTTAATTTTTTATTAAATTATTTAAATTTAATAAAAAATTTTATTTAAAAAATTATTTACATTTAAATTACATAAATGAATTTATATAAAACAATTAACTATTTTTTATTTATTTTTATACATTTTTTATTTAATTTTAATATTGTTTTATTTTATTTTTACTAATCTACTCGTCTCTCATCGAACCTTAATTCTTTTACATATAAAGGTGCAATTTCATTGACGCTAAAAAGTAGCGTCAACTATTGGTTGAACAAAGAAGTAAGTAGTTGCTTCTTTGTTCAACCAATGGTTGACGCTACTTTTTAGCGTCAATGAGGCCGCATCTTAAAGGTGCAATTTCATTGACGCTAAAAAGTAGCGTCAACCATTGGTTGAATAAAGAAGTAAGTAGTTGCTTCATTGTTTAACCAATGGTTGACGCTACTTTTTAGCGTCAATGAAATTGCACCTTAAAGGTGCGGCCTCATTGACGCTAAAAAGTAGCGTCAATCATTGGTTGAACAAGGAGGTAAGTATAGTTGCTTCATTGTTCAACCAATGGTTGACGCTACTTTTTAGCGTTAATGAGGCCGCATCTTAAGAAGACGTGAAGATGACGTCCTTTGTTTCTTGCCAATAGAAAAAGAAGAAAATAAAATCGCACGGAAAAAAGGACCAATCATTTTCTCGCTCTTGTAAAAATATGACAAGTTGATTGGCTGACACATTCATCTCCCTTTGCCTGATTGGTTGACGCTTTCTTTATCGCGTCGTGTCTACATAAGCTATCGTTCGCGCCAAAAAAGACCTTGTTTCCGTTTCCATGACTACCACAAATTTCTATGGTGAGGAGAGACGCATGGACTCTGCATTCTGCATTTCGTGTCTGCATGAAACATTAGGTTAGATAACTCAAGATACCTATTTTTAGTACCTCGAAGAAGACGTCCCTTGTTCTGTCAATAAAAAAGAAGAAAACAAAAGATGTTAGTATCTTATAAAATATTATAAAATTGCATGCACGGTTTATTTGTTTAGTCCACGTGGATTAACAATCGTGTAATTTCTCTTTAGGCGCGAAAAAACAGGAACTCAAACGTCATGGCAAAGAAGAGGAAACAATTTGACGAATATTTGGGAGGATCCGAGACCCTTCCATCTGAAGTGTCTATCATGCAATTCGTCTCTTCACGAGCCCGTGAAATTTCCGCGATGACATCTTCGATTGGTATGTATCTTGCAAAGATAAAAAAAATATCAAGTACATAAAAGTATTCTACCTTTTGTGCAACAATATGTTTAATAAAAAAAGTCTTTAAAAATAATTTACTGTAATTTTCCTTAATAAAATAAAAAATTTTTCTAAAAAATTAAAACCTCAAAAAATAATATTCCTAAAAAGACACGAAAACTTAAAATATTAAAACTAAATATCAAATCAATAATTAATATTAGCCAAGAGCAATTTGTAAATTTGATATTATTTAAGAGCAATTTGTAAATTTGATATAATATTTGCCATAAAATATCAATCTTACATTGTAAAAATATATATAAATTCTCCCTAAGAAATTAAAATGCATTTTATTTGTATTCAGAAAAACTTTTTGATTTTTAAAATTGATACTAAATGAGAATTAGGATTTTTTTAATTCATAAAATATTTTTTATATAATATATATAATTTTTATAAAAATGTATACCTTGCAAAAAAGCTTCCTTAAATATGTTTTTCCCACAATCTTCTACTTAGATCTACCTGATTAGTTGAACTGCATGAATGCGATTTATTTGTTTAGAGCACATGGATTAACAATCGTGTAATTTTTAGCCGCAAAAAATTGTCATGGCGAAGAAGAAGAAACATTTTGACGAATTGAAATTTTGGAAGGATCCGAGACCCTTCCATCTGAAATGTCTATTATGTGATTCGGCTCTTCGAGGGCCCATGAAATTTCCAAGGTGACATCTTCGATTGGTATGTATACGTTGCAAAAAATATAAACTTGCTTAAATATGTCTTTCCCACGACCTTTTCCTTAGATCAGTTAAGAAAACATTTCTTCTAGCTTCTGCTGCCTAGCGAGTTGGATCTCATGCGTTTTCATATTCATCAAACGTATTTATTCAGCAACAACTTTAAGAGGTGCCTCTACCTTTTTAATTTCATAGAAATAATTCTCTTTTTATCTCTTTAAGATTGACTTTCTTTTTTATACAATTTTTCACAAAGGTAACATTCAACAATGAAACGTTAAGATTTGATTGTAATTGAAATAAAAAAACATTTTTTTTTTGTTACAGAAAATCCTAAGTAAACCAAGTTAATATTTCAAAAGTCATATATATATATATATATATATATATATATATATATATATATATACGCAGATGTGTCATATCTCGTAACGTTAAAAGCTTATCACCTAGACTGTGAGAGGAAAAAAAAGAGAGGACAAAATGCGAAAATGGCAGTCGGCGAGCAGCCAAAATTTACCATCGACGAGTAAGCAGCAACCATCCCATGAGACGATCTGCTTAGAGACTCACACCTGGCATGCAAAACGTTTTCACATGATCGACAAGTGGGGATATAAAATTCCACATTATTTAAAGGACAAGAGCTCTAAAGTCAGTTACAATGCTGCAACAAAAAACTGCCTTTTACAAGATATTTCTTACTATACCTGTATCGAAATAGTAGGAAAGAAAAATTTGTTGGAAGCAACTTTGAAGGAACATTGTAATCCGAAAAAAACTTTTGCTGCAAAGATGTACACCGATGGGCAAAAAGAAGGTATGGTAATGTTCTTTAAAAAGAATGGCTATCCACAGTTTCCTATTGGTAATGTGAACTTTTTCTGGAAGCTAAGCTATACAAAGAAAAAAACCATTTGGATATGGGTACATCCTGCTTTTTATAGTGATTTTCTTAGTGAGATTATATCTAGTTTTGAGTTTAAACACAATAACGCGGAACAAAATAAAACTGACATTTCACACAATTTAAATGATATGTACACAAATGACGCAGGCTGTAAAATGCTTGTATTAAAATATGCATTAAATAGATTCAGACTTTCTGGGCCAACAGCTTTAACTGTACTAAAAGAAGCATTACATGTACCATCTCTAATTGAACTAGATTTAGATTCGAAAAATTGCCCTATGACAAAAGAACAGTATAGCTCGTTAAATGAAAAATTAGATACATCAACAGGTAATAATGTCTCTGTGCAACCTGTGGAGAAAATGGTAATTGATGAAAATGAAAAAGATACCAAAGGTTTGACTATACAAGATCGTAAGGAAATAATGTGGCATACTAAATATTATAAAAAAAGAGAAAATATAGAAGCTTTTAAGATACAAAAGCAAATGTGGCAATCGTTGAAGGTTTTGGAATCACCACGTTTTCCGTTACCAACATATATTATTGCATTAACCGTTTTAGATCCACGCTTTTATTTACCTGTAAGAAGCACGAAAACTGAGATTCCTTCATCTGCTGAAAACTTACATTCTCAGTTATCAAATAACTTAAATCGTTCTCCTATTTGGAATGCACAAATACGTCAGATCGTAAGCAGTTCTTGTGTGTCCAAACACACAATCGACAAGATTGAACTTGGTATGTCAGATAATCCATATTTCAGTAAGGATGCAAAAATACCGATACTTCTTATACAGAAACCAGCAGTAACTTCTTCAGGTATGTAATAAGTATAATTTACAATTATTTATAAGGTATATATTATTCCTTGATTGCAATTAAAAGTACATTGATATATTGTTCCAGGTTTAGGTTCCAGGATAGATATTATTATACCATCTAGATGGGCAATGGCATTTTGGATGGCACTTTTAATGCGATCTCCATTAGTAGGCGGACTTCGAGAAACCAAATTAGTAGTTTTTGAAAGTTTAGAACCATATGGACCTGATATTAATGATCCCGACACTCCTGCTTACAGAGAAGAAGCGTCGACAAGAAAGGAGGAATTAACCAATGAATATTTTTCTCATTCGCCAATCCAAAGAGTTAACTTTATCAAATTTGGCATTTGGAGTCCTTTCTTCTGCGATTGGAAAAATTTAACCAAAGACTGGTCGGACGTTGAAGATTTTTACGTTCTGAGACACTTTAGACTTTTAGCACTTTTAAGAACAGTAATTAAAACTATTGAACATAAGAATGCAAGGTCCAAATCAACTGTCCAAGGGTCACAATTCGATTTTCGAGAATTCGATGAATATCAAAATTGCCTGGTACAAGTCAAATTGTCGATATTGAACATAGGAACGTTGGATGATTTCGCGATCATATGTATACCAACACCCAATGATTTGCGAAGTTTCGAAAATAATGAAAATTATGATGGTCCTATGGAAAAATGTCACACCGATCGGAATGAAGAGTACCGCAAAATATTACGTAGATTACACTTAATGGAATTGGAACAACTAAGACACAAAGTTAAACTAAGGTACAGAGTTAAACGGAAGAAAACGTCCCAAGATAATGTATTGCCGGAGGAATTTGATGACATTCATGACGAGATTAATAGTGCAAAACGTCAGAAAATGATATCAGATCATGCGGAAGAAATGAGAAAATTGTATCTCCCAGAATCGACGGAGGTTCGCCATTCCTGCGGTAGAGAAGTCATGGGATACGTAACGATGGGCGGTTATTCATTTCTTCGTAGGAAATTTATTGGCATCGGATATGTCACATTACCTTCGCTACTCAAAATTATTCGCAAAAAGTCTAACATTGTTCTCGTTAGGAATAATAAAGAACTACAGTATAGATTTGTACGATTAGAAATATTAGTAGATATTAATAAGAGATGTAAGTAGATATTAATTATTAGTAGATAAGTGTGCGTCATAAGTATATTTTTATTTTATGTATATTTTATCTTATTACCAGAGTCCGGATCTCAGGGCCGTTTCTCCCACTCCTAGTGCATGCTAGCAGCCGAGCGCCCCGAAAAACAGTACCGTCTATGATCTATGCCGGTGTTGTAATGATAGCAAAGGGAGCACCATCGCGTAGCAAAATTATATATATATTTAATAATATAATAATTTTAATTTAATAATTATTATATGTGTATATATATATATATATATATATATATATACACATATAATAATTATTAAATTATAATTATTATATAATTATTATATGTGTATGTGTGTGTGTGTAGATTTAATTATACATATGCATATAAATTTATATATATATATATATATATATATATATATATAATATATATATATATATATATATATTATATTATTTTATATTTTAAATTATATATATATATAATTTAAAATATAAAATAATATAATAAATAATTATATTTTGTTTTTCTTTGCGACGATGTCCTCCTTGCTACCATCACTATACCGCCATAGATTATCGATACTGCTTTTCGCGGCGCTCTGTCGTATGCACTTGGAATGATGAAGACGGCACCGAGATCCGACTCTCCAAGACTCTGTTTACATTATATACCTATGCAAATATATGTAAATGTATCAATGTATATATTTTTAAATTTTTTTTGTACAAGAATAAAGTCAAATATTTCAAATAATATTTTTTTACACTATTTTCAGTAAAAATAATTTCCAAAGAGTCAATAATAGATGGATTGATAGTGATCATGATCGATAAATTTGGTTTGGTTTTATTTAAAACTTTCATTAAACAGTATGATTTAATTTTGCTCTTCAATACACTTTGCTTCTAAAATGTACATTTATCAAACGGTACAAAAATAATTACATAAAATATAATTTCTAATTATCTGCTGTGTAATTATAATGATTATTTTATATATAATATTTAACGTACTAATAACCAGTGTTATATTTTAAAGTTTTTTTACATTTTCTGTTATACGAAACTTATATAATTCTTCTTTGTATTGATTCTATATAATCATTCATTCATTTCAACTTGGAATTGTCGGTTCGGTGTCATCACATATCAATAATTATTTGGTATTTTAAAAACAGAGATTCAATTTCGTTCCACTCACAAGATCCTTTTTACGGATCTAAAGGTCTATCTAGATATAATGCGTTTAATGATCGCGCGGAAAAAAGAACCAATCAATTTCTCGTTCTTATAAAAATATGACAAGTTGATTGGCTGACGCATTCGTCTCCCTTTACCTGATTGGTTGACGCATCTTTCTTTGCCGCGTCGTGCCTATGTAAACTATTGTCCGCGCCAAAGAAAACTGTGTTTCCGTTTCCATGACTACCACCAATTCTATGGTGAGGAGAGACACGTGAACTTTGCATTTCGTGCCTGCCTCAAACATTAGGTTAGATACCTCAAGATACCTATTTTTAGTAATAATAATTTTTATTAATAATAATTTTTATTAATTTTCATTAATAGAGTTATTTTAAATATTAATTTAATTTTTTATTAAATTATTTAAATTTAATACAAAATTTTATTTTAAAAATTATTTATATTTTAATTACACAAATAAATTTATATAAATAATTAACTATTTTTTATTTATTTTTATTCATATTTTATTCAATTTTAATATACTTTTATTTTATTTTTACTAATTACTCATCTCTCATCGAATCTTAATTCTTTTATACGTACAAGAAGAGGTGAAGAAGACGTCTCTCGTTCCTTATCAATAAAAAAAAAAGAAAAAAAAGAAAAAAAAGACGTTAGTATAATAAAATACTATAAAATTGCATGAACGCGATTTATTTGTTTAGTCCACGTGGATTAACAATCGTGTAATTTTTAGGCGCGAAAAAATGGTCATGGCGAAAAAGAAGAAACAATTTGATGAATTGAAATTTTGGAAGGATCCGAGACCCTTCCTTCTGAAATGTCTATTATGTGATTCGGCTCTTCGAGGGCCCGTGAAATTTCCAAGGTGACATCTTCGATTGGTATGTATACATTGCAAAAAATATAAACTTGCTTAAATATGTCTTTCCCACGACCTTTTCCTTAGATCGGTTAAGAAAACATTTCTTCTAGCTTCTGCTGCCCTGCGAGTAGGATCTCACGCATTTTCATATTCATCGAACGCATTTATTCAGCAACAACTTACTTTAAGAAGTAGTGCCTCTACCTTTTTAATTTGATAGAAACAATTATCTTTTTATCTCTTTTAAGACTGACTTTCTTTTTATACAATTTCTCACAAAGGTAACATTCAACAATAAAACGTTAAGATTTGATTGTAATTGAAACAAAAAAACAATTTTTTTTTGTTACAGAAAATCCTAAACAAACCAAGTTAATATTTCAAAAGCTTCATATATATATATATATATATATATATATATATATATATATGCAGATGTGTTATATCTCGTATCGTTAAAAGCCACCTAAATTGCGAGAGGTATATTTGGCAAAAATGGCAGAGTCGGCGAGCAGGCAAAATTTACCATCGACGAGTAACCAACCATCCGATGAGATCTACTTAGAGACTCACACCTGGCATGAAAAATATTTTCACATGATTGACAAGTGGGGACATAAAATTCCACATTATTTAAGTTACAAGAGCCTTAATAGAAAAGCCAGTTACAAAGCTATAACAGAAAACTGCCTTTTACAAGATATTTCTTACTATACCTGTATCGAAATAGTAGGAGAAAAAAATTGGTTGGGAGCAACTTTGAAGGAACATTGTGATCCGAAAAAAATATTTACAGCAAAGATGTACACCAATGGTCAAAGAGAAGGTACAATAATGTTCTTTAAAAAGAATGGCTATCCACAGTTCCCTATTGGTAATGTGAACTTTTTCTGGAAGCTAAGCGAGACAAACATTAAAACCATTTGGATATGGGTACATCCTGCTTTTTATAGTGATTTTCTTAGTGAGATTATATCCAGTTTTGACTTTAAACAGAATAACGTGGGACAAGGTAGAACTGACATTTCACACAATTTAAGTGGTTGGTACACAAATGACGCAGGCTGTGAAATGCGTGTATTAAAATATGCATTAAATAGATTCAGACTTTCTGGGCCAACAGCTTTAACTGTACTAAAAGAAGCATTACATATACCATCCCTAACTGAACTAGATTTGGATTCGGAAAATTACCCTATGACAGAAGAACAGGATAGCTTGTTATGTGAAGAAGAATTAGATACATCAACAGATAGTAATGTCTCTGTGCAACTTGTGGAGAAAATGGTAATTGATGAAAATGAAACATATACCAAAGATTTGACTATACAAGATCTTAAGGAAAAAATGTGGCATACTAATTATTATAAAAAAAGAGAAAATATAGAAGCTTTTAAGATACAAGAGATAATGTGGCAATTGATGAAGGTTTTGGGATCACCAAGTTGTCTGTTATCGAATATGATTAATGGATTAACCGTTTTAGATCCACGCTTTTATTTACCTGCAAAAAGGACGAGAACTGAGATTCCTCTTTTTTCTGAAAACTTACGTTGTCATTTACCATATAACTTAAATCGTTCTCCTATTTGGGATGCACAAATACGTCATATCGTAAACGATTCTTGTGTGTCCACAAATACAATCGAAGAATTTATCCGTGTATCTGGTGTGTCTAATAATCCATATTTTAATAAGGATGCAAAGGCCAAAATACCGATACTTCTTGTACAGAAACCTGCGGTAACTTCTTTAGGTATATAATGAGTATAATTTATAATTATTTACGATGTATATATTATTCCTTGATTGCAATTAAAAGTACATTGATATATTGTTCCAGGTTTAGGTTCCAGGATAGATATTATTATACCATCTAGATGGGCAATGGCATTTTGGACGGCACTTTTAATGCGATCTCCATTAGTAGGCGGACTTCGAGAAACCAAATTAGTAGTTTTTGAAAGTTTAGGACCATATGTACCTGATATTAATGATCCCGACACTCCTGCTTACATGAGAGAAGCGTCGACAAGAAAGGAAGAATTAACCAATGAATATTTTTCTCATTCACCAATCCAAAGAGTTAACTTTATCAAATTTGGCATTTGGAGTCCTTTCTTCTGCGATTGGAAAAATTTAACCAAAGGCTGGTCGGGCGTTGAAGATTTTTACGTTTTGAGACACTTTAGACTTTTAACACTTTTAAGAACGCAAATTAATATTATTGAACGTGAGAATACGACGTCCGAATCAACTGTGCAACAGTCAGAATTCAATTTTCAAGAATTCGATGAATATCAAAATTGCCTGGTACAAGTCAAATTGTCGATATTGAACAAAGGAACGTCGAAAGAGTTCGCGATCATATGTATGCCGAAACTCGAAGATTTGCGAAGTTTCGAAAATAATGAACATTATGACGGGCCTGTCCATAAACATAACGCCAATCCGAATGAAAATTCCAGCACAAAATTACGTAGAATACGCTCGATGAAATTGAAACGACTAAGTCAGCGCAGAGTTAAACGGAAGAAAACATTCCAAGGTAAAGTATTGCCGGAGAAATTTGATGTCGTTCATGACGTGATGAATCGTGCAAAACTCTCAAAACTTAACAAAACAATATCAGATCGTGAGAAAGAAAAGAGAAAATTGTATCTCAAAGAATCGACGGAGGTTCGCCAATCCTGCGATAGAGAAGTCATGGGATACGTAACGATGGGCGGTTATTCATTTCTTCGTGCAAAAGGTATTAGCATCGGATATGTCGCGTTACCTTCGCTACTCGAAATAATTCGCAAAAAGTCTAACATTGTTCTTGTTAGAAATACTAAAGAACTACAGTATAGATTAGCACGATTAGAAATATTAGTAGATATTAAGTCTGCGTCATAAGTATATTTTTTACTTTATGAACATTTTATCTTATTACCAGAGTCCGGATCTCAGAGCTGTTTTCCCCACTCCAAGTGCATGGTAGCGGTTGAGCGCCGCGACAATCCACCATCTATGATCTATGCCGGTCTTATGATGATAACAAAGGGACACCATCCTGTAAAAAAATTTTATTTATATATATATATATATATATATATATATATATATATATATATAGATTTAATAGTATAATAATTTTAAGTTAATAATTGTGTATATATATGTATATGTATGTAGATTTAATTATACATATACATAAAATATAAATTTGTATATATATATATATACATTATTTAAAATATAAAATAATATAATAAATTATTATATTTTGTTTTTCTACGCGACGATGTCCTTGTTACCATCACACTACACCAGTGTTGGGATTTACTTGCAACTTTTGGCCATATTTCTTAGCTTACGCCTACTGTTCCTCTCTTACTCCTCTCGCGCGAACTATCGCTCTTAAGGAGCGCTCAGGATCATCCGCGTCACAAATGTAACGTGGCAGTATAAGTTCTTTTTATTGTTTATTATTAATAAAAATAATTATCCTATTATTAAATACGTATATGTTCTGTAGTAATTTAAAATATTTGTATTTTAAATGTAATTAATAGAATAATTATTTTTATTATTAATAAACAATAAAGAGAACTTAGATAGATAGATTGTTACATTACATTTATGACGCGCACGTTCCTGAGCGCACCTTAATTACGAGTAAGAGGTAAGAAAGCAACAGTAGGTGTAAACCAAGAAATCTGGCCTAAAGTTGCAAGTAAATCCCAGCACTGTCCTAGACGATACAGCTTTTTCCCGCGCTTAATCGTTAGCATGCACTTGGAGTGATGAAGACTGCACCGAGAACCAATTCTCCAAGACTCTGTTTACTTTATATATCTATGCAAATATATGTAAAGGTATCAATTTGTATATCAATATGTATATATTTTTTAATTTTTTTGTGTGCAAGAATAAAGCCAAATATTTCAAATAATATTTTTTTGCACTACTATCAGCAAAAATAATTTCCCAAGAGTCAATAACAGATGGATTGATAGTGATTGATCAATTTGGTCTGATTTTATTTAAAACTTTCATTAAACAGTATGATTTAATTTTGCTCTTTAATACACTTTGCTTCTAAAATGTACATTTATCGAGCGATACAAAAGTAACTACATAAAAAATTAATTTCTAATTATCTGTTGTACAATTATGATTTTTTTATATATATAATGTTTAACTAATAACCAATGTTATCTTTTACGGTTTTTTGCACTTTCTGTTACATGAAACTTATGTTTCTTTCTTCATTGTACTGATCCTATATAATTTCATTCGTTTCTACTTGGAATTGCCGGTTCGGTGTCGTCACATGTCAATAATTATTTGCAATTTTAAAAACGGAGATTTAATCTCGTTTCACTCAGAAGATCCTTTTTATACTCTTTAGACAAAGTGATTGATCGAATTCTCAAGATAAGATTTTTTCCTTCCTTTCTGCGAATTTATACGATTCACATGAACCCAGAAAAATTCGAAATAACCTCAGTAGAATCTAAATGCATATTTAGATAGAATGAAGATAATGAAGTCGCGCGGAAAAAAGAACCAATCAATTTCTGGCTCTTGTAAAAATACGACAAGTTGATTGGCTGACGCATTCATGTCCCTTTACCTGATTGGTTGACGCATCTTTCTTTATCACGACGCGTCTACGTAAGCTATCGTTCGCGCCAAAGAAGACCGTGTTTCCGTTTCCATGACTACCTCAATCTTCTATGGTGAGGAGAGACACGTGGACTCTGCATTTCGTGCCTGCAACAATCATTAGGTTAGATAGTTAAAGACAACTATTTTTAAAATAATAATTTTCATTAATAATAATTTTTATTAATTTTCTGTTATTAATTTTCATTAATAGAATTACTTTAAATATTAATTTAATTTTTTATTAAATTATTTAAATTTAATAAAAGTTTTATTTAAAGAACTATTTATATATAAATTACAAAAATAAATTTATATAAAAAAATTAACAATTTTTTATATATTTTATTCATTTTTTATTCAATTATAATATTGTTTTATTTTATTTTTACTGATCTACTCATCTCTCATCGAACCTTAATTCTTGTACGTATTTTATTTTTACTAATCTACTCGTCTTTCATCGCACCTTAATTCTTTTAAGTATAAGAAAACGTGAAGAAGAACGTCTCTTGTTGCTTGTCAATAAAAAAAAGAAGAAAAAAGACGTTAATATCTTGTAAAATACTATAAAATTGCATGAACGCGATTTATTTGTTTAGTCCACGTGGATTAACAATCGTGTAATTTTTAGGCGCGAAAAAATGGTCATGGCGAAAAAGAAGAAACAATTTGATGAATTGAAATTTTGGAAGGATCCGAGACTCTTCCTTCTGAAATGTCTATTATGTGAATCGGCTCTTCGAGGGCCCATGAAATTTCCAAGGTGACATCTTCGATTGGTATGTATACGTTGCAAAAAATATAAACTTGCTTAAATATGTCTTTCCCACGACCTTTTCCTTAGATCGGTTAAGAAAACATTTCTTCTAGCTTCTGCTTCCCAGCGAGTAGGATCTCATGCATTTTCATATTCATCGAACGCATTTATTCAATAACTTACTTTAAGAAGTAGTGCCTCTATCTTTTTAATTTGATAGAAACAATTATCTTTTTATCTCTTTTAAGACTGACTATGTTTTTATACAATTTCTCACAAAGGTAACACTCAACAATGAAACGTTAAGATTTGATTGTAATTGAAACAAAAAAACAATTTTTTTGTTACAGAAAATTAAAAGCCACCTCAATTGCAAGAGGTATATTTGGCAAAAATGGCAGAGTCGGCAAGCAACCAAAATTTACCATCGACGAGTAAGCAACAACCATCCCATGAGAATATCTACTTAGAGACTCACACCTGGCATGAAAAATATTTTCACATGATTGACAAGTGGGGACATAGAATTCCACATTATTCAAATGACAAGAGCCTTAATAGAAAAGCCAGTTACAAAGCTATAACAGAAAACTGCCTTTTACAAGATATTTCTTACTATACTTGTATCGAAATAGTAGGAGAGAAAAATTGGTTGGAAGCAACTTTGAAGGAACATTGTGATCCGAAAAAAATTTTTGCAGCAAAGATGTACACCAGTGGTCAGAGAGAAGGTACGATAATGTTCTTTAAAAAGAATGGCTATCCACAGTTCCCTATTGGTAATGTGAACTTTTTCTGGAAGCTAAGCGAGACAAACATTAAAACCATTTGGATATGGGTACATCCTGCTTTTTATAGTGATTTTCTTAGTGAGATTATATCTAGTTTTGACTTTAAACAGAATAACGTGGGACAAGGTAGAACTGACATTTCACACAATTTAAATGGTTGGTACACAAATGACGCAGGCTGTGAAATGCGTGTATTAAAATATGCATTAAATAGGTTCAGACTTTCTGGGCCAACAGCTTTAAAAGTACTAAAAGAAGCATTACATGTACCATCCCTAACTGAACTAGATTTGGACTCGGAAAATTGCCCTATGACAGAAGAACAGGACAGCTTGTTATGTGATGAAGAATTAGATATATCAACAGATAGTAATGTCTCTGTGGAACTTGTGGAGAAAATGGTAATTGATGAAAATGAAACAGATACCAAAGATTTAACTATACAAGATCTTAAGGAAAAAATGTGGCATACTAATTATTATAAAGAAAGAGAAAATATAGAAGCTTTTAAAATACAAGAGATAATGTGGCAATTGATGAAGGTTTTGGGATCACCAAGTTTTCTGTTATCGAACATGATTATTGGATTAACCGTTTTAGATCCACGCTTTTATTTACCTGCAAAAAGGACGAGAACTGGCATTTCTTTTTTTTCTGAAAACTTACATTGTCAGTTACCATATAACTTAAATCGTTCTCCTATTTGGGATGCACAAATACGTCATATCGTAAACGATTCTTGTTTATCCACAAACACAATCGAAGAGCTTATCCGTGTACCTGGTATGTCTAATAATCCATATTTTAATAAGGATGCAAAGGCCAAAATACCGATACTTCTTGTACAGAAACCTGCAGTAACTTCTTTAGGTATATAATAAGTATAATTTATAATTATTTACGATGTATATATTATTCCTTGATTGCAATTAAAAGTACATTGATATATTGTTCCAGGTTTAGGTTCCAAGATAGATATTATTATACCATCTAGATGGGCAATGGCATTTTGGATGGCACTTTTAATGCGATCTCCATTAGTAGGCGGACTTCGAGAAACCAAATTAATAGTTTTTGAAAGTTTAGGACCATATGTACCTGATATTAATGATCCCGACACTCCTGCTTACATGAGAGAAGCGTCGACAAGAAAGGAAGAATTAACCAATGAATATTTTTCTCATTCACCAATCCAAAGAGTTAACTTTATCAAATTTGGCATTTGGAGTCCTTTCTTCTGCGATTGGAAAAATTTAACCAAAGGCTGGTCGGGCGTTGAAGATTTTTACGTTTTGAGACACTTTAGACTTTTAACACTTTTAAGAACGGAAATTAAAATTGTTGAACGTCAGAATGCAAAATCCGAATCAACTGTCCAAAAGTCAGAATTCAATTTTCAGGAATTTGAGGAATATCAAAATTGCCTGGTACAAGTCAATTTGTCGATATTGAACAAAGGAACGTCGAAAGATTTTGCGATCATATGTATGCCGACACTCGAAGATTTGCGAAGTTTCGAAAATAATGAACATTATGACGGGCCTGTCGAAAAACGTCACGCCGATCTCAATGAAAAGTCCTGCACAAAATTACGTGGAAAACGCTCGATGCAATTGAAACGACTAAGTCGGCGCAGAGTTAAACGGAAGAAAACATTCCAAGGTAAAGTATTGCCGGAGAAATTTGATGTCATTCATGACGTGATGAATCGTGCAAAACTCTCAAAACTTAACAAAACAATATCAGATCGTGAGAAAGAAAAAAGAAAATTGTATCTCAAAGAATCGACGGAGGTTCGCCAATCCTGCGATAGACAAGTCATGGGGTACGTAACGATGGGCGGTTATTCATTTCTTCGTGCGGGAAATATTGGCATCGGATATGTCACATTACCTTCGCTACTCCAAATTATTCGCAAAAAGTCTAACATTGTTCTTGTTAGGAATACTAAAGAACTACAGTATAGATTAGCACGATTAGAAATATTAGTAGATATTAAGTCTGCGTCATAAGTATATTTTTTACTTTATGAATATTTTATCTTATTACCAGAGTCCGGATCTCGGGGCTGTTTTCCCCACTCCAAGTGCATGGTAGCGGCCGATCGTCGCGAAAAACAGTACTGTCTGTGATTTATGCCAGTCTAGTGATGATAGCAAAGAGAACACCATCGCACAGAAAAATTTTATATATATATATATACATATATATATATATATATGTATTTAATAATGTAATAATTATAATTTAATAATTTTATATATATATATATGTATATATATATGTAGATTTAATTATACATATTATACATAAAATATAAATTTGTATATATATATATATATTATTTAAAATATAAAATAATATAATAAATTATTATATTTTGTTTTTCTATGCGACGATGTCCTTTTTGTTATCATCACACTACACCTTAGACCAGTGTTGGGATTTACTTGCAACTTTTGGCCATATTTCTTAGCTTATGCCTACTGTTCCTCTCTTACTCCTCTCGCGCGAACTATCGCTCTTAAGGAGCGCTCAGGATCATCCGCGTCACAAATGTAATGTGGCAGTCTAAGTTCTTTTTATTGTTTATTGTTAATAAAAATAATTATTGTATTATTAATTACGTATATGTTCTGTAGGAATTTAAAATATTTGTGTTTTAAATGTAATTAATAGAATAATTATTTTTATTATTAATAAACAATAAAGAGAACTTAGATAGATAGATTGTTACATTACATTTATGACGCGCACGTTCCTGAGCGCACCTTAATTACGAGTAAGAGGTAAGAAAGCAACAATAGGTGCAAACCAAGAAATCTGGCCGAAAGTTGCAAGTAAATCCCAGCTCTGCCCTAGACGATACTGCTTCTCCCTGCACTTGATCGTTAGCATGCACTTGGACTGATAAAGACGGCATCGAGAACCGATTCTCCAAGACTCTGTTTACATTATATATCTATGTAAATATATGTAAATGTATCAATTTGTATATCAATATGTATATATTTTTTAATTTTTTTTTGTGCCAGAATAAAGTCAAATATTTCAAATAATATTTTTTTGCACTACTATCAGCAAAAATAATTTCCCAAGAGTCAATAACAGATGGATCATGATCGATCAATTTGGTCTGGTTTTATTTAAAACTTTCATTGAACAGTATGATTTAATTTTGCTTTTCAATCTACTTCGCTTCTAAAATGTACATTTATCGAGCGTTACAAAAATAATTATATAAAATATAATTTCTAATTATCTGTCGTACAATTGTAATGATTTTTTTTATATATAATGTTTAACGTACTAATAACCATTGTTATCTTTTACGGTTTTTTGCACTTTCTTTTACATAAAACTTGTTTCTTTCTTCATTGTATTGATCCTATATAATTTCATTCGTTTCTACTAGGAATACCTGTTCGGTGTCGTTACATGTCAATAATTATTTCCAATTTTAAAAACGGAGATTTAATCTCGTTTCACTCAGATCCTTTTTATGCTCTTTAGACAAAGTGATTGATCGAATTCTCAAGATAAGACTTTTTCCTTCCTTTCTTCGAATTTATACGATTCACATGAACCCAGAAAAATTCGAAATAACCTCAGTAGAATCTAAATGCATATTTAGATAGAATGAAGATAATGAAGTCGTGCGGAAAAAATAACCAATCAATTTTTCCCTCTAGTAAAAATATGATAAGTTGATTGGTTGTCGCATTCGTCTTCCTTTACCTGATTGGTTGACGCATTTTTCTTTACCGCGTCGTGTCTACATAAGCTATCGTTCGCGCCAAAGAAGACTGTGTTACCGTTTCCATGACTACCACAAATTTCTATGGTCAGGAGTGTCACGTGGACTTCGCTTTTCATGCCTGCATCAAACATTAGGTTAGATACCTCGAGATACCTATTTTTAATATCTTGAAGAAGACGTCCCTTGTTCCTTGTCAGTAAAAAAGAAGACAAAAAAGACCTTAGTATCTTATAAAATACTAAAAAATTTCATGAACGCGATTTATTTGTTTAGTCCACGTGGATTAACAATGGTGTAATTTTTAGGCGTGAAAAAATGGCTATGGTGAAGAAGAAGAAACAATTTGACGAACTGAAATTTTGGAAGGATCCAAGAATCTTCCATCTGAAATGTCTATCATGTGGTTCAGCTCTTCACGAGCTCGTGAAATTACCAAGGTGACATCTTCGATTGGTATGTATACGTTGCAAAAAATGTAAACTTGCTTAAATATGTCTTTCCTACGACCTTTTCCTTAGATCGATTAAGAAAACATTTCCTTTAGCTTCTGCTGCTTAGCGAGGACCTCATGTGTTTTCATCCAATACATTTATTCAGCAGCAACTTACTTTAAGAAGTAGTGCCTCTACCTTTTTAACTTGTACAATTATCTTTTTATCTCTTTTAAGATTGACTTTTGTTTCATACAATTTCTGACAAAGGTAACATTCATACACAATAAAACGTTACGATTTGATTGTACTTGAAATAAGATTTTTTTTTTTTTTGTTACAGAGAATCCTAAGCAAACCAAGTTAATATTTCAAAAGCTTCATATATATATACACAGATGTGTCATATCTCGTAACGTTAAAAACCACCTAGATTGCAAGAGGTATATTTGGCAAAAATGGCAGAGTCGGCGAGCAGCCAAAATTTACCATCGACGAGTAAACTATCACACCATGAGAAGATCTACTTACAGACTCATGCCTGGCATACAAAACGTTTTCACATGATCAGCAAGTGGAAACATGTAATTCCAAATTATTCAAATATCTATAGCCATAAAGTCAGTTACAGAGCTCTGACACAAGGCTGCCTTTTACAAGATATTTCTTACTATTCCTGTATCGAAATAGTAGGAGAGAAAAATTGGTTGGAAGCAGCTTTGAGGGAACATTGTAATCCCGAAAAAACTTTTGCAGAAGAGATGTACACCAGTGGTCAGAGAGAAGGTACGGTAATGTTCTTTAAAAAGAATGGCTGTCCACAGTTCCCTATTGGTTACGTGGACTTTTTCTGGAAGCTAAGCAAGACAAACATTAAAACCATTTGGATATGGGTACATCCTGCTTTTTATATTGAATTCCTTAACGAGATTATATCTAGTTTTGAGTTTAAACAAAATAACACAGGACAAGATAGAACTGACATTTCACACAATTTAATTGATTTGTACACAAATAATGCAGGCTGTGAAATGCGTATATTAAAATATGCATTAAATAGGTTCAGACTTTCTGGGCCAACAGCTTTAACTGTATTAAAAGAAGCATTACATGTACCATCTCTAACTGAACTAGATTTGGATTCGAAAAACTGGCCTATGACAGAAGAAGAGGATAGCTCGTTAAATGATGAAAAACTAGATACAACATCATCAGGTAATAATGCCTCTGTGCAACCTCTGCTGAAAATGGCAATTGATGAAAAAGCCAACAAAGATTTGACTATACAAGATCTTAAGGAAAAAATGTGGCATACTATATATTATAAAAAAAGAGAAAATATAGAAGCTTTTAAGATGCAAGAGCAAATATGGCAATCGATGAAGGGATCACCAAGTTTTCTGGAATCAAATATAATTATTGGATTAACCATTTTAGATCCACGCTTTTTACCTGCAAGAAGAACGAGAACTGAGACTCTTTTATCTACTGAAAACTTACGTCGTGTTCAGTTATCATCTGACTTAAATCGTTCTGCTATTTGGGATGGACAAATACGTCAAATCGTAAGCAGATCTTGTATGTCCAATCACACAATCGACGAGATTCAATTTATGTCAGATGATCCATATTTCAGTAAGGATACAGTGGCAAAAATACCGATACTTCTTATACAGAAACCAGCAGTAGATTCTTTAGGTACGTAATAAGTATAATTTACAATCATTCATAAGGTAAATATTATACCTTGTTTGCAATTAAAAGTACATTGATATATTGTTCCAGGTTTAGGTTCCAGGATAGATATTATTATACCATCTAGATGGGCAATGGCATTTTGGAAGACAATTCCAAAGCGATCTCTATTAGTAGGCGGACTTCGAGAGACCGAATTAGTAGTTTTTGAAAGTTTAGGAACACACGTACCTGATGTTAATGATCCCGACACTCTTGCTTACATGAAAAAAGCGTCGAAAAGAGAGGAGGAATTAACCAATGAATATTTTTCTCATTCACCAGTCCAAAGAGTTAACTTTATGAAATTTGGCATTGGTAGTCCTTTCTTGTGCGATTGGGAAAATTTAACCAAAGGCTGGTCGGACGTTAAAAATTTTTATGTTTTGAGACACTTTAGACTTTTAACACTTTTAAGAACGGAAATTAAAATTGTTGAACGTAAGAATGCAAGATCCAAATCAACTATCCAAGAGACAGAATTCGATTTTCAAGAATTCGATGATTATCAAAATTGCCTGGTACAAGTTACATTGTCTTTGGTGGACGAAGGATGGCCGAAGGAGTTCGCGATCATATGTATGTCGACACACGAAGATTTGAGAAGATTCGAAATTAATAAAAATTATGATGGGCCTGTCGAAGAATTTCACATAAATCTGAATGAACAGTCCCGCAAAATATTAGATAAAAAACACTTGAAGAAAATTGAACAACCAAGTCGGCACAGAGTTAAACGGAAGGAAACGTTGCAAGATAAAGTATTACCGGAGAAATTTGATGTCATTCATGATATGAGGAGTCGTGCAAAGATCTCAAAACGTAACAAAATAATATCAGATCGTGAGAAAGAAAAGAGAAAAGTGAATCTCCCAGAATTGAAGGAAGTTCGCCATTCCTGCGATAGACAAGTCATGGGGTACGTAACGATGGGCGGTTATTCACTTCTTCGTGCGAAAGGTATTGGCATTGGATATGTCACATTACCATCGCTACTCGAAATAATTCGCAAAAAGTCTAACATTGTTCTTGTTAGGAATACTGAAGAACTACAGTATAGATTTGCACGATTAAAAATATTAGTAGATATTAAGGAAATATAAGTAGATATTAATTATTAGTAGATAAGTGTGCGTCATAAGTGTATTTTTACTTTATGAACATTTTATATTATAACCAGAGTCCGGATCTCGTGGCTGTTTTCCCCACTCCAAGTGCATGGTAGCGGCCGAGCGCCGCGAAAAACAGTACCGTCTATGATCTATGCCACTAGTGATGATAGCAAAGAGGACACCATCGCGAAGAAAAAAAAATATGTATATATATGTGTATGTGTATGTACATATATATATGTATGTATGTATGTGTGTGTGTGTTTGTAGATTTAATAATATAATAATTATAATTTATTTATATAAAAATATGTAAATTTAATTATACATATTATATATAAAATATAAATTAATATCTATTTTATTTAAAATATAATAATTAATAAATTATTATATTTTATTTTTCTACGCGACGATGTCCTTCTTCGTGCTATCACTACACCGGCATAGACTACAAATACTGCTTTTCCCCGCGCTTGATCGTTAGCATGCACTTGGAGTGATGAAGACGGCACCGAAATTCGGCTCTACGAGACTCTGTTTACATTATATATCTATGCAAACGTATGTAAATGTATCGATGTATATATTTTTTAATTTTTTTGTACCAGAATAAAGCCAAATATTTCAAATAATATTTTTTTACACTATTATCAGTAAAAATAATTTCCCAAGGGTATATAATAGATGGATTGATAGTGATCATGATCGATCAATTTGGTCTGGTTTTAAAACTTTCATTAAACAGTATGATTTAATTTTGCTGTTCAATACACTTTGCTTCTAAATGTACATTTATCGAGCGATACAAAAATAACTACATAAAAAATTAATTTCTAATTATCTGTTGTACAATTATGACTTTTTTTATATATATAATGTTTAATTAATAACCAATGTTATCTTTTACAGTTTTTTGCACTTTCTGTTACATGAAACTTATGTTTCTTTCTTCATTGTATTGATCCTAAATAATTTCATTCGTTTCTACTTGAAATTGCCGGTTCGGTGACGTCACATGTCAATAATTATTTCCAATTTTAAAAACGGAGATTTAATCTCGTTTCACTCAGAAGATCCTTTTTATGCTCTTTAGACAAAGTGATTGATCGAATTCTCGAGATAAGATTTTTTCCTTCCTTTCTTCGAATTTATACGATTCACATGAACCCAGAAAAATTCGAAATAACCTCAGTAGAATCTAAATGCATATTTAGATAGAATGAAGATAATGAAGTCGCGCGGAAAAAATAACCAATCAATTTTTCCCTCAAGTAAAAATATGACAAATTGATTGGCTGACGCATTTTTTTTTGTTTTAATTTATTTAAATTTAATAGAAAATTCTATTTAAAAAATTATTTATATTCAAATTACATAAATATATTTATACAAATAATTAATAATTATTTATTCATTTTTATTCATTTTTAATCAATTGTAATATTATTTTATTTTATTTTTACTAATCTACTCATTTCTCATCGAACCTTAATTCTTTTACGTATAAGAAGTCGAAGAAAACGTTTCTTGTTCCTCGTAAAAAAAGACATTAGTATTATATAAAATACTTCAAAAATGCATGCGGAAAATAGAACCAATCAATTTCTCCCTCTTGTAAAAATATGATAAGTTGATTGGTTGATGCATTCATCCCCCTTTTACCTGATTGGTTGACGCATCTTTCTTTGCCGCGTCGTGTCTGCATAAGCTATCGTTCGCGCCAAAGGAGCCGTGTTTCCGTTTCCATGACTACCTCAAATTTCTATGGTCAGGAGTGTCACGTGGACTTCGCTTTTCATGCCTGCATCAAACATTAGGTAAGATACCTCGAGATACCTATTTTTAATATCTTGAAGAAGACGTCCCTTCTTCCTTGTCAGTAAAAAAGAAGACAAAAAAGACCTTAGTATCTTATAAAATACTATAAAATTTCATGAACGCGATTTATTTGTTTAGTCCACGTGAATTAACAATCGTGTAATTTTTAGGCGTGAAAAAATGGCTATGGCGAAGAAGAAGAAACAATTTGACGAACTGAAATTTTGGAAGGATCCAAGAATCTTCCATCTGAAATGTCTATCATGTGGTTCGGCTCTTCGCGAGCTCGTGAAATTACCAAGGTGACATCTTCGATTGGTATGTATACGTTGCAAAAAATGTAAACTTGCTTAAATATGTCTTTCCCACGACCTTTTCCTTAGATCGATTAAGAAAACATTTCTTCTAGCTTCTGCTGCTTTTGGACCTCATGCGTTTTCATCCAACACATTTATTCAGCAACAACTTACTTTAAGAAGTAGTGCCTTTACATTTTTAACTTGATAGAAACAATTATCTTTTTATCTCTTTTAAGATTGACTTTAGTTTAATACAATTTCTGACAAAGGTAACATTCACACACAATAAAACGTTAAGATTTGATTGTAATTGAAATAAGAAAACTTTTTTTTTGTTACAGAAAATCCTAAGCAAACCAAGTTAATATTTCAAAAGCTTCATATATATATATACATACACGCAGATGTGTCATATCTCATAACGTTAAAAGCCACCTAAATTGGGAGAGGTATATTTGGCGAAAATGGCAGAGTCGGCGAGCAGCCAAAATTTACCATCGACGAGTAAGCAATCATCCCACGAGATCTACTTACAACAGACTCACACCTGGCATGAAAAATATTTTCATATGATCAGCAAGTGGAAACATATAATTCCAAATTATTCAAGGAATAATTACTATAGTAGCCTTACAGACAGTTACAGAGCTATGACACACGGCTGCCTTTTACAAGATATTTCTTACTATACCTGTATCGAAATAGTAGGAGAGAAAAATTGGTTGGAAGCAGCTTTGAGGGAACATTGTAATCCCAAAAAAACTTTTGCAGAAAGTATGTACACCAATGGTCAGAGAGAAGGTACTTTAATGTTCTTTAAAAAGAATGGCTATCCACAGTTCCCTATTGGTTACGTGAACTTTTTCTGGAAGCTAAGCGAGACAAACATTAAAACCATTTGGATATGGGTACATCCTGCTTTTTATAGTGGTTTTCGTAAGGAGATTATATCCAGTTTTGACTTTAAACAGAATAACGTGGGACAAGGTAGAACTGACATTTCACACAATTTAAATGGTTGGTACACAAATGACGCAGGCTGTGAAATGCGTATATTAAAATATGCATTATATAGACTCAGACTTTCTGGGCCAACAGCTTTAACTGTACTAAAAGAAGCATTACATGTACCATCTCTAACTGAACTAGATTTGGATTCGGAAAGTTGCCCTATGACAGAAGAACAGGATAGCTCGTTAAATGATGAAAAACTAGATACATCATCAGGTAATAATGTCTCTGTGCAACCTCTGCTGAAAATGGCAATTGATGAAAAAGCTACCAAAGATTTGACTATACAAGATATTAAGGAAAAAATGTGGCATACTATATATTATAAAAAAAGAGAAAATATAGAAGCTTTTAAGATGCAAGAGCAAATATGGCAATCGATGAAAGGGTCACCAAGTTTTCTGCAATCAAATATAATTATTGGATTAACCGTTTTAGATCCACGCTTTTTACCTGCAGAAAGAACGAGAACTGAGATTTCTTTATCTAATGAAATCTTACGTTATGTTCAGTTATCATCTGACTTAAATCGTTCTGCTATTTGGGATGCACAAATACGTCAGATCGTAAGGAGATCTTGTATGTCCAATCGCACAATCGGCGAGATTCAACTTACGTCAGATGATCGATATTTCAGTAAGGATACAGTGGCAAAAATACCGATACTTCTTATACAGAAACCTGCAGTAGCTCATTCAGGTACGTAATAAATATAATTAACTACAATTATTCATAAGGTACATATTATTCCTTGATTGCAATTAAAAGTACATTGATATATTGTTACAGATTTCGGTTCCAGGATTGATATTATTATACCAACTAGATGGGCAGGGGCAATTTGGATGGCACTTACAAAGCAATCTCTATTAGTAGGCGGACTTCGAGAGACCCATTTAGTAGGTTTTGAAAGTTTAGGAACACACGTACCTGATATTAATGATCCCGACACTTCTGTTTACATGAGACAAGCGTTGAATAGAAAGGAAAAATTAACCAATGAATATTTTTCTCATTCACCAAACCAAAGAGTTAATTTTATCAAATTTGGTATTCATAGTCCTTTCTTCTGCGATTGGGAAAATTTAACCAAAGGCTGGTCGGACGTTCAAGATTTTTACGTTTTGAGACACTTTAGACTTTTAACACTTTTAAGAACGGAAATTAAAATTGTTGAACAGAATGCAAGGTCCAAATCAACTATCCAAGAGACAGAATTCGATTTTCGAGATTTCGATGAATATCAAAATTGCCTGGTACAAGTTGCATTGTCTTTGGACAAAGGAAGACCGAATGCGTTCGCGATCATATGTATGTCGACACACGAAGATTTGAGAAGATTCGAAATTAATAAAAATTATGAAGGGCCTGTCGAAAAATATCACACCGATCGGGATGAAAATTCCAGCACAAAATTACGTAGAATACGCTCGACGGAATTAAAACGACTAAGTCGGCACAGAGTTAAACGGAAGAAAACGTTGCGAGATAAAGTATTACCGGAGAAATTTGATATGATTCATGACGTGAGGAATCGTGCAAAGCTCTCAGAACGTAACAAAATAATATCAGATCGTGAGAAAGAAAAGAGAAAAGTGAATCTCCCAGAATCGGAAGTTCGCAGTTCCTGCGATAGAGAAGTCATGGGGTACGTAACGACGGGCGGTTATTCACTTCTTCGTAGGAAAGGTATTGGCATCGGATATGTCGCATTACCTTCGCTACTCGAAATAATTCGCAAAAAGTCTAACATTGTTCTTGTTAGGAATACTGAAGAACTACAATATAGATTTGCACGATTAGAAATAGTAGATCTTGATAGGAGATATATTTAGATATTAATTATTAGTAGATAAGTGTGCGTCATAAATATATTTTTACTTTATGAACATTTTACTTTATAACCAGAGTCCGGATCTCAGGGCCGTTTCTCCCACTCCAAGTGCATGCAGGCGGCCGAGCGCGGCGAAAAACAGTACCGTCTATGATCTATGCCGCTCTAGTGATGATAGCAAGGAGGACACCATCACGAAGAAAAAAATATATATATGTATATATGTGTATATATGTATATATATATATATATATATATATATATATATATATATATATACATATATAATGTGTGTATGTGTGTAGATTTAATAATATAATAATTATAATTTAATTATGTAAAAATATGTAAATTTAATTATACATATTATACATAAAATATAAATTAATATCTATGTTATTTAAAATATAAAATAATATAATAAATTATATTTTATTTTTCTACGCGACGATGTCCTCCTTGCTACCATCACTACACCGCCATAGATTATGGATACTGCTTTTCGCGGCGCTCTGCCGTTAGCATGCACTTGGAGTGATGAAGACGGCACCGAAATTCGGCTCTACGAGACTCTGTTTACATTATATATATATGCAAACGTATGTAAATGTATCGATGTATATATTTTTTAACTTTTTTGTGCCAGAATAAAGCCAAATATTTCAAATAATATTTTTTTACACTATTATCAGTAAAAATAATTTCCCAAGTGTCTATAATAGATGGATTGATAGTGATCATGATCGATCAATTTGGTCTGGTTTTAAAACTTTCATTAAACAGTATGATTTAATTTTGCTCTTCAATACACTGCTTCTAAATGTACATTTATCGAGCGATACAAAAGCAACTACATAAAAAATATAATTTCTAATTATCTGTTGTACAATTATGATTTTTTTTATATATATAATGTTTAACGTACTAATAACCAATGTTATCTTTTACGGTTTTTTGCACTTTCTGTTACATAAAACTTATGTTTCTCTCTTCATTGGATTGATCCTAAATAATTTCATTCGTTTCTACTTGAAATTGCCGGTTCGGTGACGTCACATGTCGAAAATTATTTGCAATTTTAAAAACGGAGATTTAATTTCGTTTCACTCAGAAGATCCTTTTTATACTCTTTAGACAAAGTGATTGATCGAATTCTCAAGATAAGATTTTTTCCTTCCTTCGAATTTATACGATTCACATTCACGCAGAAAAATTCGAAATAATCTCAATCGGATATAAAGTCCTATCTAGATAGAATGCGGATAATGATATCACGCAAAAAAAATGAACCAATCAATTTCTCTCTTTTATAAAAATATGACAAGTCGATTGGCTGACGCGTCGATTCGTCTGCCTTCATCTGATTGGTTGACGCATCTTCCTTTACCGCGTCGTGTCTACGTAAGCTATCGTTCGTGCCAAAGAAGACCGTGTTTTCGTTTCCATGACTACCACAAATTTCTATGGTGAGGAGAGGCACGTGGACTCCGCTTTTCATGCCTGCAGCAAACCTTAGGTTAGATACCTATTTTTAATACCTTGAAGAAGACGTCCCTTGTTCCTTGTCAGTAAAAACGAAGACAAAAAAGACCTTAGTATCTTATAAAATACCATAAAATGTCATGAACGCGATTTGTTTAGTCCACGTAGATTAACAATGGTGTAATTTTTAGGCGTGAAAAAATGGCTATGGCGAAGAAGAAGAAACAATTTGACGAACTGAAATTTTGGAAGGATCCAAGAATCTTCCATCTGAAATATCTATCATGTGATTCGGCTCTTCACGAGCTCGTGGAATTACCAAGGTGACATCTTCGATTGGTATGTATACGTTGCAAAAAATGTAAACTTGCTTAAATATGTCTTTCCCACGACCTTTTCCTTAGATCGGTTAAGAAAACATTTCTTCTAGCTTCTGCTGCTTAGCGAGTTGGACCTCATGCATTTTCATCCAACACATTTATTCAGCAACAACTTACTTTAAGAAGTAGTGCCTCTACCTTTTTAACTTGATGGCAACAATTATCTTTTTATCTCTTTTAAGATTGACTTATGTTTAATACAATTTCTGACAAAGGTAACATTCACACACAATAAAACGTTAAGATTTGATTGTAATTGAAATAAGAAAACTTTTTTTTTGTTACAGAAAATCCTAAACAAACCAAGTTAATATTTCAAAAGCTTCATATATATATATATATATATATATATATATATATATATACATACATACACGCAGATGTGTCATATCTTATAACGTTAAAAGCCACCTAAATTGGGAGAGGTATATTTGGCGAAAATGGCAGAGTCGGCAAGCAGCCAAAATTTACCATCGACGAGTAAACAATCATCCCATGAGATCTACTTGGAGACTCACACGTGGCATGCAAAATATTTTCACATGATCAGCAAGTGGAAACATATAATTCCAAATTATTCAAGGAACTATAGCCTTACAGCCAGTTACAGAGCTATGACACAAGGCTGCCTTTTACAAGATATATCTTACTATACCTGTATCGAAATAGTAGGAGAGAAAAATTGGTTGGAAGCAGCTTTGAGGGAACATTGTAATCCCAAAAAAACTTTTGCAGAAAGTATGTACACCAAAGGTCAGAGAGAAGGTACTGTAATGTTCTTTAAAAAGAATGGCTATCCACAGTTCCCTATTGGTTACGTGAACTTTTTCTGGAAGCTAAGCGAGACAAACATTAAAACCATTTGGATATGGGTACATCCTGCTTTTTATATTGAATTCCTTAGCGAGATTATATCTAGTTTTGAGTTTAAACAAAATAACGCGGGACAAGATAGAACTGACATTTCACACAATTTAATTGATTTGTACACAAATAATGCAGGCTGTGAAATGCGTATATTAAAATATACATTAAATAGGTTCAGACTTTCTGGGCCAACAGCTTTAACTGTATTAAAAGAAACATTACATGTACCATCTCTAACTGAACTAGATTTGGATTCGGAAAGCTGCCCTATGACAGAAGAACAGAATAGCTCGTTAAATGATGAAAAATTAGATACATCATCAGGTAATAATGTCTCTGTGCAATCTCTGCTGAAAATGGCAATTAATGAAAAAGCTACGAAAGATTTGACTATACAAGATCTTAAGGAAAAAATGTGGCATACTATATATTATAAAAAAAGAGAAAATATAAAAGCTTTTAAGATACAAAAGCGAATATGGCAATTGATGAAGGGATCACCAAGTTTTCTGCAATCAAATATAATTATTGGATTAACCGTTTTAGATCCACGCTTTTTACCTGCAAGAAGAACGAGAACTAAGATTTCTTTATCTCCTGAAACCTTACGTTTTGTTCAGTTAACATCTGACTTAAATCGTTCTGCTATTTGGGATGCACAAATACGTCAGATCGTAAGCAGATCTTGTATGTCCAATCACACAATCAACGAGATTCAACTTATGTCAGATGATTCATATTTCAGTAAGGATACAGTGGCAAAAATACCGATACTTCTTATACAGAAACCTGCAGTAACTCTTTCAGGTACGTAATAAATATAATTAACTACAATTATTCATAAGGTACATATTATTCCTTGATTGCAATTAAAAGTACATTGATATATTGTTACAGGTTTAGATTCCAGGATAGATATTATTATACCATATAGATGGGCAGGGATAATTTGGATAGCACTTACAAAGCAATCTCTATTAGTAGGTGGACTTCAAGAGACCAAATTAGTAGTTTTTGAAAGTTTAGGAACACACGTACCTGATATTAATGATCCCGACACTTCTGTTTCCATGATAAAAGCGTTGGAAAGAAAGAATATGTTAATCAACAAATATTTTTCTCATTCCCCATACGAAAAAGTTAATTTTATCAAATTTGGTATTCTTAGTCCTTTCTTCTGCGATTGGGAAAATTTAACCAAAGGCTGGTCGGACACTCAAGATTTTTACGTTTTGAGACACTTTAAACTTTTAACACTTTTAAGAACGAAAATTAAAATTATTGAACAGAATGCAAGGTCCAAATCAACTATCCAAGAGACAGAATTCGATTTTCGAGATTTCGATGAATATCAAAATTGCCTGGTACAAGTTACATTGTCTTTGGACAAAGGAAGACCGAATGCGTTCGCGATCATATGTATGTCGACACACGAAGATTTGAGAAGATTCGAAATTAATAAAAATTATGAAGGGCCTGTCGAAAAATGTCACACCGATCGGGATGAAAAGTCCCGCAAAATATATAAAAAACACTTGAAGGAAATGGAGCAACTAAGTCGGCACAGAGTTAAACGGAAGAAAACGTTGCAAGATAAAGTATTACCGAAGAAATTTGATGTCATTCATGACGTGAGGAGTCGTGCAAAGCTCTCAAAACGTAACAAAATAATATCAGATCGTGAGAAAGAAAATAGAAAAGTGAATCTCCCAGAATCGACGGAAGTTCGCAATTCCTGCGATAAAGAAGTCATGGGGTACGTAACGATGGGCGATTATTCATTTCTTCATGGGAAAGGTATTGGCATTGGATATGTCGCATTACCTTCGCTACTCGAAATAATTCGCAAAAAGTCTAACATTGTTCTTGTTAGAAATACTGATGAACTACAATATAGATTTGCACGATTAGAAGTAGTAGATCTTGATAGGAGATATAATTAGATATTAATTATTAGTAGATAAGTGTGCGTCATAAGTATATTTTTACTTTATGAACATTTTATCTTATAACCAGGGTCCGGATCTCAGGGCTGTTTTCCCCACTCCAAGTGCATGGTAGCGGCCGAGCGCCGCGAAAAACAGTACCGTCTATGATCTATGCCGCTGTAGTGATGATAGCAAAGAGGACACCATCACGAAGAAAAAAAAATATATATGCATATATATATACATACATATATATATATATATATATATATATATATATATATATATATAAAAATATATATATATATATATATATATATATATATATATATATGTATGTGTGTGTGTAGATTTAATAATATAATAATTATAATTTAATTATATAAATATATGTAAATTTAATTATACATATTATACATAAAATATAAATTAATATCTATGTTATTTAAAATATAAAATAATGTAATAAATTATTATATTTTATTTTTCTACGCGACGATGTCCACCTTCGTAGTATCACTACACCGACATAGACTATAAATACTGCTTTTCGCGGCGCTCTGCCGTTAGCATGCACTTGGAATGATGAAGACGGCACGGAGATTCGGCTCTACGAGACTGTTTACATTATATATCTATGCAAACGTATGTAAATGTATCGATGTATATATTTTTTAACTTTTGTGCCAGAATAAAGCCAAATATTTCAAATAATATTTTTTTACGCTATTATCAGTAAAAATAATTTCCCAGGAGACAATAGCAAATGGATTGATGGTGATCATGATCGATCAATTTGGTCTGGTTTTAAAACTTTCATTAAACAGTATGATTTAATTTTGCTCTTCAATACACTTTGCTTCCAAATGTACATTTATCGAGCGATACAAAAGAAACTACATAAAAAATATAATTTCTAATTATCTGTTGTACAATTATGATTTTTTATATATATATAATGTTTAACGTACTGATAACCAATGTTATCTTTTACGGTTTTTTGCACTTTCTGTTACATAAAACTTATGTTTCTTTCTTCATTGTATTGATCCTATATAATTTCATTCGTTTCTACTTGGAATTGCCGGTTCGGTGTCGTCACATGTCAATAATTATTTGGAATTTTAAAAACGGAGATTTAATCTCGTTTAACGCATAAGATCCTTTTTATGCTCTTTAGACAAAGTGATTGATCAAATTCCCGATAAGATTTTTTCTTCTTTTCTTCGAATTTATACGATTCACATTCACGCAGAAAAATTCGAAATAATCTCAATCGGATATAAAGTCCTATCTAGATAGAATGCGGATAATGATATTACGCAAAAAAAATGAACTAATCAATTTCTCTCTTTTGTAAAAATATGACAAGTCGATTGGCTGACGCATTCGTCTCCCTTTACCTGATTGGTTGACGCATCTTCCTTTACCGCGTCGTGTCTCCGTAAGCTATCGTTCGTGCCAAAAAAGACCGTGTTTTCGTTTCCTTGACTACCACAAATTTCTATGGTGAGGAGAGGCACGTGGACTTCGCTTTTCATGCTTGCAGCAAACATTAGGTTAGATACCTCGAGATACCTATTTTTAATACCTTGAAGAAGACGTCCCTTGTTCCTTGTCAATAAAAAAAAGAAGAAAAAAAGATGTTAGTATCTTATAAAATACTATAAAATTGCATGATCGCGATTTATTTGTTTAGTCCACGTGGACTAACAATCGTGTAATTTTTAGGCGCGAAGAAATGGCCATGGCGAAGAAGAAACAATTTGACAAATTGAAATTTTGGAAGGATCCAAGAATCTTCCATCTGAAATGTCTATCATGTGAATCGGATCTTCGCAAGCTCGTGAAATTTCCAAGGTGACATCTTCGATTGGTATGTATACGTTGCAAAAAATGTAAACTTGCTAAAATATGTTTTTCCCCACGACCTTTTTCTTAGATCGGTTAAGAAAAGATTTCTTCTAGCTTCTGCTGCCTAGCGATTTGGACCTCATGCGTTTTCATCCAACACATTTATTCAGCAACAACTTACTCTAAGAAGTAGTGCCTCTACCTTTTTAACTGATAGAAACAATTATCTTTTTATCTCTTTTAGAACTGACTTTCTTTTTATACAATTTCTCACAAAGGTAACATTCACACACAATAAAACGTTAAGATTTGGTTGTAATTGAAATAAGAAGACTTTTTTTTGTTACAGAAAATCCTAAGCAAACTAAATTAATATTTCAAAAGCTTCATATATATATATACACAGATATGTCATATCTCATAACGTTAAAAGCCATCTAAATTGCGAGAGGTATATTTGGCAAAAATGGCAGAGTCGTCGAGCAGCCAAAATTTACCATCGACAAGTAAGCAACCATTCCATGAGAAGATCTACTTAGAGACTCACAGCTGGCATGCAAGTCGTTATCACATGATCAGCAAGTGGGGATATAAACTTCCACATTATTCATTCAACAAGGCAGTTACACACAGTTACAGAGCTATAACAAAATACTGCCTTTTACAAGATATTTCTTACTATACCTGTATCGAAATAGTAGGAGAGAAAAATTGGTTGGAAGCAGCTTTGAGGGAACATTGTAATCCCAAAAAAACTTTTGCAGAGAATATGTACACCAATGGTCAGAGAGAAGGTACTGTAATGTTCTTTAAAAAGAATGGCTATCCACGGTTCCCTATTGGTTACGTGAACTTTTTCTGGAAGCTAAGCGAGACAAACATTAAAACCATTTGGATATGGGTACATCCTGCTTTTTATAGTGATTTTCTTAGTGAGATTATATCCAGTTTTGACTTTAAACAGAATAACGTGAGACAAGGTAGAATTGACATTTCACACAATTTAAATGATTTGTATACAAATGACGCAGGATGTGAAATGCGTGTATTAAAATGTGCATTAAATAGATTCAGACTTTCTGGGCCAACAGCTTTAACTGTACTAAAAGAAGCATTACATGTACCGTCTTTAACTGAACTAGATTTGGATTCGGAAAGTTGCCCTATGACAGAAGAACAGGATAGCTCGTTAAATGATGAAAAACTAGATACATCATCAGGTAATAATGTCTCTGTGCAACCTCTGCTGAAAATGGCAATTGATGAAAAAGCCAACAAAGATTTGACTATACAAGATCTTAAGAAAAAAATGTGGCATACTATATATTATAAAAAAAGAGAAAATATAGAAGCTTTTAAGATACAAGAGCAAATGTGGCAATCGTTGAAGGTTTTGGAACCACGTTTTGTGTTACCAAATATTATTGGATTAACCGTTTTAGATCCACGCTTTTATTTACCTGGAAGAAGCACAAAAACTGAGATTCCTTCATCTGCTGAAAACTTACATTCTCAGTTATCAAATGACTTAAATCGTTCTCCTATTTGGGATGCACAAATACGTCAGATCGTAAGCAGTTCTTGTGTGTCCAAACACACAATCAACAAGATTGGTATGTCAGATAATCCATATTTCAGTAAGGATACAGTGACAAAAATACCGATTCTTCTTATACAGAAACCAACAGTAGCTTCTTTAGGTACGTAATAGGTGTAATGTACAATCATTCATAAGGTACATATTATTCCTTGTTTGCAATTAAAAGTATATTGATATATTGTTATAGGTTTAGGTTTCAGGATAGATATTATTATACCATCTGGATGGGCACTAGCATTTTGGTTTGCACTTATAATGCAATCTCCATTAGTAGGCGGACTTCGAGAGACCCAATTAGTAGTTTTTGAAAGTTTGGGAACATACGTACCTGATATTAATGATCCCGACACTCCAGCTTACAGGAGATGCGCGTCGAAAAGAAAGACTATATTAACCAATAAATATTTTTCTTATTCATCAAAGCAAAGAGTTAATTTTATCAAATTTGGAATTCATAATCCTTTCTTCTGCGATTGGAAAAATTTAACCAAAGACTGGTCGGACGTTAAAAATTTTTACGTTCTGAGACACTTTAGACTTTTATTACATTTAAGAAAAGAAATTAAAACTTATAAACGTGGAAATGCGAGGTCCAAATCAACTGTCCAAGAGTCAGAATTCGATTTTCAAAAATTCGACCAATATAAAAATTGCCTGGTACAAGTCCAATTGTCTATGATGGGCAAAGGAACGCCGAAGGAGTTCGCGATCATCTGTATGCCGAAACGTAAAGATTTGAGAAGATTCGAAATTAATAAAAGTTATGAAGGACCTGTCGAAAAATGTCACACCGATCTGAAAGAAACGTCCTGTAAAATATTACATAAAGTACACTCGATGAAATTGAATCATCTAAGTCTTCAACTAAATCGGACCAGAGTTAAACGGAGGAGAACGTTCGGAGATAATGAATTGCCGTTGGAATTTGATGTTATTGATGACGAGATTAATCGTACAATATTCCCAAAACATCACAAAATAATGTCAGATTATGCGGAGGACATGAAAAAATTGTATCCCACGGAATCGACGAAAGTTCGCCATTCCTGCGATAGACAAGTCATGGGGTACGTAACGATGGGCGGTTATTCATTTCTTCGTGGGAAAAGTATTGGCATCGGATATGTCACATTACCTTCGCTACTCGAAATAATTCGCAAAAAGTCTAACATTGTTCTTGTTAGGAATACTGAAGAACTACAATATAGATTAGCACGATTAGAAATATTAGTAGATATTAAGTCTATGTTATAAGTATATTTTTTACTTTATGAATATTTTATCTTATTACCAGAGTCCGGATCTCAGGACTTTTCCCCACTCCAAGTGCATGGTAGCGGTTGAGCGCCGCGAAAAACAGTACTGTCTATGATCTACGCTGGTCTAGTGATGATAGCAAAGAGGACACCATCACGAAGAAAAATTTTATATATATATATATATATACATATATATACAAACACATATATATATGACACACATATATATATATGACACACACATATATTATATATATATATATATATATAGATTTAATAATATAATAATTATAATTTAATACTACACACACACACACACACACACACACATATATTATATGTATGTGTGTATGTGTAAATTTAATTATACATATACATAAATTATAAATTAATATATCTATGTTATTTAAAATATAAAGTAGTATAATAAATTATTATATTTCCTTTTTCTTTTATTTTTCTCGCGACGATGTCCTCCTTGCTATCGCCGACATAGATCAGGCGATACTGCATTCACGGGGGTCGACTGTTAGCATGCACTTGGAGTGACGAAGACGGCACCGAGATCCGACTCTCCGAGACTCTGTTTACATTATATATCTATGCAAATATATGTAAATGTATCAATGTATATATTTTTTAATTTTTTTTGTACAAGAATAAAGTCAAATATTTCAAATAATATTTTTTTACACTATCATCAGTAAAAATAATTTCCCAAGAATCAATAACAGATGAATTAATAGTGATCATGATCGATCAATTTAGTCTGGTTTTACTTAAAACGTTCATTAAACAGTATGATTTAATTTTGCTCTTCAATACGCTTTGCTTCTAAAAATGTACATTTATCGAGCGATACAAAAGAAACTACATAAAAAATATAATTTCTAATTATCTGTTGTGTGTGTGTTTGTATGTGTACAATTATGATTTTTTTTATACATATAATGTTTAACGTACTAATAACCAATGTTATCTTTTACGGTTTTTTGCACTTTCTGTTACATAAAACTTATGTTTCTTTCTTCATTGTATTGATCCTAAATAATTTCATTCGTTTCTACTTGAAATTGCCGGTTCAGTGATGTCACATGTCAATAATTATTTGCAATTTTAAAAACGGAGATTTAATTTCGTTTCACTCAGAAGATCCTTTTTATACTCTTTAGACAAAGTGGTTGATCGAATTCTCAAGATAAGATTTTTTCCTTCCTTCGAATTTATACGATTCACATTCACGCAGAAAAATTCGAAATAATCTCAATCGGATATAAAGTCCTATCTAGATAGAATGCGGATAATGATATCACGCAAAGAAAAAAGAACCAATCAATTTCTCTCTTTTGTAAAAATATGACAAGTCGATTGGCTGACGCATTCGTCTCCCTTTACCTGATTGGTTGATGCATCTTCCTTTACTGCGTCGTGTCTACGTAAGCTATCGTTCGTGCCAAAGAAGACCGTGTTTTCGTTTCCATGACTACCACAAATTTCTATGGTGAGGAGAGGGCACGTGGATTCTGCATTTTGTTCCTGCATGAAACATTAGGTTATATACTTCAAGATATTTATTTTTAATAATAATACTTTTTATTAATTTTCTATTATTAATTTTCATTAATAGAATTATTTTTAATATTAATTTAATTTTTTATTAAGTTATTTAAATTTAATAGAAAATTTTATTTAAAAAATTATTTATATTTCAATTACATAAATAAATTTATATAAATAATTAACCATTTTTTATTTGGTTTTATTAATTTTTTATTCAATTTTAATATTTTTTTATTTTATTTTTACTAATCTACTCATCTTTCATCGAACCTTAATTCTTTTAGGGTGCGTTTTCACTTGACGCTAAAAAGTAGCGTCAACCATTGGTTAAACAAAGAAGTAAGTAGTTGCTTCATTGTTTAACCAATGGTTGACGCTACTTTTTAGCGTCAATGAAATTGCACCTTAAAGGTGCGGCCTCATTGACGCTAAAAAGTAGCGTCAACCATTGGTTGAACAAGGAGGTAAGTATAGTTGCTTCATTGTTCAACCAATGGTTGACGCTACTTTTTAGCGTCAATGAGGCCGCATCTTAAAGGTGCAATTTCATTGACGCTAGAAACCAGCGGCAAATTAAAATCACTAGACTTTCTCTAGATTTGGCGTCAATAAAATAAAGTTCAACAGTTTCAACTTTTTCAGTGTCTAAAGCGGCCTTTTCATTGACGCTACTTTTTAGCGTCAATAAAATTGCACCTTAACAGTTGGCAGTCCTACGAGATAGGCTGTGCAGCTCTGCGCGTATATAAAATAAATTTGAAATCGCTTCTAGCCTAACCATCTTCACGCGATCGACTTTATTTGAATTGCACGGCATCGCATCGAATTATGATGCGGCGCCGATTTGTTCGAACGTAATTCGGGACATCGCGATGCTGTATAAGCGTCGAATGAGCACGAATTGTCACGCAAAATATGATAAATCAAATCTACTCACCGTTCACCGGCTGTTCCACAGGCCGCTCCATTCGCTCGCCTCGAGACGTCCAATTCCGATCTTGATGCGCACAAACTCACAGGATATCATCAACGCGAACGCGCGACACTTTATTCGGCACTTCCGATATTCGCTCACATCCGATAATCATCATCAAGGGCGCGAATACTGCGACGCAACTTCGCTCCATCTTCGCGATCGCGCTATCACTGAACTGTTAAAAATAGTTGTCGCGCACTTTCACCGACATATTATGAAAGTCGCGCGATCATCCTTGGACACTTTCGACGCTCTTTCACTCGCGATATTCGCTTAAAAACGGTTAAAAGACGCGGAAAATGCGGACGTACGACGATCCGTAACTGCGTATGACTCCGATTCACGTATGACGTGTATGACGTAGCAGTCACGCGCCAACATGGCGGCCGAACTAGTGCGCATTCGTTTCTGCGCACTGGTTCGGCCGCCATGTTAGCGCGTGATTGCTACGTCATACGCGTCACTGCTACGTCATACGCGTCATACGTGAATCGGAGTCATATGCAGTTACACGGATCGTCGTACGTCCGCATTTTTCGCATCTTTTAACAGTTTTTAAACGAATATCGCGAGTGAAAGAGCGTCGAAAGTGTCCAAGGATGATCGCGCGACTTTCATAATATGTCGGTGAAAGTGCGCGACAGTTATTTTTCACAGTTCAGTGATAGCGCGATCGCGAAGATGGAGCGAAGTCGCGTCGCGTTATTTGCGCCCTTGATGATGATTATCGGATGCGAGCGAATATCGGGAGTGCCGAATAAAGTGTCGCGCGTTCGCGTTGATGATATCGTGTGCATCAAGATCGGAATGGGACGTCCCGAGGCGAGCGAGTGGTGCGGCCTGTGGAACAGCCGGTGAACGGTGAGTAGATGTGATTTATCATATTTTGCGTGACAATTCGTGCTCATTCGACGCTTATACAGCATCGCGATGTCCCGAATTACGTTCGAACAAATCGGCGCCGCATCATAATTCGATGCGATGCCGTGCAATTCAAATAAAGTCGATCGCGTGAAGATGGTTAGGCTAGAAGCGATTTCAAATTTATTTTATATACGCGCAATGCTGCACAGCCTATCTCGTAGGGCTGCCAACTGTTAAACGATAAATTTTTTCGATCTAACCTAACCTAACCTAACCTCTCAGTGCTTTGGATGTCGATGTAAACACAAGCGTATGCTGCCTGGATTTTATCATGCTTTCAAAAATAATATTTAATTATTTCATTAGTGTATTACATTTTATTACGTATATTAATCGTAAATTAATCGTTAAATGTGCGACGTACAGTTTTACATATTTTAATGAGAAGCATATAACATAATTGGTTAGGTTAGATTAAATTAAAACAAGCTGCTGTGATTCATTTAACGTAATAGGATTAATTTGACGAATGTGCAGCTGTTGAAGTTACATGATATTTGTGGACACATTTTTAAAGTAATCATGAGTGTCTTATCTCATCTTGATTATATGAAATTAAAATATAAAATATTTATGTATTCCACATTAACGTTATTCATTACAAGTACTATATTACTTTTCTTATATCTCAATCATATTTCATTGATGAAGCTTTTCATATATCGCAGACAATATGCTACTGTGTGTGGAATTTTACACAGGTAATACATGGCACAAAAATAATTTGTTCTCAAGTATTGTGCGCATTTCTCAAAAATAAATCAAATTAAATTATTTTAAGTAGGATCCAAAAATCACTACATTGCCAGGATCGTATCTTATTATAACTGCGATATTATCACCTTTTAATATGTGTGTGCAGTATTACATACATAAAATATATAAATTTATTTGAAACGTACGGAAATCTTTATCTTATATTTATAATATTTATGATATAAAAGAAAATTGCAACTTTAATGAAACAGTACGGTGGAATAATTGGTTGATACTTATCCTGGTCTACAATATTTATCCTTTTTTCATCATTAGGTTTTTGGTGCTTTTTTTATTATACAGATGTTATCTGTAAATATAGTACTTGTAATGTTGCTTCTGTATCACTGTAAGCACACAAAGTGATAGCATTTGCAGGTAATTATGTTATACTTATATATCATAAGAAAGAGAAAATAAAATTAAAGTTGAATACTGAATGTGCTCTAAAGTAAATCTCATCCAAATAAATAAATGCATAAATGTGCGCCCCACATTTCTCATGAAAAAAATACATAATATTAATTTTTATGTATTATTATTTTTAGATTTTTATTCTTTTAAATTCTTTAGATGCACTTTTCATTTCTCCTCTCTTTCTTTCCAACTACTAAATATAGATCTATCATTTTTAATATAGATCTATCATTTTTAGTGTACATTATTGCAGTAAGTGGAATAAAGAGCAAATCTTTTGGCGCATTTAAAATGTACAGGAAAGTTTTATCTGATGCATTTTTTTCAATAGAAATATCTGAAAAAAATGCATACGTCTTTTTTAATCTTAGTCTTTCTAAATAAAAATTAGAATAATAAATTTGCAAAATAATTTGCTTTAATATATTTTTATTGCAAACATATGAAGCAAAGTGCTCAAGGTGCATCACTATGAAAACATCGATAGAATAAAAAATAGATCGCATACAAAAAAATTAAAATATTTACATTACATATTTGATATTTCTGCAAATATTTCCATTATTTTGAGATTGATTTGTTTCATGATATATTGCAATAATTAAAGATTTCTGATATAATCTGCCATGAGACTGCAGAGAAAGCCAGCTTTAATTCTTTATTTTGTTCAATATTTTTAATAATATAATAATTAAATTAAAGTTCTATGAAAATATGCTTGAAATACTAAATAAAAAGGATTGTTTCTTATGTACAACCTTATACCTTATAGTTTAAGTAAACAAAAAATTATTGTTAATAATATACATATATAAATTGATAATTAAATAAAACAATTAATTAATTAATCGACACAATCCACGTTTTTTTTTAGCTTTATGTCTAACATATATATATGTATATATATTTTTATAAATAAAAAATGTTTCTTTCTAATATAAATTAAATAAAAAGTATAATATGCCTTTAAATACTTTATATACATACCTGTTGCAATAAACCAATAAAGAATGCTTTTACATTCCTCCTTGTACTTTGGCATATATATCCTTTATGCCAATTATCTCGCAACACGCTTTTATCGCATGATGACAAACAAGCCCATTATCCTTCATGAATTTTCTTTACAAATATTTTTATATTCTCAAACTGTGTAAAGAAATCATGTAACACTGAAGAATACAAAGTGATATTAAAAGAGAAGAAATAAATTTTATATTATATAGTATTGACAATTATTTTCTTACCAGTATATTCCTTATATGTAGGAATATACATTAGTCTTTGACCAGCCCTATTTTTAACCGTCTTTAGGGATGCTTTGGCTTTTGATAACGCAAATCCAGCTAATCCATTTCCAGTTACTATAAATGAACTGATTCTAGTCTTACGTGCTAAATTATCGGTCATACAAGTTATCATTTTGTTTTCCAAAATCCAGGTTTCAAAACTTTCAAATGTATCTACAGAAAACAAAGATATTAATTATATAAGATTCTAATATTTAGAACTGAAACATAAAAAAAAAATTGAAAATAGACATCGTATCACATGATTTTTGTATGTGTGTGATTTAACCATTATAATCCAATAACAGCATAAATATTAACCTTTTCCAATAAGATCTGATTCAATGCTTCAATGCCATCCATTGTAACATTTGTCCAACCACATTCCAATGGCGATAATTTTATTTGCATTGGTCTGGTCTGACTTTGTGGTAATTCCATAAGTTTTTGCTTTCTTTCAAGATTTACAAGCAGTTTTTGCTGTTGAATTAATTCTTTTCCTCTAAACACAGGAGTGTTTAGACCAGGAAATTGTATCGGAATTTTTCCCATGCCAATAATTTGCTCCTTATTTAGGAGCTTTCTCTTTTCACTACTCTTCTTGCTCTATCTCTGCGTCTTCCTGCATTACTGATACTTGTCACACCCTTTCATAATTCATCTTCAGATCTTATAGAACAAAAGCACAGTGAAATACAAATTATTTTCTACTGTAAATATTAACTATTATCAAAATGCTATATCCATAAAAGTTCTACTTACTATTCGCAAAAAATATAGAGTTTCTCACATTATTTAATAAAGTGACTATTTTTAATAAATGTGAATGACTGACAAGCAATAAATTAAACAATATTAAACAATAATATACCTGAAAAAAATTTCATAATTTTATTGGAGTTAAATTGATAAATTAATTTTAAATACACATTATATATTAATTACATATAATGATTTAGAGACAATGATATATTTCATTTGCGTTACCATTGTTTATAGATTGAACATTTTTTATCAAATTATTTACAACTCTAAATATGTAGCATACGACAAGCCATTTTTAAAATTTATAAAACAAACAACAAAGTTGTTCATAGTTTTCACTCTATTTTGTCATAGTCTGCTTTTAGGCAATCTTAAAGTCACTAGATTAACAAAGTATCCGGCTTTAGGTTGTCCCTGAAAGGACGATGCGTCCTCTATAAACATAAAAATATGAACTTAAGGTGCAATTTCATTGACGCTACTTTTTAGCGTCAATGAAATTGCACCTTAAAGATGCGGCCTCATTGACGCTAAAAAGTAGCGTCAACCATTGGTTGAACAAGGAGGTAAGTATAGTTGCTTCATTGAGCACCTTAAGAAGTCGAAGAAGACATCTCTTGTTCCTTGCGAAAAAAGGAGAAAAAAGACATTATTATCTTATGAAACACTATAAAATTGCATACGGAAAAAAGAACCAATCGATTTCTCTCTCTTGTAAAAATATGACAAGTTGATTGGCTGACCCATTCGTCTCCCTGTACCTGATTGGTTGACGCATTTTTCTTTACCGAGTCGAGTCTACATAAGCTATCGTTCGCAAGAAGACCGTGTTTCCGTTTCCATGACTACCACAAATTTTTATGGTGAAGAGCGACACGTGGACTCCGCTTTTCTTGCCTGCATCAAACATTAGGTTAGAAACCTCGAGATACCTATTTTTAATACCTTGAAGAAGACATCCCTTGTTTCCTTGTCAATAAAAAAGAAGAAAAAAAAGACGTTAGTATCTTATAAATACTATAAAATTGCATGAAAGCGATTTATTTGTTTAGTTCACGTGGATTAACAATCATGTAATTTTTAGGCGCGAAGAAATGGTCATGGCGAAGAAGAAGAAACAATTTGACGAACTGAAATTTTGGAAGGATCCAAGAACCTTCCATCTGAAATGTCTATCATGTGATTCGGTTCTTTGCGAGCCCGTGAAATTTCCAAGGTGACATCTTCCATTGGTATGTATACATTGCAAAAAATGTAAACTTGCTTAAATATGTCTTTCCCACGACCTTTTCCTTAGATCAGTTAAGAAAACATTTCTTCTAGCTTCTGCTGCCTAGCAAGTTGGACCTCACACATTTTCATATTCATCCAACACATTTATTCAGCAACAACTTTAAGAAGTAGTGCCTCTACCTTTTTAACTTTATGGAAACAATTATCTTTTTATCTCTTTTAAGATTGACTTTTGTTTTATACAATTTCTCACAAAGGTAACATTCACACACAACAAAACATTAAGATTTAATTGTAATTGAAATAAGAAAACTTTTTTTTTGTTACAGAAAATCCTATGCAAACCAAGTTAATATTTCAAAAGCTTCATATATATATACACAGATGTGTCATATCTCATAACGTTAAAAATCACCTAGATTGCAAGAGGTATATTTGGCAAAAATGGCAGAGTCGGTGAGCAGCAAAAATTTACCATCGACGAGTAAGCAGCAACCATCCCATGAGAATATCTGCTTAGAGACTCACACCTGGCATGAAAAACGTTTTCACATGATCGACAAGTGGGAATATAAAATTCCATATTATTCAAAGGACAAGAGCCTTCAAGCCAGTTACAATGCTGTAACAAAAAACTGCCTTTTACAAGATATTTCTTACTATATCTGTATCGAGATAGTAGGAGAGAAAAATTGGTTGGAAGCAACTTTAAAGGAACATTGTAATCCGAAAAAAAATTTTGCAGCAAAGATGTACACCAATGGTCAAAGAGAAGGTACGATAATGTTCTTTAAAAAGAATGGCTATCCACAGTTCCCTATTGGTAATGTGAACTTTTTCTGGAAGCTAAGCGAGACAAACATTAAAACCATTTGGATATGGGTACATCCTGCTTTTTATAGTGATTTTCTTAGTGAGATTATATCTAGTTTTGAGTTTAAACAGAATAATGCGGAACAAGATAGAACTGACATTTCACACAATTTAAATGATTTGTACACAAATGACGCAGGCTGTGAAATGCGTGTATTAAAATATGCATTAAATAGATTCAGACTTTCTGGGCCAACAGCTTTAACTGTATTAAAAGAAGCATTACGTGTACCTTCTCTAACTGAACTAGATTCGGAAAATTGCCCTATGACAGAAGAAGAGGATAGCTCGTCAAGTGATGAAAAATTAGATACATCAACTGGTAGTAATATCTCTGTGCGAACTCTGCTGAAAATGACAATTGATGAAAAAGCTATCAAAGATTTGACTATACAAGATCTTAAGGAAAAAATGTGGTATACTAAATATTATAAAGAAAGAGAAAATGTAGAAGCTTTTAAGATACAAGAGCAAATGTGGCAATCGATGAAGGTTTTGGGATCACCAAGTTTTCTGCCATCAAATATGATTATTGGATTAACCGTTTCAGATCCACACTTTTATTTACCTGCAAGGATGAAAACTGAGGTTCCTTCATCTGCTGAAAGCTTATGTTGTCAGTTACCAACTGATTTAATTCGTTCTCCTATTTGGGATGCACAAATACGTCAGATCGTAAGCAATTCTTGTGTGTCCACAAACATAATCGAGTTTATATGTGTAGCTACTATGTCAAATAGTCCATATTTTAATAAGGATGCAAAAATACCAATACTTCTTATACAGAAACCTGCAGTAGCTCCTTCAGGTACGTAATAAATTTAATTATCTCCAATTATTCATAAGGTACATATTATTCCTTGACTGCAATTAAAAGTACATTGATATATTGTTACAGGTTTAGGTTCCAGGATAGATATTATTATACCATCTAGATGGGCATTGTCATTTTGGATTGCACTTACAATGTTAACTCCATTAGTAGGCGGACTTCGAGAAACCAAATTAGTAGTTTTTGAAAGTTTAGGAACATACGTACCTGATTTCAATGATCCCGACACTCCTGCTTACAAGAGAGAGGCGTCGAACAGAAAGAAGAAATTAACCAACGAATATTTTTCTCATTCGGCAAACCAAAGAGTTAACTTTATCAAATATGGCATTCGCAGTCCTTTCTTCTGCGATTGGAAAAATTTAACCAAAGGCTGGTCGGACGTTGAAGATTTTTACGTTCTGAGACACTTTAGACTTTTGGCACATTTAAGAAAAGAAATTAAAACTTTGAAACGTGGAAATGCGAGGTCCAAATCAACTGTCCAAGAGTTAGAATTCGATTTTCAAAAATTCGACCAATATAAAAATTGCCTGGTACAAGTCCAATTGTCTATGATGGGCAAAAGAACGCCGAAGGAGTTCGCGATCATATGTATGCCTAAACGCAAAGATTTCAGAAGATTCCAAAATAATAGAAATTATGACGGGCCTGTCGAAAAATGTCACATAGATCGGAATGAAGAGTCCCGCAAAATGTTACGTAGATTACACTGGAGGCAATTGGAACAACTAAGGCGCAGAGTTAAACGGAAGAAAATGTTCCTGGGTAATATATTGCCGGGGAAATTCGATGTCATTCCTGACGAGAGCAATCGTGCAAAACTCTGGAAACATCGCAAAATGATGTTGGATCATATGAAAGAAATGAGAATATTCTATCTCCCAGAATCGATGGAGGTTCGCCATTCCTGCGATAGAGAAGTCATGGGATACGTAACGATAGGCGGTTATTCATTTCTTCGTGGGGAACATATTGGCATCGGATATGTCACATTACCTTCGCTACTCAAAATTATTCGCAAAAAGTCTAACATTGTTCTCGTTAGGAATACTGAAGAACTACAGTATAGATTTGCACGATTAGAAATATTGGTAGATATTAATAGGAGATATAAGTAGATATTAATTATTAGTAGATAAATGTGTGTCATAAGTATATTTTTTACTTTATGTACATTTTATCTTATTACCAGATTCCGGATTTGAGGGCCGTTTTTCCCACTCCAAGTGCATGATAGCGGTTGAGCGCCGCGACAAACAGTACCACCTATGATCTATGTCTTGTGATGATAACAAAAAGGACACCATCGCGTAGAAAAATTTTATATATATATATATATATATATATATATATATATATATAGATTTAATAATATAATAATTATAAGTTAATAATTATGTGTATATATATGTATGTAGATTTAATTATACATATACATAAAATTTAAATTTATATATATATATATAATATAAAATGTAAAATAATGTAATAAATTATTATACTTTGCTTTTCTACGCGACAATGTTTCCATCACTACACCGCGATAGACGATACTGTTTTTCGCGGAAATCAGTCGTTAGCACTTGGAGTGACGAAAACGGCACCGAGATCTGACTCTCCAAGACTCTGTTTACATTATATATATCTATGCAAATATATGTAAATGTATCAATGAATATATTTTTTAATTTTTTTTGTGCAAGAATAAAGCCATATATTTTAAATATTTTTTTATACTATTATCAGTAAAAATAATTTTCCAAGAGACAATAGCAGATGGATTGATAGTGATCATGATCGATCAATTTGGTCTGGTTTTATTTAAAACTTTCATTAATAGTATGATTTAATTTTGCTTCTAAATGTACATTTATCGAGCGGTACAAATGTAACTACGTAAAATATAATTTCAAATTATCTGTTGTACAGTTATAATGATTTTTTTTATATATAATGTTTAACGTATTAATAACCAATGTTATCTTTTACGGTTTTTTGCATTTTCTGTTACATAAAATTTATGTTTCTTTCTTCTTCTTTGTATTGTTCCTATATAATTTCATTCATTTCTACATGGAATTGCCGTTTCGGTGTCGTTACATGTCAACAATTATTTGGAATTTTAAAAACGGAGATTCAATCTCGTTTCACTCATGAGATTCTTTTTATCCTCTTTAGACAACGTGATTGATCGATTTCTCGAGATTTTTTTCTTCTTTTCTTCGAATTTATACGATTTACATTGACCCAGAAAAATTCGGAATAATTTTAATCGGTTCTAAAGGCCTATCTAGATATAATGCGGTTCATGAAATCGCGCGGAAAAAAGAACCAATCAATTTCGCGCTTGTAAAAAATGTGGCAAGTTGATTGGCTGACGCATTCATCTCCCTTTACCTAATTGGTTGACGCATCTTTCTTTCCCGCGTCCTGTCTACATAAGCTATCGTTCGCGCCAAAGAAGATCTTGTTTCTGTTTCCATGACTACCACAAATTTCTATGGCGAGGAGAGACACTTGGGCTTTGAATTTCGTGCCTGCATCAAACATTAGGTTAGATACTTCAAGATACCTATTTTTAGTAATAATAATTTTTATTAATAATAATTTTTATTAATTTTCTATTATTATTTTTCATTAATAGAGTTATTTTAAATATTAATTTAATTTTGTATTAAATTATTTTCATTTAATAGAAAATTTTATTTAAAAAATTATTTATATTTAAATTACATAAATAAATTTAGATAAAAAAATTAACTATTTTTTATTTATTTTTATTCATTTTTTATTTAATTTTAATATTTTTTTATTTTATTTTTACTAATCTACTCATCTCTCATCAAACCTTAATTCTTTTACGTATAAAAAGAAATGAAGAAGACGTCCCTTGTTCCTTGCCAATAAAAAAAAGAAGAAAAAAAAAACATTAGCATCTTATAAAATACTATAAAATTGCATGAACGCGATTTATTTGTTTAGTCCACGTGCATTAACAGTCGTGTAATTTTTAGGCGCGAAAAAATGGTCATGGCGAAGAAGAAGAAACAATTTGACGAACTGAAATTTTGGAAGGATCCAAGAACCTTCCATCTGAAATGTCTATCATGTGATTCGGCTCTTTGCGAGCCCGTGAAATTTCCAAGGTGACATCTTCGATTGGTATGTATACGTTGCAAAAAATGTAAACGTGCTTAAATATGTCTTTCCCACGACCTTTTCCTTAGATCAGTTAAGAAAACATTTCTTCTAGCTTCTGCTGCCTAGCGAGTTGGACCTCACACATTTTTATATTCATCCAACACATTTATTCAGCAACAACTTTAAGAAGTAGTGCCTCTACCTTTTTAACTGTATAGAAACAATTATCGTTTTATCTCTTTTAAGATTGACTTTTGTTTTATACAATTTCTCACAAAGGTAACATTCACACACAACAAAACATTAAGATTTGATTGTAATTGAAATAAGAAAACTTTTTTGTTACAGAAAATCCTAAGCAAACCAAGTTAATATTTCAAATGCTTCATATATATATATACACAGATGTGTCATATCTCGTAACGTTAAAAACCACCTAGATTGCAAGAGGTATATTTGGCAAAAATGGCAGAGTCGGCGAGCAGCCAAAATTTACCATCGACGAGTAAGCAGCAACCATCCCATGAAAAGATCTGTTTAGAGACTCACACCTGGCATGAAAAACGTTTTCACATGATCAACAAGTGGGAATATAGAATTCCATATTGTTCAAAGGACAAGAACCTTCAAGCCAATTACAATGCTGTAACAAAAAACTGCCTTTTACAAGATATTTCTTACTATACCTGTATCGAGATAGTAGGAGAGAAAAATTTGTTGGAAGCAACTTTGAAGGAACATTGTAATCCGAAAAAAAATTTTACAGCAAAGATGTACACCAATGGTCAAAGAGAAGGTACGGTAATGTTCTTTAAAAAGAATGGCTATCCACAGTTTCCTATTGGTAATGTGAATTTTTTCTGGAAGCTAAGCGAGACAAACATTAAAACTATTTGGATATGGGTACATCCTGCTTTTTATAGTGATTTTCTTAGTGAGATTATATCTAGTTTTGAGTTTAAACAGAACGCGGAACAAGATAGAACTGACATTTCATACAATTTAAATGATTTGTACACAAATGACGCAGGCTGTGAAATGCGTGTATTAAAATATGCATTAAATAGATTCAGACTTTCTGGGCCAACAGCTTTAACTGTATTAAAAGAAGCATTACGTGTACCTTCTCTAACTGAACTAGGTTCGGAAAATTGCCCTATGACAGAAGAACAGGATAGCTCGTCAAGTGATGAAAAATTAGATACATCAACTGATAGTAATATCTCTGTGCGAACTCTGCTGAAAATGACAATTGATGAAAAAGTTATCAAAGATTTGACTATACAAGATCTTAAGGAAAAAATGTGGTATACTAAATATTATAAAGAAAGAGAAAATATAGAAGCTTTTAAGATACAAGAGCAAATGTGGCAATCGATGAAGGTTTTGGGATCACCAAGTTTTCTGCCATCAAATATGATTATTGGATTAACCGTTTCAGATCCACACTTTTATTTACCTGCAAGGATGAAAACTGAGGTTCCTTCATCTGCTGAAAGCTTACGTTGTCAGTTACCAACTGATTTAATTCGTTCTCCTATTTGGGATGCTCAAATACGTCAGATCGTAAGCAATTCTTGTGTGTCCACAAACATGATCGAGTTTATATGTGTAGCTACTATGTCAAATAGTCCATATTTTAATAAGGATGCAAAAATACCAATATTTCTTATACAGAAACCTGCAATAGCTAGTTTAGGTACGTAATAAGTATAATTTACTACAATTATTCATAAGGTACATATTATTCCTTGACTGCAATTAAAAGTACATTGATATATTGTTACAGGTTTAGGTTCCAGGATAGATATTATTATACCATCTAGATGGGCATTGTCATTTTGGATTGCACTTACAATGTTAACTCCATTAGTAGGCGGACTTCGAGAAACCAAATTAGTAGTTTTTGAAAGTTTAGGAACATATGTACCTGATTTCAATGATCCCGACACTCCTGCTTACAAGAGAGAGGCGTTGGAGAGAAAGAAGAGATTAACCAACGAATATTTTTCTCATTCGCCAAACCAAAGAGTTAACTTTATCAAATATGGCATTCGCAGTCCTTTCTTCTGCGATTGGAAAAATTTAACCAAAGGCTGGTCGGACGTAAAAGATTTTTACGTTCTGCGACATTTTAGACTTTTAGCATATTTAAGAAACGAAATTGAAAGTAATAAACGTAAGAATGCAAGGTCCAAATCAACTGTCCAAGAGTCAGAATTCGATTTTCAAAAATTCGATAAATATAAAAATTGCCTGGTACGAGTCGGATTGTCTATGGTGAGCGAAGGAACACCGAAGGAGTTCGCGATCATATGTATGCCGAAACGCAAAGATTTGAGAAGATTTCAAAATAATAAAAATTATGATGGGCCTGTCGAAAAATATCACACCGATCCGAATGAAAACTTCCGCAAAATATTATTTAAATTATACTTGATGCAGATGAAACAACTAAGACGGGACAGATTTGAACTGGAGAAAACGTTCCAAGATAATGGATTGCCGGAGGAATTTCATTCCATTGAGGACGAGATTAATCGTGCATTACTCTTAGAATTTCGCAAAATTATATCAGATGATTTTGCGGAAAGAATAAGAAAATGGTATCTCCCAAAATCGACGGAAGTTCGCCATTCCTGCGATAGAAAAGTCATGGGATACGTAACGATAGGCAGTTATTCACTTCTTCGTGCGAAAGGTATTGGCATCGGATATGTTACATTACCCTCGTTACTCGAAATTATTCGCAAAAAGTCTAACATTGTTCTTGTTAGGAATACTAAAGATCTACAGTATAGATTAGCACGTTTAAAAATATTAGTAGATATTAATGATAAATATTAGTAGATAAGTGTGCATAAGTATATTTTTTACTTTATGAACATTTTATCTTATTACCAGAGTCCGGATCTCAGGGCCGTTTTCCCCACTCCTAGTTTATGTTAGCGGCCAAGCGCGGGAAACAGTACCATCTATGATCTATGCCGGTCTAGTGATAATAGCAAAGAAGACACCATCGCATAGAAAAATTTTATATATATATATATATATATATATATATATATATATATATATAGATTTAATTATACATAAAATATAAATTACTATTTAATTATACTACTATTATACTACTATTTAATTATACATATAAAACAAATTAATATATATATATATTAATTTGTTTTATGTATAATATGTATAATTAAATAGTAGTATAATAGTAGTATAATTAAATAGTAATTTATATTTTATATATAATATGTATAATTAAATAGTAGTATAATTAAATAGTAATTTATATTTTATGTATAATATGTATAATTAAATATATATATATATATTATATATATATATATATATATATATATATATATAATATATAGATTTAATTATACATATTATACATAAAATATCAATTACTATTTAATTATACTACTATTATACGACTATTTAATTATACATATAAAACAAATTAATATATATATATATATATATATATATATATATAATTTAAAATATAAAATAATATAATAAATTATTATATTTTAAATTATTATATTTTGTTTTTCTTCGCGACGATGTCCTTTTTGCTACCATCACTACACCGCCGTAGACGATGCTGCTTTTCACGGAGATCGGCCGTTAGCATGCACTTGGAGTGATGAAGACGGCACCGAGATCCGACTCTCCAAGACTCTGTTTACATTATATATCTATGCAAATATATGTAAATGTATCAATGAATATATTTTTTAATTTTTTTTGTACAAGAATAAAGCCAAATATTTTAAATAATATTTTTTTGCACTGTTATCAGCAAAAATAATTTCCGAAGAGTCAATATCAGATGGATTGATAATGATCATGATTGATCAATTTGGTTTGGTTTTATTTGAAACTTTCATTAAACAGTATGATTTAATTTTGCTCTTCAATATACTGCTTCTAAAATGTACATTTATCGAGCGGTACAAAAATAACTACATAAAATATAATTTCTAATTATCTGTTGTACGATTATAATGATTTTTTTATATATAATGTTTAACGTACTAATAACTAATGTTATTTTTTACAGTTTTTTGCACTTTCTGCTACATAAAACTTATGTTTTTTTCTTCTTTGTATTGTTCCTATATAATTTCATTCCTTTCTACTTGGATTTGCCGGTTCGGTGTCGTTACATGTCAACAATTATTTGGAATTTTAAAAACGGAGATTCAATCTCGTTTCACTCATGAGATTCTTTTCATCCTCTTTAGACACAGTGAATGATCGATTTCTCGAGATAACATTTTTTTTCCTATTTTTTTCGAATTTATACGATTCACATTGACCCAGAGAAATCGGGAATATTTTTAATCGGATCTAAAAGCCTATCTAGATATAATGCGGTTCATGAAATCGCGCGGAAAAAAGAACCAATCAATTTCTTGCGCTTGTAAAAAATGTGACAAGCTGATTGGCTGACGCTTTCCTCTCCCCTTACTTGATTGGTTGAATCATCTTTCTTTCCCGCATCGTGTCTATGTAAGCTAACGTTCGCGCCAAAGAAGATGTTGATTCTGTTTCCATGACTACCACAAATTTCTATGGTGAGGAGAGACACGAGGGCTTTGAATTTCGTGCCTGCATCAAACATTAGGTTAGATACTTCAAGATACCTAATTTTAGTAATAATAATTTTTATTAATAATAATTTTTATTAATTTTCTATTATAAACTTTCATTAATAGAATTAGTTTAAATATTAATTGAATTTTGTATTAAATTATTTTCATTTAATAGAAAATTTTATTTAAAAAATTATTTATATTTAAATTACATAAATAAATTTAGATAAAAAAATTAATTATTTTTTATTTATTTTTATTCATTTTTTATTTAATTTTAATATTTTTTTATTTTATTTTTACTAATCTACCCATCTCTCATCGAACCTTAATTCTTTTACGTATAAAAAGAAATGAAGAAGACGTCCCTTGTACCTTGCCAATAAAAAAAAGAAGAAAAAAAAAAATATTAGCATCTTATAAAATACTATAAAATTGCATGAACGCGATTTACTTGTTTAGTCCACGTGGATTAACAGTCGTGTAATTTTTAGGCGCGAAAAAATGGTCATGGCGAAGAAGAAGAAACAATTTGACGAACTGAAATTTTGGAAGGATCCAAAAACCTTCCATCTGAAATGTCTATCATGTGAATCAGCTCTTCTCAAGCTCGTGAAATTTCCAAGGTGACATCTTCGATTGGTATGTATACGTTGCAAAAAATGTAAACTTGTGTAATGTCTTTTCTTACGACCTTTTCCTTAGATCGGTTAAGAAAACATTTCTTCTAGCTTCTGCTGCCTAGCGAGTTGGATCTCATGCGTTTTTATATTCATCCAACACATTTATTCAACAACAACTTACTTTAAGAAGTAGTGCCTCTACCTTTTTAACTTGATAGAAACAATTATTTTTCTATCTCTTTTAAGATTGACTTACTTTTTTTATACAATTTCTCATAAAGGTAACATTCAACAATGAAACATTAAGATTTGATTGTAATTGAATTAAGAAAACATTTTTGTTACAGAAAATCCTCAGCAAACCAAGTTAATATTTCAAAAGCTTTATATATATATATATACAGATTTGTCATATTTTGTAATGTTAAAAGCTTGCCACCTGGACTGTGAGAGGAACATTTGGCAAAAATGGCAGAGTCGGTGAGCAACCAAAATTTACCATCGACGAGTAAGCAGCAACCATCCCATGAGAAGATCTGCTTAGAGACTCATACCTGGCATGCAAAACGTTTTCACATGATCGACAAGTGGGGATATAAAATTCCATATTATTTAAACGACAAGAGCCATAAAGCCAGTAACAATGGTGAAACAAAATACTGCCTTTTACAAGATATTTCTTACTATACCTGTATCGAAATAGTAGGAGAGAAAAATTGGTTGGAAGCAGCTTTGGGGGAACATTGTAATCCCAAAAAAACTTTTGCAGAAAAGATGTACACCAATGGTCAGAGAGAAGGTACGATAATGTTCTTTAAAAAGAATGGCTATCCACAGTTCCCTATTGGTTACGTGAACTTTTTCTGGAAGCTAAGCGAGACAAACATTAAAACCATTTGGATATGGGTACATCCTGCTTTTTATAGTGATTTTCTTAGTGAGATTATATCTAGTTTTGAGTTTAAACAGAATAACGTTGAACAAAATAAAACTGACATTTCACACAATTTAAATGATTTGTACACAAATAATGCAGGCTGTGAAATGCGTGTATTAAAATGTGCATTAAATAGATTCAGACTTTCTAGGCTTGAAGCTGTAACTGTACTAACAGAAGCATTACATGTACCATCTGTAACTGAACTTGATTTGGATTTGGAAAATTACCCCATGAGAGAAGAACAGGATAGCTCGTTAAATGATGAAAAACTAGATACAACATCAACAGGTAATAATGTGCAACCTGTGGAGAAAATAGTAATTGATGAAAATGAAAAAGATACCAAAGATTTGACTATACAAGATCTTAAGGAAAAAATGTGGCATACTAAATATTATAAAGAAAGAGAAAATATAGAAGCCTTTAAGATGCAAGAGCAAATGTGGCAAAGGATGAAGGTTTTGGGATCACCAAGTTTTTTGTTATCAAATATGATTATTGGATTAACCGTTACAGATCCACGCTTTTATTTACCTCCAAGAAAGACGGAAACTGAGATTCCTTCATCTGCTGAAAACTTACGTTGTCAGTTACCAACTGACTTAAGTCGTTCTCCTATTTGGGATGCACAAATACGTCATATCGTAAGCAATTCTTGTGTATCCACAAACACAATTGACAAGTTTATGGATGCAGCTAGTATATCAGATCCACATTTTAATAAGGATGCAGTGGCAAAAATACCGATACTTCTTATACAGAAACCAACAGAAGCTTCTTTAGGTGAGTGATAAGTATAATTTACAATCATTCATAAGGTATATACAGGGTGTCCTATTTTAATGTCCCACCCCAAATAACATTCTTATTTTTAATTTTAGAAAAAGATGTTTCAGACAAAAGTTGTATGGTACTTTCGACTTGATGAAAAAATGTTTATTTATAGTGTTTTGGAAAGCTCTCGAGATAAGCTACAAGAATATGCAAAAATATATAGGGTGTTCCACTTAAGAAATTCAAAATGACCTTCACGTAATCTTCATGTAACTCTTCAAGGTCAAACTAATGGCACCATCTTATGTCCCCCTAGAAACCATACAACTTATGTCTGAACCTTTTTTTTCTAAAATTAAAAATAAGAAAGTTAATTGCGGTGGGACATTAAAATGGGACATCCTGTATTCCTTGATTGCAATTAAAAATACATTGATATATTGTTACAGGTTTAAATTACAGGATAGATATTATTATACCATCTAGATGGGCAATGGCATTTTGGATTGCACTTATAACGCAATCTCCATTAGTAGGCGGACTTCGACAAACCAAATTAATAATTTTTGAAAGTTTAGGAACATACGTACCTGATATTAATGATCCCGATACTCCAGCTTACATGAGAGGCGCGTCGAAAAGAAAGAAGATATTAACCAACAAATATTTTTCTCATTCACCAAACCAAAGAGTTAATTTTATCAAATTTGGCATTCGTAGTCCTTTCTTCTGCGATTGGAAAAATTTAACCAAAGGCTGGTCGGACGTTAAAGATTTTTACGTTCTGCGACACTTTAGACTTTTAGCATATTTAAGAAACGAAATTGAAAGTAATAAACGTAAGAATGCAAGGTCCAAATCAACTGTCCAAGAGTCAGAATTCGATTTTCAAAAATTCGATAAATATAAAAATTGCCTGGTACGAGTCGGATTGTCTATGGTGAGCGAAGGAACGCCGAAGGAGTTCGCGATCATATGTATGCCGAAACGCAAAGATTTGAGAAGATTCCAAAATAATAAAAATTATGATGGGCCTGTCGAAAAATATCACACCGATCCGAATGAAAACTTCCGCAAAATATTATTTAAATTATACTTGATGCAGATGAAACAACTAAGACGGGACAGAGTTGAACTGGAGAAAACGTTCCAAGATAATGTATTGCCGGAGGAAGTTCATTCCATTCAGGACGAGATTAATCGTGCATTACTCTTAGAATTTCGCAAAATTATATCAGATGATTTTGCGGAAAGAATAAGAAAATGGTATCTTCCAAAATCGACGGAAGTTCGCCATTCCTGCGATAGAGAAGTCATGGGATACGTAACGATAGGCAGTTATTCACTTCTTCGTGCGAAAGGTATTGGCATCGGATATGTTACATTACCCTCGTTACTCGAAATTATTCGTAAAAAGTCTAACATTGTTCTTGTTAGGAATACTAAAGATCTACAGTATAGATTAGCACGTTTAAAAATATTAGTAGATATTAATGATAAATATTAGTAGATATTAATTATTAGTAGATAAGTGTAGCATCATAAGTATATTTTTTACTTTATGTACATTTTATCTTATTACCAGATTCCGGATCTCAGGGCCGTTTTCCCCACTCCTAGTTCATGTTAGCGGCCAAGCGCCGCAGGAAACAGTACCGTCTATGATCTATATATCTATAATCTATATATATATATATATATATATATATATATATATACAGGGTGAATCATAATGGTTGTAACAACCTTTTACCATTAGAAATCAATTATCGACTGCAACTGTAATCAATCGAATAATTCATAGATGACAGCTGCTTGGATCGACCGTGTCTGCAGTAACGTACAAGCGAGTTAAATACTGTGAATCAAATAATATACATATTCTATGCATACTTTTCTAATATATTTAACTCTTTTATGTACATATTTTTCTTTCTACACGGTTTTTTTCTAATAACGCGATTTCTTATTATTGTGAAACGTATCTGTCACATAAAAAGAGATATCTTTTGCATTCGTGTATTTTTTAATACGATTTTTTTTAAATAATGGTATTTTAATACATAGAATTTGACGGCGATTTTTTCCATTCTTACACAAATCATTTTAACGTGTAAAAAGAGTTGGATTGGTAAACGATACAAAAGTATTCCTTTTTTATAAAAAAAAATGCGTAATTCTACTTTCTACAAGAAATATTCTGCTGTAGATATTAAGAATGTAAAAGTTATAACTTAGAAAATTAATAATAAGTAGAATAATTCTTGTAGAAAGCAGAATTACGCATTTTTTTAAATAAAAAAAGAATACTTTTGTATCTTTACCAATCCAACTCTTTTTACGCGTTAAAATGATTTGTGTAAGAATGAAAAAAATCGTCAAATTCTATGTATTAAAAAATCATTATTTAAAAAAAAATCGTATTAAAAAATACACGAATGCAAAAGATATCTCTTTTTATGTGGCAGATACGTTTCACAATAATAAGAAATCACGTTATTAGAAAAAAACCGTGTAGAAAGCAAAATATGTACATAAAAAAGTTAAATATATTAGAAAAGTATGCATGGAATATGTATATTATTTAATTCACAGTATTTAACTCGCTTGTACGTTACTGCAGACACGGTCGATCCAAGCAGCTGTCATCTATAAATCATTCAATTGATTACAGTTGCAGTCGATAATTGATCTCTAATGGTAAAAGGTTGTTACATCCATTATGATTCACCCTGTATATATATATATATATATATATAATTTAAAATATAATATAATAAATTATTATATTTTAAATTATTACATTTTGTTTTTCTACGCGATGATGTCCTTGCTACTATTACTACACAGCCATAGACGATGCTGCTTTTCGCGGAGATCGGCCGTTAGCATGCACTTGATAAAAATGGCACCGAGATCCGACTTTCGAAGATTCTGTTTACATTATATATCTATGCAAATATATGTAATTGTATCAATGAATATATTTTTTAATTTTTTTTGTGCAAGAATAAAGCCATATATTTTAAATATTTTTTTACACTATTATCAGTAAAAATAATTTCCCAGGAGTCAATAACAGATGAATTGATAATGATCATGATTGATCAATTTGGTTTGGTTTTATTTGAAACTTTCATTAAACAGTATGATTTAATTTTGCTCTTCAATACATTGCTTCTAAAATGTACATTTATCGAGCGGTACAAAAATAACTACATAAAATATAATTTCTAATTATCTGTTGTACGATTATAATGATTTTTTTATATATAATGTTTAACGTGTATATAATGTAACGTATATATTTTATATATAATGTTTAACGTACTAATAACCAATGTTATTTTTTACGGTTTTTTACACTTTTTGTTACATAAAATTTATATGTTTCTTTCTTTGCATTGATCCTATATAATTTCATTCATTTCTACGTGTAATCGTCATTTCAGTGTCATTACATGTCAATAATTATTTGGAATTTTAAAAACGGAGATTCAATCTCGTTTCATTCATAAGATCCTTTTTATCCTCTTTAGACAAAGTGATTGATCGATTTCTCGAGATTTTTTTCTTCTTTTCTTCGAATTTATACGATTTACATTGACCCAGAAAAATTCGGAATAATTTTAATCGGTTCTAAAGGCCTATCTAGATAGAATGCGGTTCATGAAATCACGCGGAAAAGAGAACCAATCAATTTCGCGCTCTTGTAAAAATATGACAAGTTGATTGGCTGACGCATTCGTCTCGCTTTACCTGATTGGTTGACGCATCTTTCTTTCCCGCGTCGAGTCTACATAAGCTATCGTTCGCGCCAAAGAAGACCTTGTTTCCGTTCCCATGACTACCACAAATTTCTATGGTGAGGAGAGACACGTGGACTCTGCATTTCGTGCCTGCCTCAAACATTAGGTTAGATACCTCAAGATACCTATTTTTAGTACCTTGAAGAAGACGTCCCTTGTTCCTTGTCAATAAAAAAGAAGAAAAAAAAAGTTAGTATCTTATAAAATATGTAATTGCATGTGTGGTTTATTTGTTTAGTCCACGTGGATTAACAATCGTGTAATCTCTCTTTAGGCCGCGAAAAAACGTGCAAACTCAAACGTCATGGCAAAGAAGAGGAAACAATTTGACGAATATTTGGGAGGATCCGAGACCCTTCCATCCGAAGTGAATATTATGCACTTCGTCTCTTCACGAGCCCGTGAAATTTCCGCGATGACATCTTCGATTGGTATGTATCTTGCAAAGGTAAAGGAATACCAAGTATATAAAAGTATTCTACCTTGTGCAAAAAATGTTTAATAAAAAAGTCTTTAAAAATAATTTATAGTAATTTTCCTCAAAAAAAAATAATTTTTCTAAAAAATAAAATCTCATAAAATAATTTTGCTAAGAAAACATTAGAAAATAATTTTCTGATTGCAGAAATATATTTCTCAATAATATATATCTCTAAAAAAATAATCTTACAATGATAAGAGATACATCAAGTACATAAAAGTATTCTACCTTGTGTGCAAAAAATGTTTAATAAAAGTCTTTAAAAATAATTTACAGTAATTTTTCTAAAAAAAAAAAGGAATAATTTTTCTAAAAAAATTAAACCAAAAAATAATATTCCTAAAAAGACACTTAAACATAAAATATCAAATCAATAATTAATATTAGCCAAGTACTTAAGAGTAATTTTTAAAATTTTTTAAAATATTTGCCATGAAATATCTTACATTGTAGAAATACACATAAATTCTCCCTAAGAAATTAAAACACATTTTATTTGAATTCAGAAAAACTTTGATTTTTAAAATCGACACTAAATAAGAATTATGATTCTTTTAATTTTCTAAATATTTTTTATATAATGTATATAATTTTAAAAAAAGTATACCTTGCAAAAAATGTAAGGCTTCTTTAAATGTGTCTTTCCCACGACCTTCTATTTAAATAAATACTGTATTAAACAATTCACTGCCAGTAAATTCTCTCCTTATCATCGCTTTAAGAAGTAGTTCCTCTGTCTTTTTAACTGATAGGAACAATTGTCTTTTTATCTCTTCCAAGATCGACTTTCCTTTTTACACAATTTCTCACAAAGGTAACATTCAACAATGAAACGTCAAGACCTGATTGTAATTGAACTAAGAAAACAATTTCTTCTGTTACAGAAAATCCTAAGCAAACCAAGTTAATATTTCAAAAGCTTCCTGTATACATGCGCAGACGGGTCATGTCTCATAATGTTAAAAGGTTGCCCCGCAGATTGCGAGAGGCACATTCAGCACAAATGGCAAAGTCAGCGAACGGCCAGAATTTACCATCGACGAATAAACGACCATCTCGAAAGTATCGTAGGAGGCCACGCAATTTACTTTCCGAATACTACCGCAGACAACGTAAGAAAATCTGGTTGGAGACTCACATCTGGCATGCAAAACGTTTTCACATGATCGACAAGTGGGGATATAAAATTCCAAATTATTCCAACGACAAGAGCTTTAGAGCCAGTTACAGAGCTACAACACAAAACTGTCTTTTACAAGATATTTCTTACTATACCTGTATCGAGATAGTAGGAGAGAAAAATTGGTTGGAAGCAACTTTGAAGGAACATTGTAATCCGAGAAAAACTTTTACAGCAGAGATGTACACCAGTGGTCAGAAAGAAGGTACGGTAATGTTCTTTAAAAGGAATGGCTATCCACAGTTCCCTATTGGTAATGTGGACTTTTTCTGGAAGCTAAGCGAGACAGACATTAAAACCATTTGGATCTGGGTACATCCTGCTTTTTATAGTGATTTTCTTAGTGAGATTATATCTAGTTTTGAGTTTAAACAGAATAATGCTGAACAAGATAGAACTGACATTTTACACCATTTAAATGATTTGTACACAAATGATGCAGGCTGTAAAATGCTTGTATTAAGATACGCATTAAATAGATTCAGACTTTCTGGGCCAGCAGCTTTAACTGTACTAGGAGAAGCATTATATGTACCATCTTTAACTGAACTGGATTTGGATTCAGAAAATTGCCCTATGAGAGAAGAACAGGATAGCTCATTAAATGATGAAAAATTAGATACAACATCAACAGGCAATAATGTCTCTGTGCAACCTGTGGAGAAAATGGTAATTGATGAAAATGAAAAAGATACCAAAGATTTGACTATACAAGATCTTAAGAAGAAAATGTGGTATAATGAATATTATAATGAAAGAGAAAATATAGAAGCTTTTAAGATACAAGAACAGTTGTGGCAATCGATGAAGGTTTTGGGATCACCAAGTTTCCTATTATCAAATATGATTATTGGATTAACCGTTTTAGATCCACGCTTTTATTTGCCCGTAAAAAGGACGAAGACTGAGATTCCTTCGTCTGCTAAAAACTTAGATTGTCAGCTACCAACTGACTTAAATCGTTCCCCTATTTGGGATGCACAAATACGTCATATCGTAAGCAATTCTTGTGTGTCCACAGACAGAATCAACAAACTTAGAAGTGAGTGTCTTGTACCTGGTATGTCAAATGATCAATACTTTAGTAAGGATGTAATGGCAAAAATACCGATACTTCTTGTTCAGAAACCAGCAGCAGCTCCTTTAGGTATGTAATAAGCAGTGTTTGCTGTAGATAATTTCAAAATTATCTAGATAAAGATAAAGATAAAAATCCGTAAATTTATCTTAGATGATATAAAGATGATTTTGCTTTTACTTAATCTAGATGAAAAATGAGATAATTATTGCGATAATCTAGATAATTATCTAGATATTTTTGTTTATTTTAGAAGATTATAAATATTTGTAAAAAATGTGACGCAGATTATAAATGGGATATTAAAATCATAAACATATTCTTTCTCTTTTTTCTAAAGAATATTTAAATAATAGCAAAAAGGTATATAAATGATATGATAAATATTTATTTATTAATTTATATTTATAATATATTTATAATAATATATTTATAATTAATAATATAATAATAATATATTTATAATATATTATTATTATATTATTAATTATAAATAATATTATAAATATAATATTTATAACATATTTATAATATATTTATAATATATTAATAATAATAATATGAAAAATATATTTTAAATATTTTAGATAGATTTTTAGAAGCTTGCCTGGAAAACTTTTTTGCATAATGAAAACGTCATCTTAGACAATTTTTAGATAAGGTGACATATATTTTTCATCTAAGATAAAGATAAAGATACTTTGTATTTCTTCATCTGGTTAAAGATAAAGATGATCCATTTCTTTATCTAGATACCAGCAAACACTGGTAATAAGTATAATTTACAATTATTCATAAGGTACATATTATTCCTTGATTGCAATTAAAAGTACATTGATATATTGTTCCAGGTTTAGGTTCCAGGATAGATATCATTATACCATCTAGATGGGCAATGGCATTTTGGATTGCACTTATAATGCGATGTGCAAGAGTAGGCGCACTTCGAGAATCCAAATTGATAGCTTTTGAAAGTTTAGCAACATACGTACCTGATATTAATGATCCTGACACTCCTGCTTACACGAGGGAGGCGTTGATGAGAAAGGAGGAATTAATCAACAAATATTTTTCTTATCCCCCAAACAGAAGAAATAACTTTATCAAATTTGGCATTCATAGTCCTTTCTTCTGCGATTGGAAAAATTTAACCAAAGGCTGGTCGGACGTTGAAGATTTTCACGTTCTGAGACACTTTAGACCTTTGGCACTTTTAAAAATAGAAATTGAGATTCCTGTGAAGCGTAAGAATGCAAGGTCCAAGTCAACTGTCCAAGAGTCCGAGTTCAATTTTCAAGAATTCGATGAATATAAAAATTGCCTGGTACAAGTCCAATTGTCTATGATGGGCAAAGGAACGCCGGAGGAGTTCGCGATCATATGTATGCCGACACACGAAGATTTGGAAGGATTCGAGAATAATAAAAAATATGCCGGGCCTTTGGAAAAATGTCACATCGATCCGAATGAAAAGTCCCGCAAAATATTACGCAAGGAACACTTGATGCAATTGAAACGACTAAGACGGCGCAGAGTTGAACGGAAGAAGAAGCTTCAAGATAATGTATTGCCGGAGGAATTTGATGTCATTCATGACACGATTAATTGTGCAAAACTCTCAGAACATCGCAAAATGATATCAGATTATGCGAAAGAAATGAGAAAATTGTATCTCCCAGAATCGACGGAAGTTCGCCATTCCTGCGATAGAGAAGTCATGGGATACGTAACGATAGGCGGTTATTCATTTCTTCGTGCGAAAGGTATTGGCATCGGATATGTCACATTACCCTCGCTACTCGAAATTATTCGCAAAAAGTCTAACTTTGTTCTCGTCAGGAACACTAAAAAACGACAGTACAGATTAGCACAATTAGATATATTATTAGATTTTTAAGTGTACGTGATAGGCAGTGTTTGCTGTAGATAATTTCAAAATTATCTAGATAAAGAGAAAGATAAAAATCTGTAAATTTATCTTAGATGAGATAAAGATGATTTTGCTTTTACTTAATCTAGATGAAAGATGAGATAATTATTGCGATAATCTAGATAATTAGCTAGATATTTTTGTTTATTTTAGAAGATTATAAATATTTGTAAAAAATGTGACAGATTATAAATGGGATATTAAAATCATAAACACATATTCTTTCCCTTTTCCTAAAGAATATTTAATATTATAAAGAAATAGCAAAAAGGTATATAAATGATATGATAAATATTTATTAATTAATTTATATTTATAATACATTTATAATATATTTATAATATATTAATAATAATAATATAAAAAATATATTTTAGATAGACTTTTAGAAGCTTGCCTGGAAAACTTTTTTGCATAATGAAAACGTCATCTTATACAATTTTTAGACAAGATGACATATATTTTTCATCTAAGATAAAAATAAAGATACTTTGTATTTCTTCACCTAGTTAAAGATAAAGATGATCCATTTTTTTATCTAGATGATTATCTAGATAATTTTATCTAGATAGCAAACACCAGCAAACACTGGTGATAGGTATATTATTTATTTTATGAAATACATTATATATCTATGTAAATGTATCAATGTATATATTTTTTAATGATTTTTTGTGCAACTCAAATATTTCAAATAATATTTTTTTATTATTATCATTAAAAATAATTTCTCAGGAGTCAGTAACAGTTGGATTGATAGTAATCGTGATCATCAATCAATTTGACTGGTTTTATTTAAAACTTTCATTAAACAGTATGATTTAATTTTGCTCTTCAACACATAAAATATAATTTCTAATTATCTGTTATACAATTATAATGATTTTTTTAGATATATAATGTTTAACGTGCTAACAACCAATTTTACAATTTTTTGACACTTTCTGTTACATAAATCTTATATCTTTCTTCTTTGTATCGATTCTATATAACTTTTCATTCTCATGTAATGTTATAGAAAAATAATTGGCAAAATAGCAAGTACAATTAAAGTCTTTTTGTTAATTTGCTTTGCGTCAATTCTCAAATGTTGAAAGTCGCCTATTTATGATAATTAAATTAATTTTGATACGTGTAAAAATTTTATACGCATTTTTACTTTTTGAAAAATTTCACCAAAATTTGTGTCATCACTATTAGTTCAATTCTCATCATGCTAATCAAATTTCACTGAAAGTTCGAGCTAAAGATATTAGAGCGAAAGTGTCAAATACATGTCAGTAAAATTGCGTAATTTCTTTATTGATCATTATATATTATTGACGAATCTCTCTTATTTTGATGCAAATATTTGTGCATTTTTTATATGTAAAGGCAAATGTGAGAGAGAGAGAAAAGCAAAATTAGATTTATTACAACGTATATATATTTAATATTGTTTGTAGTAAAAGTTTTCAATAAAATCAGACAAATTGATCGGTGGCATGATTATTATCAGCTGGTCTTTATTCGCATTAACGAGATCTGAAGAAAAATGTATTGATACATTCTGAAGTCGGAATCGCAATTTACCAGCCATAATCATAAGATTTGGGATAATAACTACGATAATAGGGATAACCGTGATAATGAGTGTGATAATGATAGTCTGGGTAGTATCCACGATCGTATCCTCCACCATAGCCGTATCCACCACCGTATCCTCCACCACCGTATCCTCCACCATAGCCGTATCCACCACCATATCCTCCACCACCGTATCCTCCACCACCGTATCCTCCACCACCGTATCCTCCACCATAGCCGTATCCACCACCATAGCCGTATCCTCCACCATAGCCGTATCCTCCACCATAGCCGTAGCCGCCACCAAGGCTAAAAAAAGAAATTACGAAATTTTATCAATATTGTATTGTATATTTGACACTTTCGCTCTAACATCTTTAGCTAGAATTTAATTAGTGTTAGAATGAGAATTAGAAGAACTAATAGTGATGACGCACAAGTTTAGACGAAATTTTTTGAACAGTAAAAACGCTTAAATTTTTATATGTTTTAATTAATTTAATTATCATAAACAGGCCAATATTTGAGAATTAATGTCGCAGAATAGATTAATTAAAAAGATTGAAAATTCTAATTGTACTATTTTGCCAATTGTTTTTCTATAATTTTTTTATAACTTTAAACTATTAAATATAGTATTAATATAAATTTAATTAAATATAGTATATTAATATAATTATAATTATATTATTTATATAACTATTTATTTAATATAATTTATATAATTATTTAATTTATATAATTTATATAAATTTAATTAGATATAGTATTAATATAATTTAATTTTAAATTAATATTTTAATATAAATTTAATTTTAAAATTAATATTTTAATATAAATTTAATTTTAAAATTAATATTTTAATATAAATTTAATTTTAAAATTAATATTAATATAATTTTGCTCTCATCTTTGTACAACATTTGTGCTTTTAGAGACAAAGTATACTTTTTCCGAGATAAACAACTTACTATTTAGCCTTGTACAATCCAGCACCGACGAGTCCCGCACCAAGGACCCCGGCACCTACAACCCCGGCACCTATAACTCCGGCTCCGAGAGCGGCTTTACCGAGAAGAGCACCGCCCAGAAGTGCTTTTCCCAATAAAATCGGCGCTCTCTTACTACGTGATTGCGTCTCGGCCACTTCGCTCGTGGTCCCTTGTGATATTTCCGGCGCGACAATTTCCGTGGCTGGTGTTTTCACCGTCTGTTGCTCGGATTCCGTCTGAGAATCCGCGTAGATCACGGCCAGCACAGCAGCCAGCACTATCACGTACCTCGTCATCATCTAAAAGGAATATAAAAATAATGATCAGAAAGGGTAAAAAGATAGGAACCAAGGATATCGAATTAATTTGTGACTAAAATATTAAATCTTGAGAGAGAATTTGCAAGAAAATTCTCTCTGAAGGATTCAGCGGTGCTTACCGTCCCATAATTGAAAGCACAAAAGTACAAAACTCATTTATAATTTTATAATTTATTTTATTATTTTACAAAAATATATTCTCATATAATTGTTTCCAGGCGCGACGAGAAATTTAACATCTCTAAAGGATCAAGTAAAGAACAACTAGACACTCGCCGAAGCCTGTCTGAAGCCTCTGCGAGAGATCTCGTCATCCAGGAAAATTCTGATCATCTTGGAAAATTAAAAAAAAAATTCTTAAAAACCTAATCCTTCATTCACACGGTGAATAGATCATCTGACACGTAACGTACCTTGTCGAGATCACGTTTTCGAATGGAGACTAACTCTTCCCAAAGCACCGGCTCCAAAGACTTTTATACGATGAGATCAGACTGTCGATCCCTACCATCGGAAATCTACGCCAAATTCCACGAGAAGACGCTACATCTTCGTGAATGTCTACTGAATATTTCCCTCACTTGTCGCCCGTACATCTGCGTTCGTTCTCTCTTGTTTCCTTGATCTCGTCGAGTCAGGCGAGGACTCGTTTCTCTACGTGCTGACATTGAACCCAGCCAGTGACTCGACAGGAATTTCGAACTTAAGATCTGCTGAATGAATAGACCTCTTCGCGTTGTTTCAAAATAGCCATTAACTTTCAAGATCCGTCGTTATATATTGTACTTCCTGGATATTTACATCTCTGCCAATCAAGTGCCAAGTGCGTAAATGCAATAGCGAGTGCGTGAGTTAATTTTAAACAATGCTTTATTTGCATACAAGTCAAATTTTTTTGAAAAATACTTTTATATGGAAATTATTATATATTATTAATTATTATATTATATATTAAGTATTTTTTATCAATATATTTATTATTTAGATTTTTTTCAACAATAATTCATTAAATAATGGCAGTTTGGGAAAAGAGAAAGAAAAATTGAATTTATTTATTTGGATGAGTTCATCGTGACCTTGACACGAGCAGGCGCATCTCCATATTTTTTTACGTAATCCGTAGTAAACACTATACAAGAATTAGCATGAGGATGTCTCAGGGAAATTCCGGGTTTCACTTGGATCATTGATTTTTTTTTTCACCGTCTACGACTGTAACCGAGTTTAATATTGTGACAAAAGCGTTGATAATTACGTTAACCAGAAAAATTCGGACACACCTAGATGACCTAGACGAGGCATTTAAATTGTGTAATAATATAATATTTCTTAACAAGAGGTGTGTCGCGTGTCTTTTTTTCTATGCAAATTGCTCTATGTATAACGACCTCGCTATTAATGAGCCGTGCATAGTGAGATGCTAATTATATCGTCGTGACAGTGAGATGTTAATTATACATTATCATTATACCATCGTAATTTCTGATAAATGACAATTTTTCTATCGTTCATTATTTTTAGTAGCACACCTTGAAAGGTATTTCATTGATCATCAATTAAACATGCGAATAATTTATTTCTATTTCTATTAAAGGAGACACGTCTCATTTCTACGAAAATAAATATAAATTAAGGATAGATGTGCGAATTAAAAAAAAGCTTTTGAAAATATTTCTTGCTGATCAATTGGAAAAAAATATTTTTTAGTAAATAATTTAGCATGAGAGAGAGAGAGAGAGAGAGAGTAAATTTTTACAATTTTTTATTAGAATACTGTTCTTGTTATTATCAAAAAAGAGAAAGAGAAAAATTAAACGTGCGAATAATTTATTTCTATTTCTATTAAAGGAGACACGTCTCATTTCTACGAAAATAAATATAAATTAAGGATAGATGTGCGAATTAAAAAAAAAAGCCTTTGAAAATATTTCTTGCTGATCAATTGAAAAAAGATATTATTTTTTTATAAATAATTTAGCATAAGTAAATTTTTACAATTTTTTATTAGAATACTGTTCTTGTTATTATCAAAAAAAAAATAGAAAAATATAAAATAAGAGAATTACGAGAAAAAAAACGCGTGCGTATTATATAAAAAAATGTAGCCTAAAAATTTTACACGAAATTATACGCATAATTTTATTTAATAACAAAGTGATTTGAAGAGATGCGTCGTGCGGTGAGTGGGACACTGTAATTTTTAATGATTACATTTTGAAAGGATCTTTCTCATGCAAAAAGAATGATAAACATTGCAAAATAAAATATTGTGAATTCATAGGATGTGTAATAACTGACATTTAAAACTGAAAATGAAAGTAAATTCAATCAATAAAAATTCAACAAATAAATAAATAAAAATAAATAATAAAAGTAAATTTTTTATTCGAGATGTAAATTAATTATAAGTCAAAGTTCTGGTTGAAAAATAAATTTCAAAAGTGACTTAATGATAAAAAAAAGCGACCGATTTAAATGAGAAACAGAGAGAGAGATTGGAAGAAGCACCATGGACCAAGGAACAGAGGCAACGCGAGGACGAGGAACGCGCTCAAACGTTGAGGAGGGAACGTCTGATGCGCGAGATCGAGCTCGGTGCTTTGAACACAAAGCGTTATCGCACTTTATGGCGGGAGATGATGATGAGGATCAAGATGCCGCAGATCGAGGAGGATATGGAGATCGCCTGGCGCAACTTCGATCGAGCTCTCGACATCAAGGACTATAGGTCATTATCAAAGTGTTAAATTATTAGACTAACAAGTTAATTTAATAAGAGATTTTTCTATTAAAAAAAATTAAGATTCACGATTTAAATTGATTTAAAAAAAACTTATCACTTAACATTTATATCTATTTATTGACCTTTTTTGAGTAAATTTCCTTTAATATACAGGGTGTCCCATTTTAATGTCCCACCACAAATAACTTTCTTATTTTTAATTTTAGAAAAAGATGTTTCAGACAAAAGTTGTATGGTTTCTAGGGGGACATAAGATGGTGCCATTAGTTTGATCTTGAAGAGTCATATGAAGATTACGTAAAGATCATTTTGAATTTTTTAAATGGAACACCCTATATATTTTCGCATATTCTTGTAACTTATCTCGAGAGCTTTCTAAAACACTATAAATAAACATTTTTTCATCAAGTACTTTTCGAGTTATGAGGCTTGAAGTCATTTCTTAAATTTACATAAACCATAAAATATCTTGTAAAATTCATTTTTCGATTATCTTGCCTTAATAATTTTATGTACAAAATAATGAGAGAAATTAATTGGTGTAAAGAAAACATATAGTTGTTTTTAAAAAAAAATATGGAATTGTTAATTGCAAATTACATATTTTTTCTTGTATACTCTTCTTAGATATTATTTATTCGCATTTTCAGAGAGAAAAAAAAATATTCGAAGAATACACAAATAAATTAATAACTGCTTTGATCAAAAATTCCAATTTTTTCTTAATATCAACGTGACTCATGAGACTTGGAGTCGATATTTTCTAAAATTTGCATATCATTCATGAGTATTTTTGTCTTTCAGAATAAGTTTTTTGATGGATGAATTGGCCGAGAGCGAGGAGCAATATCAAAGAAATATAAGATCACACACTGAGATCATAGATCGATTATTGGAAATGTACGGAGAGAGAATGCAACGCGAAGAAAAAAATTATCAAAAAACTTTAAAGGAGACGCTTGATCAGACGGATTATGACGTCGACAAAATTCATCATCAACAAAACGAAGATGAGATCTTGTTACAAGCCATCACTCATGGAGTTCTGCAACAACTAGAAGAATCATTAAATAATTTCAAGAGCATTGCATTAAGTTATTAACATCAAAATTCTTCTTACTTTGATTAATTCAATTTAATTAATTTATCGATTAATATTAATTTTATTATTGATTAATTATATTAATTGTATTTATTGATTGATATTAATTTTATTATTGATTAATATTAATTTAATAAGTAACTTCATTATTAAATTAGTAAATTAATTGATTAAATTAAATTAATTTAATTTCCATATACTGTAAACACAATTGGAAATTTTAAATTTATTATTCATATATTGGTGATTCAGCTACTGAAGACAATTTACAAAAAACATGAAATAAAAAATTTCCAAGCTAATTTTTAATTTATAATTAATTAATAAATTTAATTTATAATTATAATTAATAAAATAATTATGTCTTCTTCGAAAGGTAAAATCGATGCATTTGTAGAAGATAGCAAAGATACTCGACGAATTTCTGCAGCTCAACTTGAAAATCAACTGCGAAACTTTTGGGAAGATTTGCGAAGAGTTCTATCAGATTATCAAAACAGTAAGCACGAGAAAGCAGCTTGCATAGAATTTAAAATTATTAAAGTAAATTTAAACAAGCTTTAATAAATTTGAAAATAAATTCATGCATTCATGATTTGAAATAAATAACTATAATCTTTCTCTCTTTTCGAAATAAAATTTCATCTGCGAATCTGTAACCACCAATCATTTGTCAAATGTAAATTAATTGTGTCAAGGTCATATTTATTTCTCTGGCGCAAGCTAATATTAATTAATGCATCATTTCAGGGACAAAGTCTCGTCAAAAATATTACGAGGCACTCAAAGAGAAAGACGAGAAGGACCAGCAAATGATCGCGCAACAATTGTTACGAATGACAAATCTTTTCGAAGAGATACGAAAGTTTCGAAGCAAAATGACAACGTATGATGCCACGGCCAAGACAGAAATCTCTGAAATTCTGGATGAACACGACTTTTTTCAAAAAGCTTACTGGACTGTGAAAAACCGTTTTCTCTCAGGTGCCCATCGTCATTTACTTCTGATTATTTGCAAGATCAGATCTTCCACAATTTATATCTTAAGCATTCTTTAAAATTCCATGCTTCTCTTCTATCATGTATCTTTAAACATGAAATTAACTCGACGAGAAATTTTCATTTTTAATTTTGCAAAACTTGTATCTCGTGATTTCTTATTATTATACAGGGTGTCCCATTTTAATGTCCCACCTCAAATAACTTTCTTATTTTTAATTTTAGAAAAAGATGTTTCAGACAAAAGTTGTATGGTTTCAAAGGGGCCATAAGATGGTACCATTGGTTTGACCTTGAAGAATCATTCGAAGGTCACGTGAAGGCCACTTCAATTTTTTTAAATGGAACACCCTATATGCCTTCATATATTCTTATAACTTGCCTCAAGAGCTTTCCAAAACGCTATGATTAAGTTAGTTTTCATTAAGTACTTTCCGAGTTATGAGGCTTGAAATAATTTCTTAATTTTACATAAACCATAAAATATCTTATAAAATATTCATTTTTCGATTATCTTATCTTAATACTTTTATGTACAAAATAATGAGAGAAATTAATTGATGTAAAGAAAACACATAATTGTTTCGAATAAAAAATATGTAATTTGCAATTAACAATTACATATTTTTTCTTGAAAACTGTGTATTTTTTTTATACGAATTGATTCCTCTTATTATTTTGTATATAAAAGTATTAAGATAAGATAATCGGAAAATGAATATTACACAAGATATTTTACGGTTTATATAAAATTAAGAAATAATTTCAAGCCTCATAACTCGAAAAATACTTAATGAAAACTAACTTTGTCCCCCTTGAAACCATACAACTTTTGTCTGAAACATTTTTTTCTAAAATTAAAAATAAGAAAGGGGTGGGATATTAAAATGGGACACCCTGTATATTAGATTACTAGCTATTTTTATACTCTTCCTCTCTATTAAATAAAAATATTATCACGAGTATTAATAAGAAAATAAATTATATAAGAATTTAATAAATTTAAAGAAATAATAAATTATAAAATAAATTACAAGTATTGAAAGATGTGAAACAATTTCAGAACAGACGAAAGACAAAGACCAATTGAAGATACTGTCGATTGAATATAACAAGACAATAAAACACTTAAAGGCCCTTGCGATAAAAGGCAAACGACTGCTCGCGCTGATGCAAATCTGTAGCAAATATGAAACACAACGTGAAAAAGTAATGCCGTTTGCTGATCATACGAAGCTAGAAGACTCGTCGCCTTTGTCATGTCATATTTTAACTATATCAGATCGGGATATATTTTACCAGGTTAATTTTTACAGATAAAAGTACATGATGGAAGTATGAAATTTTTAAGAAATATCTGAAATCCATATAGATAGAAGATTTTCAAGATCTGACAAATTTCTGGCGACGACTCGGCATCGCGCAAATAATCACTATGCAATTGCGATCAGAAAGGGACAGATTAAAGGACGAGGCGAATCGTTTACGCGAGTACATCAGTTCTTACATGACACAAGAGGTAAGAGAGAAAAGTGGAAAAAAGTACAAAATAATTTAATGACTTTCAATTGTGACAAACAAATTATATATCTGCCACTTTCTTTTATCGTAGGTGCACATTCAATGAGTTTTACATCATTTTTATCTCCTTGTCTAACATTATTAATAGATATTGATTTGTAATTCTTAGAACTGACGCGAAACTCAATTATAATTAAACATAAAGAGCCATCCAAATTCATGTTAAAGAAATTACAGGTAATAAAATTATACATATTTTATGAATTATGTACATCTATGACAAGTGAAACAGCTCGATGCTTTCGCCAGTTCAACGAACTTGATTGGAGCTGTTTGGAGCTTGCTGATGGCAGTCTTATATTTATTATGCACTTTAAACTGCAACTGCAAACATTCAGATATATATTCAAAATTCATAAATTAACGTAACGATTTATGCCTGTGCGCTATCTGAGATAGCATCTTATTTCCAGCGAGGAATGTAACAATGCCAAAGCCCAGCAAATATCGCAGCGTGACAAACATATTGAGCTTCAGCCAGAAAATGCCAAACAACACAAAGATCCCTGGAAACAAAACAATTATGATTATATTCGCATCACAACTTATCAATGTAGATTTTTGTAGTGAATTTCGGGCTACAAATATGACGAAAAGTGCAGCCATATTTGCGAAAATATCACGTTTTGCTATGAGCCCGATGAAAACAGATAGACTGCATAACATCATCTGTCAAGCATATCGGGCTAATTATGTATCATTACGTAACAATTCTTAATTAATGATCTTGTCAAAAATAAATGACTGTAAAAAATAATTTATCGTCCTAGCTAATCGTATATTGATTGTATGAAATAATCAGTGTTTGCTGGTATCTAGATAATCATCTAGATAAAGAAATGGATCAACTTTATCTTTAATTAGATGAAGAAATACAAAGTATCTTTATCTTCATCTTAGATGAAAAATATGTCATCTTATCTAAAAATTGTCTAAGATGACGTTTTCATTATGCAAAAAAGTTTTCCAGACAAGCTTCTAAAAATCTATCTAAAATATCTAAAATATATTTTTATATTATTATTATTAATATTTTATAAATATATTATAAAGATATTATAAATTAATAAATAAATATTTATCATATTACTTATATACCTTTTTGCTATTATTTAAATATTCTTTAAAAAAAGAGAAGGAATATGTTTATGATTTTAATATCCCATTTATAATCTGCGTCACATTTTTTACAAATATTTATAGTCTTCTAAAATAAACAAAAATATCTAGATAATTATCTAGATTATCGCAATAATTATCTCATCTTTCATTTAGATTAAATAAAAGCAAAATCTTTATCTCATCTAAGATAAATTTACAGATTTATATCTCTATCTTTATCTAGATAATTTTGAAATTATTTCATACAGCAAACATTGGAAATGATCGATAGTTACCTCCTAATCCAAGATGGAATGTAATCGCACTGAGAGATAAGGGAAAGTTTGAAATATTGATACCGAGTCGAGCCCACAAAATCAATAATAGCAGAACTGGCGCCAAGCACAAGCCCGAAAACAAGTTCGACACGAATGCTGGTGGTCTGCGTTCGGGCTCGCGGAACATGTGCTGAAATTAAAAGTAAATTTTTTAGAGAAATGCTTCAACGACAATCTTTCAATCAGGAGTCGGTGTTCGTCAAAGTACAAAGAATATTGCACAATAATTTTTGTCAATATATTATAGCAACTTCGACGTAAGAATCCTCTGCCAATGTTTTGGAAGTGACAAAATTATCGAGGAATCTCTGTCACTAACGAGCATTGGCATAAATACACATAAGTGCACACACGTAAATTACCTTTATTTCCGGTTTAGTAGTATACATGTCTTTTTCCTTGTAAAAGGCGCTCTTATCGGCACCCTCCACCGACGACAACTCGGGGAATTTCAAAGTAACCGCACCGATGTTGAATCGGAACGGATTACTAATCACGGCATCGCCGACGATCAGTTCCATGTTATAGTCTCCACTCTGGTGACCGAAATTTGCCGCTGCCGTCCCAACCGGCTAAAATATCATTTGCAAAATTATACAGGGTTGCCCATTTTAAAAGTTCCACCCTCGTAACTTTTTTTATTTTGATTGTAGAAGAAAATGTTTCAGACAAAAGTTGTATGGCTTGAAGGGGGACATAAGATGGTGTCATTAGTTTGATATTGAAGAGTCACCTGAAGGTCACATGAAGATCACTTTCAACTTTTTAAATAGGATACCCTATATACTTTTGCATATTCTTATAGCTTGCGTCAAGAGCTTTCCAAACCACTATAATAAAGTATTTTTTCATTGAGTACTTTTCGAGTTATGAGACTTCTAGTAATATCTCAATTTTACATAAACTGTAAAATATCTTGTAAAATATTCATTTTTCGATTATCTTACCTCAATACTTTTATGTACATAATAATGAAAGGAATCGATTGATGTAAAAGAAAAACACAATTTTTAAGAAAAAATATGGAATTGTTAATTGCAAATTACATATTTTTTCTTCGAAACAATTATGTGTTTTCTTTACACCAATTGATTCCTCTCATTATTTTGTACATAAAAGTATTAAGGTAGGATAATCGAAAAATGAATATTTTACGGTTTATGTAAAATTAAGAAATGATTTCAAGTCTCATAACTGGGAAAGTACTTAATGAAAACTAACTTAATTATTGTTTTGGAAAGCTCTCGAGGCAAGCTACAAGAATATGCAAAAGCATATAGAGTGTCCCATTTAAAAAGTTGTATGTGCCTTCACGTAACCTTCAAGTGACTCTTTGATGTTAAATTAATGACACCATCTTATGTCCCCTTTCAAGCCATACAACTTTTGTCTGAAACATTTTTTTCTACAATCAAAATTAAAAAAGTTATTAGAGGGTGGAACTTTTAAAATGGCACCCTGTATAATTGTCGAAAAAAAAAGTTATAATGCATAGAAAAGTAAAATATTCCTTTAAAAAGAAATATGAACGCTCGAAAAATTACCATGTCGAATTTATAAACGTGAGCAGCATCAGGTTCGGCGACGAAAAAGATTTCGTGACCTTGCTTATCACTAGTGGATGCGGAAACGGATGTGAGGCGTACGAAGGCCTGATGTACGCGCATCGGTTTCTTATTCGCGAAGTCGCGCAACAAGAAGCGCATGACTAGTTTCTGCTGAGAATCAGCTTCTATTTTATGCTCGAGTTTGCCCGAGGGAGACTCTGTATTTATTCTGAAATTAATCAAATCGTCATGAGAAATTTAAGGCAATATAAGAATCTCCAACGTAATATAAAATCTATATAATATACCTTATAAGTTTTGGCTGAGTGGTTTGATCAGCATCACCGGTTCCAATTTCCAGGTAGTCTAGTACTGCCTCGGACAAGACCTTTACCGTAATCGTATTCGAGACGGAGGCCGCGGTTATTGATATCTTGTAAAAACCGCGATCGGGTTTCACATTCATCAAATTCATCGTGAACAGAGTCCTATAAATGGACACGAAACATTGAAATATAAAATGATAAAAACGAGCAGAAATTGTCTGTTGAACTTCTTAACCTTAATTATATTGGAAAAAAAAAGGTTAAAGGGTTATTCAACAACTATCACTATGCCCCAAGGTATAGCTGATGTCAGCATGGAAAGGCTGATCCAGTAAAGTATTGGGGACCAGGTATATTTGTAATCAAAGATGCCTACTTGTCGGTTGTAGACGATTGCAAATTCTCATTGCTAAGAATAACAACGTCGTCTCCTACTCTCGTGGCGGAATTTGCAACAACCTTAGGCACAGTTGGCAGTGTCTGACCAAGAATATCGCAAACCTTAACTGTGACCAATGGTTGTTGATTAGAGATAATTCCTCCATCGGCCAAAGTTATGCAAACTGGTTTCTCGGAACTGTCGACTGCCAAAGTGGTTAAAGCGGACAATAGGTTTGTAGCTCCTTTCGTGGTTTGCACAGAACGTCGCGAGAGAAGATAATTGCCCAGTTTGACTGTTTGTTGGAAGTTTAGTGGCGGCTTTTTCTTCAATGAAGTTGACAATTTAAAAATACCATTGACAAGAAAACCTATAACAATTGATTTTATAATTAAAATACTAGAAAATTAATTAATTCAAAATTATATATAAAAGATTAGAAGTCCTACTCGTGATAGAAAGACCGCCTTCAAACTGCAAGTACTGGCCATCCACTTCATCAGCCTGTACCACAGCATCCTCAATACGATCAAAAGCAAACGCAGCTGGAGCGCCTATGTCCGCAGCAATATGGAACGTGTATCCCAAGCTGACAATATAACGTTTGAATTATTACTTATAATATTTAAAATAAAAATAATAAAAATTTACAGATAGAAATAATAGATATTTTCAAGATATTTTGCTCAGTATTAATTATTGTCTCCATTCACAGTCAGTAGAACGAAAGTTTGATTGACATCATTACAATTTTATTTTTTTGATCATTAGAAAAAATTTAATATGTATATTATTAATATATATATTGTTAAAAAATATATAACTTACTTCCACAGACTGTCATCCTTCCGTAAAGCTGCTTGTATTAATTTTACTAGCTTATCGATTCTGGCAGCAGGTACCTTTTGTGATAAAGCTGTTAAGCCGTTCACTGCATAATACAGATCAGAGAGAGTGGAAGTGTCCTTCTGTACGACATTTGTTAATACCTGTATAAATAAAAGTCTATCATATAATATTCTGTGAGGCAAATATTTATAATTTCCAAGATTTTTTAATTCAGTGATAATTATTGTCTTCATCCTTTATACAGTAGAACGAAAGTATTATAGACATCATTATATATTATATAAATATTATAAACATTATTGTTTTTTAATCATTCATGTTGATTACCTTCGTCGCAATATTTGTGGAAAACTCTTGACAGTTTCCAATAGCTTTCCATGTAGAGGCAAGATAAAATGCTGTTTCAGGAGTAATATTGTCCCCATTGGATTTTATTAAAAATTTGCAGATGGCCTAAAGAAAAGCAAATATTATTAATATAGTAATTCAAAATATTAAATATTACAACAAGAAAAAAATATTACAATCAGAAAGACTAATCAAATAATCATGGAATCTCAATATATAGCATTTTTCATCACATAATAATTTATATACATGGAATATTCTTTAAACATATAAAACGTTGGAAAGAAAAATTACATCTGCTTTTGGTATAGCCTCTCCAAGAAGCTTGTATCCACTGGCAGCATAGTATACAGTGGGAACATCTTTTAGCTGAAATCCTGGTTCAAGTATGCTCTTCAAGCGTACTCTATCAGCCACTGACAAATACGAATTTGTCGACTGCAAGACTTCCGAAAATGCAGAGTGAGCACATAACGCCACTAATAATAATAGTACAGTAGCTGGAAAGGAAATATTAGAATATATTGCATTTATTATATTTAAAGATTCAATTTATGATGAGCGTGATATAAATGTTTTCTACAAATTAACATATTTTCATTGTGAACAAATTGTATCATAAAATTATTACAAAAATTCATCACTTTTTACATTACATCGGATTCAATCTTATCATGTATGTCTTTGCAATAATAAATAATATTAATAAATAATTCTAATTTATTAATATTATTTATTAAATAATATTAATAAATTTGAATTATTTATTAATTTTAATATTATTATTAACATTATTTATTAAATAATATTAATAATAATATTAATATTAAATATTTATTAATATTATTTATTAAATAATATTAATAAATTTGGATTATTTATTAATATTAATAAAATTAAATATTTTTAAATAATATTGAATAAATAATAATTTAAAATATTAATAAATAATATTAACGAATAATTTTTGTACACGTGTTATACTTCTTCAAGCATGCTTTCTGAAACCATATTCTTGGTTACATCCGATAAAGTTGCAATTAATTAATCACAACATTAAATAATCACAAATCTCTTGTCACAATCGTGCTCAACGATGTTTAACGAATACATAATTTTGAAATTATACATCGTTGAAAAGGTAACGATTGATGTTGAAGTCGCTCTTGCCGGACACGCGGTGCCGGGCATCGGTTCTCCGGGTGTTCGATTAAAAAGATCCGCGTTGTTCTCGACAGAGCGTCCTCGTGCGCTGTCGAAGACAAACGACGCCGAGACCAAGAATATTGACGCGATGTGCACTTACTTAGAGTCATGTCGAATCGCGGATCGCCTGATCCGGTCGCCACGTCGGACACCCGAACAAGATGGCCCTGCCTCCATTGCGCGTGTCAGGAAAAATGGACGAGGAGAGATAGGATACCGGAAGTGAGTGCTTCCACGAAGACGGATGCCAATCGTTCACTCAAGCGACCGATTGATCAACCAATCGAGGGAATTCGCGGCGGATGGCATTCGATTGGCCAAATTCAAAATAGAACTCTCCGATTGGTCAATCGTTGCTAGTAACCCTAGGCACGGATCGATGCAATTGGCCAATCGTCACGTGATCGAACGAGACGCTCTTATTGATCGAATGATTTCTGACCCTTGCGTCGCGCATGCGCAAAGTCTTTATAAATAATAATTATTAGCATTATAAATAAATAATAATACTGATAATATTAGTAATGTATGTGCTCGATAATATTATTAATAGAGAGCAAAATTAAATGGACGAGGAGAGATAGGGTACCAGAAGTGAGCACTTCCACAAGGACGGATGCCAATCGTTCACCCATGCGACCGATTGATCAACCAATCGAGGGAATTTGCGGCGGATGGCATCCGATTGGCCAAATTCAAAATAGAACTCTCCGATTGGTCAATCGTTGCTAGTAACTCTAGGATCGATGCAATTGGCCAGTCGCCACGTGATCAAACGGGACGCTCTCATTGGTCGAGTGATTTTCTGACCTTTGCGTCGCGCATGCGCAAAGTCTTTATAAATAATATTAATTATTAGCATTATAAATAAATAATAATACTGATAATATTAGCAATTTATGTGCTCGATAAAATTATTAATAGAGAGAAAAATTAAATTATTAATATTATTAATTATTTAAAAATGTTTCGATCGGCAAACACCCAGTAAGTTATATAACTGTTATATAACACATGTGTTATATTTGTAATTGTTTTACTTCAGATCTTTAGATGCAATAATTTTTAGTATCCTTTTCCGTGTCCTCCCCCACCATACCTAAAGGGTTACCTCGCTCCAGTATCCCCCCCTCTCCTTTCCCAGTATGTTATGTATCAGAGCTCGGTGATGGTTTTGGTCCTCGTGTTCCGTCCATCTTTTATAACACGATCCAGTCCGCTCCTGTGCGCTCCTCGGACTGGGATATTTCGCGAGCACCGCTTGCGCAATTCTCTCGACCAATTATCCATATTTTTATAAGCAAGCATATTGATTATGAAGTGCTTTTATTTTTGTTACACTGTTATGCGGAATTAAAAATACTGTCAACTTATCGAAAGTATACCTATTGTGATTTATCGACTGCATATATAAAATTTTCCAATCTTTCAAAGTACCTCGGATACCACAAAATACTTTTATATGTAAGTGCAATTGTGAATTAATATTTTATTTACGTATTTTTAATTATAATAATGTAATAATGTAACAATAACTGTAGGTGTAATATAATAACCCAGCAACCAAGTAACGGTTATATAACTGTTAGTTATAGTTTCCCAGTCAACAATATACTGTTATATAATACAGTTATATAACATATTAATAACAATTATATAACATATATTGTAGAGTGGGAAATTTTAATTGACAGTTATATAACTATTTTGTGTTTGTTGGGTAATGACTTTAAATTGAAATAAAACACTAGCTGAAAACAATGTTATCTTTATCATAATATTTAATATATTAATTTATTTTATATTTAATATATTAATTTATTTTATAACATATTAATTTATTTTATATTCAAAAAAATGTTATTATTAATATATGTATATATTAATATGTTATAATTAATTTATTTTATACTCAAAAAAATGTTATCTTTATCATAATATTTAATATATTAATATTTAATATATTAATATTTAATATATTAATTTATTTTATATTTAACATATTAATTTATTAATTTATTTTATATTTCATATATTTAAAATTTTAAAAGATATTATAATTTTAATCAAACTTATTTTTTTAACTGTTCTGCATTTTTAAATTGTTATTTCTTTTACATAAAAAAATTTCAAGTAGAAAAAGTTCAAATCAAAATTGAAATAAATTTAATTTTGATGTCACATATTCTTTATTACTTAGAGAATCTGCAAAATATTGTGTATAATTCTAGTAAGAATTATGAGTAATTAAACTTGTAATTATCTGATATCAAATGAGTTTTTTAATAAGTGTAAAATAAAATCTGAAAATTTTGCGATGTATACAGATTGTTATAAAAATGATTAATTTAAGTTATTAATTTATTCAGGCTCAACTTGTCAACTTCATACACCAATATCGTACACATGCCAAAAAATATTAAATATTTATCGAAAAGACAAAATCAGACTATTTATCAAGATATATATAATTATGTAGATTGTAATTCATTGCGTTCCAGTATGGAGAAAGTGGTAAATATTAGCATGAATTCTAATAATCTGTATCTTATATATGTAACATGTTACTTAAAGATGTAAATCAATAGGAAAAATTATCGGTACAATGTGAAAATGAGGGAAGTACTCCGCATTCTCAAGAAAACATGGCGATATTCAACGAGATTTCCAATTGCAACCAACTAAACTTACAGGAAGACTTACAGAAATTAATCATTGAACATAATATCTCTCGTATTACTACTAATGAGCTACTTAAAATATTAAGGAAACATGGTTACAATGAATTACCTAATGAGATGGATATCACAAAATACTCTTGTAAGTATTTATTCATACTTGTTTTCATTAATATACAATTAAATAAAATGTATCCTTGGTTTTATTATACTCAGTGTTTGCTGTAGATAATTTCAAAATCATCTAGATAAAAATAAAGCTAAAAATCCGTAAATTTAACTTAGATGAGATAAAGATGATTTTGCTTTTACTTAATCTAGATGAAAGATGAGATGATTATTGCGATAATCTAAATAATTATCTAGATATTTTTGTTTATTTTATAAGACTATAAATATTTGTAAAAAATGTGACGCATATTATAAATGAGATATTAAAATCATAAACACATATTCTTTCTCTTTTCCTGAAGAATATTTAAATAATAATAAAAAAGTATATAAATGATAAGATAAATATTTATTTATTAATTTATATTTATAATATACTTATAATATAATAATCAATGTGTAACAATACATATGTCATTTTTATAAAATATACATTAATGCATTGCACAAATTTAAGTAAAACAAGTACAAGATAAGGTATATTTGTAATATTATTTTCCAAATAAAAAATATATTTTAGATATTTTAGATAGATTTTTAGAAGCTTGCCTGGAAAACTCTTTTGCATAATGAAAACGTCATCTTAGACAATTTTTAGATAAGATGAGAAATATTTTTTACCTAAGATAAAGATAAAGATACTTTGCATTTCTTCATCTAGTCAAAGATAAAGATGATCCATTTCTTTATCTAGACAATTATCTAGATAATTTTATCTAGATACCAGCAAACACTGATTATACTTGAATACGCAAGAAATGTGATATTAATTAGTGCTTCATTGTAGCTTTTCTCGAATCTGCGAGGAAAAGTGCAGATGCCAACTATTACACCACGAACGAAGATAGATTAAATTGTGGGAAGAGGCAACGTAGTTTAAACACTCGATACAGCAGCGAGGAAGAAGAAATTGATCCATCTCGATCAGCTAAGAGTATGCGTTACAAGAATATGTTTAACTGTACTCAAATTATTACATAATTATGTAATAATTTTTCTTGCAATCTTTGCTTCGCTTAAAATAAATTATAAAAGGTAACATTAAAAATAATATTTTACAGGGAAAGCAGTGAATGCGAGTACATTGGCTAATAATGATAAAGACATAAATGAGAATGATGCAAAGAACGAAATTGCACCTTCGCAATCTTATTGTCGTATGTATCATTGTTTGTATATCATTAATGTGATATGCGAATGATTATACTTTATAATTTTCAGAAAAAAGGAATAATTATTCCAAACAACAGCAGGATATACAATTTATTGAGATTCCCGACATTCCTGTATATGAAGGTATATATATTTTACAACAAAATCAGTTGCAAAAATATAATAATAATATGTTTAAATCCAGGGTTGGGTAATAACATAAGTTGTTTAGTTAAAAATTAAAAAAAAAGTTAAAAAGTTAATAATTTTAACTCAACTTAGTTATTTTAAAAAGAATTAACTTTTAACTTTAACTAGTTATTTTTAAAACACATAAACTTAAACTTATTAACTTTCCCCCCAAATTTATTTGATGATTCATATTATTATTATTTAGAGTAATCTAATTTTAAAATTACAATCTAATTTAATATAAGGTGAAATAATGCTTTTCAAAATTTTAACTTTTATCTTAACTAACGTTAATTTAATCTTAACGTAACTTTTATTGTTGAGTTAATTTTTTATTTGTATAACTTTTAACATAACTAAATTAATTTTTTAACCCATTAACTCTAACTTAATTTAGTTTAAAAAAAATGTAAACTTACTCAACTCTGTTTAAATCATAATAATATGTTTTTAGACCTCGCTTCATCATCTGATGAGATGCAAGTGGACGCAAACATAAAAAGTATGTATTAATACTTTACATTTTGTAATGTTGATTTATATCTTTTATAATACTAATAATAATAATAATGTAATAAAATATAATAATAATAATTATAATCTTTTATAATATTTATATACATTTTATAATATTGATTTATACTCTTTTGCTTTATTTTAGCATATGTAATATTAGATGATTGTTGTTGCAGAGTATCTGAAGCAAATAATACGTACGCAGGATACTTCTAATTTAATATTGCATGACCTTAATCAACGCATAAGCAGAATCGAAGATATTATGAGAGGCCACGCTCCTATTTCAATAAAGGACAACAGTCGAATAAAGGAAGATATTATGAGAAACTTCGTTCACGTTTCAATAAAGAATGATAATCCCATGAATCCCATCACAGAAATTCTACCTTTACAGACGGTGGAAAGCATAAGGGACGATAGTCTCATCGTAGAAACTCTACCTTTACAGACAGTGGAACAGATAAGAGATTTCGACTTGTTATTGCAAGAAAATGATGAGGCGGTTACACAATTTGTAAGTTTATATATTGACTTGCCAATTTCACATAACAATAGTTACATGTAATATTGAAAATGATTTCGATATTGTAACTGCTTCATTTTATGTGCTTATCATTAAAGTCTGGTATTGTCACAATATAATTAAGTTTCATAATTTCATGTTTCTTTTTGTAGAAAGCATTTTTGTTAAAGATTGGAGGGAGTAATCCTCGTCGTAACGTTTGTCGCATCCTTTCCAAAATATTTACAAATAACTGCGCAATGAAATGTTCTTGGAAAGGCATCCGCAATAATTTTAAAGTCTCCAACTTATATTTTATTAGAATTATGAAAAGTATGTCCCACGCAACTTAAACGAATATAATTAAACGAATTAAACGAATGTATTAATATGACGAATTATTAATTAAAATTTGTTCCTATGTGATTTTATTAACTCGATAAATATATTTGTTCAGGAGAAGTCACTCTGCATTATTCCTTAACGGAGGCTGAATTCGACAACATAGTAGCAGAATGGCTACGCTTCGCAAAACAAAGAAAACAGAGGGAGGAAAAAGGAAAAGATCCTGGACATGAACATCCCGAGGGAATTAATGACGAGGAAAATAATTTATTAAAAGTGTCTACTGCTTAGAAGAATGGAAATTCTTAGACAATTTTTTATCTAGAAAATTTTAGGGTATTGTAAATTGTCTTTTCATTTTATATTGAGTCAACAATCGACCAAGTTGGTAACTAAGTCCTATAACTAATTGTAGGTGAAGTTGGCATACGGAAATTGCGTTCAAAGGATGGACCATCGTCGACTATAAGCAGTATAGTCAATTTATATCTCCTCTCAATGCATGCGTGACTCTGGAGGAATACGTGATTTTAAATCTTGAGTATCATTGTCCACGATACAAAGCTATGTGCAATCCTTCTCTCATGAAAATTAGGGTAAACTGACACGATTATCCTGAACGCGACGTGGGTACAAATCTGTCGAAATCGGAGCTTGAGTATTTAAACGAAAGTTGATGTCTACTTTTCCAAAACTCACAAAATTGTGAAATGTATGAAAGATAACAGTTTTACAGATTTTTATATTGATTTTGGTGGCACATCTGTGAGGTTTTACCTATTGCGTGATGAGAAATTTTTCTGAAAATGTTTAACGTTTAATTTTCTCTCTTGTACATTATATAATGTTATGTTTATATAATACCTTTATGTAATATTATCTTTATATAATGTTATGTTTATATAATGTCTTTATGTAATATTATCTACGTTTTATTTTCAATTTTTATTCAAATTGTATAATAAAATAATACAATAAAATATTGTACAAAAAGGTTTAAAAAATCTTTTATCAATATGAATCTTTAATAACACTTTTAGAAAATTGTAACTGTTACATACTTGTTACAAATAAATGTCATTATTAAATTGCTCAGTTAATTCGAAGGAAAATTAAATAAATTTAGTCCTGCTTGATTTGGAATATTTTGATACGGTTACAATTTTCATTTTAAAATTAACTGCAACTTCATAAGAGATATAATTTACAATGTAACAGTTATGTACGAGATATCTGTAATTAATATAATTTTAAATTATATGAAGTATCTTTAATGTAATTTTAAATTTAAAAAAACATTTTAAGGAGAGAGAGAAGCAACACAAATAGTGGAAATTATTATATTGTTTTGCATTTTTTTCCACGTCATTAAAATTAAAATGTTTGAATTTTTACCTTTTTAATGTTTGTTCGCGAAACTTTTACATATATCGTTTGTGAAAAAAAATATATTAATAAAAATGTACGATATATTTTGCAAAATACAAATCTGAGGCAAATCTCTATTCGAAATATTATATAAAATAATTGCGAGGATATATAATCATCCGAATTATTTGGAAAAATAAATGAAAAACTTACGAAAATTGAATCTTGATTAACAATATAATTGATACATTTTCCGAATAATTTAATTTAGAAATCTCGAATCAAGTAAATCATTGAAAAATTATTATGGATGGGAAAAAACTGAAAAACTGATATTATTTCTTATCCTTTTATTGCAGATATTTTCCAGTGAATGTTAAATGCTGCTATTATGTGCAATCTTGAAATTATAAAATCGTTATAAATTTTCGATGACATATTTCTCGAGGGATATCTCGCTCTCGGTGATAAATACATCAACGGACATTGCACATAATACATTGCTACATAATGCATTATATTGTTCAAGCGCGAAGAGAGAGACAATTAAACAAATCAACAATCGCATTATAATCTGCATTAGAATTAAAATTGATATTAATGAAGTGAGTACGTACACAATAATAATGAGGTGCTACCAGCAGAAAATTCGCGGTATAAAAATGCATGGGGAGGAGACAATATTAAAATAAAATCGCTAATTCTTCTAAAATAATCCTTAAACGTAATCTCTACCAACATACAAGTAATCTGGGTAAATGTATTATACGCTGTATGTGTGTATGTCTGCGTATAATTGCGCTTGTATTAGTCGCGTTTTAAACTTCAATCGCTAAATTAGTTCAGTATTATCATAGCCTGATGCTCTACAAATCTTAAAGAATTCTTAAACAAGACTTAAGCCGTCTACTTTATCATACATAAAAAAATGTTTGCGCGGATGTCACCTTTGAACGAGGCGTTTACAAAGTCGTTCCTTCTGCATAATACGCGATTCTTAATTAATTGAGCGAGAAAATTACAAACGTATGATACATTTTCTTCTCTCTGAAGCCCAGGAAACTTAAAAACAAAAGGCAAAATTTATTATATACAGGGTGTCCCATTTTAATGTCCCAAATAATTTTTTTAATTTTAGAAAAAGATGTTTCAGACAAAAGTTGTATGGTTTCAAGGGGGACATAAGATGGTGCCATTAATTTGACGTTGAAGAGTCACATGAAGATTACGTGAAGGTCATTTTGAATTTCTTAAATGGGACACCCTATATATTTTTGCATATTCTTGTAGCTTATCTCGAGAGCTTTCCAAAGCACTATAAATAAACATTGTTTCATCAAGTACTTTTCGAGTTATTCGATTTCGAGTTAAAGTACTTGATGAAAAAATGTTTATTTATAGTGTTTTGGAAAGCTCTCGAGATAAGCTACAAGAATATGCACAAATATATAGGGTGTTCCATTAAAGAAATTCAAAATGACCTTCACGTAATCTTCATGTGACTCTTCAAGGTCAAACTAATAGCACCATCTTATGTCCCCCTCGAAACCATACAACTTTTGTCTGAAACATCTTTTTCTAAAATTAAAAATAAGACAGTTATTTGGGGTGGGACATTAAAATGGGACACCCTGTATATACTAGTGAAAATATCTAATATTTCCTCCTAAAAACTTGTGTAAAAACATATCAAGATTTGAAAAAGAAGCTTCAAAGAACTAATACGTAATATTATCAACTAAATAGTTTAACAGTTAAATTCTTGAAAATTGTTTAAAATTAAATTACAAGAAAATCGCGCCGAGATTGCGATATATTTTATACAAACGTTCCTTGTGTAAATTCCAAAATTTCGATTCTATTGTATTCACCTACAAGTGCGACCACTTATACAAAATTATATCCGCTCCGAGAGTAACTCTATGCTATCGAATTCCAATAGCTCAAGTGCTTTCACGCTTTATGGAAGAGAAAAATGACGAACGCTTACAGCTCTAACATTCTATGTATTATATGTATATATATAGAAGATGCACGATGTCGAGGGCGAATGCACCGCGTCAGACTTGGCCGCGAATTTACAGCGAAATTATGCATCTATTTATGCGATCGATATTTTTGGTCGGATGCGAGCAACGTTTCGCGATTTATGTACATCCCTGCTTGCCCAAGTACCCCAGCAAACACCAAGCAACAATTACATAACTGTTATGTAACAGTTAAATTGTCGAGTGGGAAATTACAACAGTTATATAATTATTATAATTATTATTTGGTGTTTGCTGGGACAGAATGTTCACCTTAAAACGCAGCCTCGCAATCGTATCGCTTCTTCAAATGGAAGAAAAAAAGTCGCACATGAAATTAATTTCTTCGAATCAATCGGATATTCGGATAATGATGTGAAACAAAAATGATGACGTTTCGTTTTTCAATCGAGAATGATTTCCGCAGACGCTTCGAATATTTTCTTAAAGAAATATTCGAGTATTAATTTTACATTACATAGAAGAGAGAGATAAAAATATTTTTTTAATCACACATTTATATTAAACCCAGCAAACGCCAAGTAACAATTACATAACTGGCAGTTATAATTTCCTGCTCATAAGCTGTTATATGTTAAATAACAATTATATTGTCGAGTAGAAAATTATAACTAATAATTATATAATAACTGTTAATTATAATTTCCCACATAACTTTCCAACATAACTGTTACATATTATATAACTGTTGTATTAAATTACAATTATATTGTCGAGTGGAAAATTATAACTAACAATATAACTGTTACTTGGTGTTTGGGAATATATATACATATTAAAAAAAAATCGCAATTGAAAGAAAAAAATTAAGGAATTAATGTACAATATATATGATTGTAAAATCGTATGGAGATGATAAAACATTTTTTAATATATAAATATATATGTATGTATATATATATATATATATATATATATATATATATATATATATACACAATATATATGATTGTAAAACGTAGGGAGATGATAAAACATTTTTTAATATATATATATATATTATATATATTAAACGGAGATGATAAAACATTTTTTAATATATATATATTATATATATATATTAAAAAATGTTTTATCATCTCCGTACGATTTTACAATCATATATATTGTACATTAATTCCTTTACTTTTTTTCTTTCAATTGCGATTTGAAAAGCCAATCTCCCTCGATTCCTTCGCATTCGAAATTTTCAAAACACAGACATCTATATCCAATCTCATGTAAGAGAAACGCGGCTACCATTAACACGGCCACATATGTGTGAAGTTTAATAAAATATATTACAGAGACCTTTTTTTTTAACTCGGCTTATATATACGTATATACATGTTCAAGTCGCCCTCGGACACCACGTGTCGCAATTTTATAATCATCGAGTTTCATTCGCTCTTTCGCTTTGGTATTTACAAGAATAATATATATTATATATATAATAATATATAATTAATATATAATTATATCATTATATATATATATATATATTATTATCTATATTATATATAATAATATAATAAATTATATATATAATTAATATATTATATATATATATAATTATATATAAATTATATATAATTATATATTAATTATATATATAATTTATTATATTATTATATATTTTATATATATATATATATATATATGTATATATATATATATATATATATATGTATAATAACGCGTGCGGTGACAATATCCGAGAATTTTACGCATGCGTGCGTGCGTGAAATGCGCGCGCACGTGTCGCGCGTAAACGTGAAAAGTCGACATCTCACTCGCACGTGGATGTGGCCTTTTTTCTGTCCTCTTCCCTAACGACAGCGTTTATAAATCTGCAGATGTATGCGCGCGCATTAACGTCTCATTAATATGATTTAATATGATTAATCTCTATTTTTGATACGCGATTAAACACGAATAGAGATTACTTTTCTAGATGGATGTCTTTGGATTTTCCACGTCGGCGGGTGCAGGACGTAGCAACACGTCGGTAAACCCAGCGAGATTTGGAAGATGGATGGAACGATGGCTCCCTCGTCGATCAAGCTCGTCTCGGATGGGGGGATAGAAAATTGTGGAGGGAAGGTAGACAATCGTTCTCTCGGGCTTCATAAAGCTCTGATATAGATGGTACATTTCGTTCAGGGTAACGCTTTTTTTTTTTTTTTTCTTACAAATCTCGTCATCACGAGGACGTCCTATCTACATCTAAACCTGATGCTTCGTCGAGGGTATAATGTCTCTGCCATTTATTCCGACGAATGTTTTAGGTAAATACTATTACTGATGATTCACTGCGTCAAACATACTTGACCTCGTCTCTCCAGCTTCCATCGCATACAAGAAACGCTACATTTCCGCTTCGTACACTTTTTCTGTACACTTATGTTACAAGTTACAATCGGTGGTTTCATGATTTGTCGCCTCTTGGAGCGTTCAAAGTATCAGTGGGCAACGCACATAACGAGATACATATTCTAGAAGTCTTTTTCTAGGAGGTTTTCACCGTCCGATTCGACCGTTTACTCGGAAGGTCCTTGGCCCCAGCGTGACTTAGTCCTCGGTACTTTAGCGGGCGGCGGTGAACTACCGTCGTCGCTTAAGTTCCGCTTGACATTGAGCACGATGCCAGTCTTGGGCGAGGCTTTCGAGCGAGACGCGACCGCTTTGGAGACGTCTATCGTAGGTGGGATCGAGGGGAAGGCGGGAAAGTCCTCGTCTTCGAGGCCAGGCGGCTTGGGCTGCTCGGGGGCGAAGGTCTTCTTGAAGGAGTCCGAGGGAGTGGGCTTGTACGAAGCCTCCACGACGGGCTCCGAGGGAAGAGACGCAAGAGCCTGCGACATCGAAGGTGCCTCGTTCATCGACGATGCCAGGACGAGATTCGGGACGGGAGACGCAAGCAGGGATGACGGTGATGTTGGCGTGGACATGCTCGGTATCGCTGCCGCTGCTGCTGTCGCGGCAGCAACAGCGGCCAGTTCCTCCTCAGCCTTCCGGATCAGGTCCAGATCGCTCAGCGTGCTCAACGTGCTCTTGCTCTCCTTCGGAGCCTCGGGCAGCGCCTTCTCCGACTGACTGATCCTGGAAGAAGATGGCGAGTACCTCTCGGTGCTCGAGGCGTAGAGGGAGGTGCCGGCTGAAGGTAGGAACGACGCGCTGGGCTTAGACGGAAGGTAAGGGTCCACTTTGGAAGATTCCTGTCGCTTAACGTTCGCCAGAATCTCTTGCAAATTCGGCGGTATCGTGATGTCCGAGACCTTGTCGAGGATGGGCTGCGCAAACTTGGTGATTCCAGGTGGAGGCGGCGTAAAGGAGCGAGCATCTGACGGGCTGTAAGCTTCCTCGCAGTCGTTGCTGGGTGGATCAAGTCCCAAACCCTGGAATAAATATAGATGATGATGATAGAATGAATGAATAAGAGATATCGATGAAAGTCGATGAGATATAAATCGATAGACGTATAATATGCATTCCGTATACCCTTCTTTTCTTCAAAAATATTTTAAACTTCTCAAATATATCAAGAAAATGATTGGTGAAAGGAAATACAGGCTGTCCCATTTTAAAAGTTCCACCCTCATAACTTTTTTAATTTTGATTGTAGAAAAAAATGTTTCAGACAAGAGTTGTATGGCTTGAAGGGGGCCATAAGATGGTGTCATTGGTTTGACCTTGAAAAGTCGTTTGAAGATCACGTGAAGGTCACTTTCAATTTTTTTAATGGAACCACCTATTTTTCATTGCATATTCTTATAGCTTATCTCGAGAACTTTCTAAAACACTATAATAAAGTATTTCTTCATTGAGCATTTTTCGAGTTATGGGGCTTGAAATCTTTCCTTAATTTTACATAAACTGTAAGGTATCTAGTAAAATATTCATTTTTCGATTATCTTGCCTTAATACTTTTATGTACAAAATAATGAGAGGAATCAATTGGTGTAAAAAAAACACATAGTTGTTTCGAAGAAAAAATATGTAATTGTTAATTGCAAATTCCATATTTTTTCTTAAAAACAATTATATGTTTTCTTTACACAAATTGATTCCTCTCATTATTTTGTACATAAAAGTATTAAGGTAAGATAATCGAAAAATGAATATTTCACTAGATATTTTATGGTTTATGTAAAATTAAGGAATGACTTCAAGCCTCATAACTCGGAAAGTACTTGATGAAAACTAACTTAATTATAGTGTTTTGTAAAGCTCTCGAGATGAACTATAAGAAGATGCAAAAGCATATAGGGTGTCCCATTTAAGAAATTCAAAATGATCTTCACGTGACCTTCAGGTGATTCTTCAACGTCAAACTAATGACACCATCTTATGTCCCCCTTCAAGCCATATAACTTTTGTCTGAAACATTTTTTTCTACAATCAAAATTAAAAAAGTTACGAGGATGGAACTTTTAAAATCGGACACCCTGTAGAGCTACTGATTTCTACTTCAGCGAATACACTAGCTGATCGAGTTACAATTCTGCATATATATTTAATTTTTGAGAGCAACATCTACCTCACTGTTGCTAAACTCGATATTACACGAATCTTAATATCGATTAAAAATAATAAGAAATATAGAAAATACAATTTTTTACAATGAACTAAATCGACTAAGCTTGATATGAAACTCGAAAAATCTGCTAAATGGCCAGATTGTCCTGTCGAAAAATGTTGAAATTATTTCCAACGACGTAAACGTCATTTCAGCCAAATCTTCTCAGAAGTAAGAATCTTAGAGCAGCTCGGGCACGGGATTGGGAGCGTGTCGGGAAGCGGACGAATTCCAAAATCAACTTTATTCACATCGGGATAAGCACAAAAGGGCGAGAGACGGATCTTAGGGAAACTCTCACCGGCAGAGTCGGCGTCGTTTCGTCGAGAAACGACGAGCTAATACTCTGTATCTGTTGCTTTTGCTCCTCAATCTGCTGTTTCTGCTCCTCGATCTGCCGATTCAGCTCGTCCATCTTCCTCTGCAGCTCCGTAGAGTTCTTGCTGGACGACAGAATACCTGCGGCGCTGTCAGTCGTGGTCTGCAGGCTGTTCATGTCGTCGTCCATCTCACCCGGACTGTAAGGCTCGTCCCCGTCGTCGTCCAACGCGACCTTGCCAGGCGACGAAGTGAGGTCTATCTTGGACGACAACTCAGGCACAATCTTGCATATCGTCGCCGTGTCTATGACCCCGCGCGACATACCTATGTGCGCCTTGTTGAGAGACTCCAAGGTCATTTGCGTCACCGTGGCAGGTTTCTCCTTGGTCGAGTCCAAAGAAACAGTCTTGTACAGCATGGGAGACGAGGACGGAGGCGGCGACGTGGTCTTCTCCTTCGGGACGCTCACCAGGGGCGGCGTGTAACTTCTGTCGGACTCCTTCTTCGACGTCTTCGTAGGCGCGACCGACGGTACAGCCGTCAGTCGCTTCTTCTTGTTGCGAACTATGATGCCTAGAAGCAGATGCGGTCGATGCTCCTCGAAGCCTGGCCCGGTGAGCGGCAGGAGCACTGGTGGTATCGTGCTCTGGCTGGAGAAGGGCATTATGTAAAAGTCTTTGATATTCTTGGACACGTTGCCCACGACCCCCAGACGGCTCCTGCTATTCAGGTAGCTGTACAGAGTGATGTATGGGATCTTTTCCTCGTCGTTCGCGGCGGTTAATCTGATCACCAGAATCTCCTTCGAGCCGGTTCTCTTCATCTTGGAGATGTAATCCCACACGGTGTCGTGGCTGATCCTACCGACGACGTCGACGGTGTCCGGCAAGTCGTCCATGAGGTCCTTGGCGTTGCCGCTCACCTCCTGCGCGGTTATAAAGAACTTGGCAACGTCCACCATGTTGACGAAACCGCGCCAAACGGTTCGCCAGCCGCCCTTCGTCGTCGACTCCTTGTCCGTCTCTTGTTCCTTGTCTCTCTCGGGCTCCTCGTTTATGTCGGGGGTCTTGATCGTGACGGTAGAGCTGGGCTCTCTGTCAGATATGTCGGAATCGTTTCCATCGATCGTATTCGTCGTCGCCTCGTCCTCGATGTGTCGCCAGAGGCGATCCTCGATTGGCTTCTCTACAGACGGCGAGGTCTCCTTCTTCTTCTCCGTCTCCTTCTTACGGTCCTCCTCCTTCTTGTCGACGTCCTTGGACTCCCTGCTCTCGCTACGGTTCCTCATCCAGCTGTCGCTGCTCTTGTGCCTGTCCTTTTCCTTCTGCCGGCCTCTCTCCCTGCTCTCCTTCCTGCTCGTCTTATCCCGATCTTTATTCCGATCGCGATCCTTATCCTTCTCGCGCTCCCTATCCTTGTCGCGTCTGCTCTCCTTATTCCTGGACTTTCGCTCTTTGCTCTTGTCTCGCGTTTTGCTGCGATCTCGATCGCGGCTACGCCGGTGCCGGCTGTGGCTTCGCTCTCGTCGATCCTTGCTCTTGGACTTCACGCCATCGCGTTCCCTGCCCCTCTCCTTGTCCTTCCTCCTGCGTTCGTCCATGCCCTTGGATTTCTTCGCGTCCATTCGCGACCTCAGCCTATCCTCCTTGTCTTTATCCTTCTCCAGATCGTCGACCGTGGAACTTATGCTATCGCCGCTGTTCAACGCGGTAACGATATCCTGCACCGGTGTCTTAGGATCGACGTGGTCGATTCCGCCGTCGTTCTCGATTATTTGCTCGCCCTTGTGAGTCTTCACGACGATCGACTTGGCCTGAGCCATCAGATCCAATTCATTCTTCTTTATCATTTCCAGCTGATGCTTGGTCTCCTTCTCCCGCCACTCGGCCAATTCCTGGCTGGCCATCTCGTCGGGACTCAATCGTACCACCGCGTCTGGCGTCAAGGAGCGATCCGCGATCTTTCGAAACAATGTCAGATTCTTGGTGTCCTTTATGTTGAACACGAGACTCCTGTACTTTGCCTTGTACTTGGAACCTGTGTCCTTGAAATACTTGTACATTTCGAGCTCTATGTTGAAGGCCAAGTCGGCAATCTCCTCGTCGGTCAGTTTCAAATCCTCGGTTTCCTTTATACGGCTGGATAATAATTCCGTCAGGGTTTTCCGTATGTTCAGTCGTATGGGCTCCGCCTCCGGTTTTCTCACCGGCGTTGGCTTAATTTGTAGCTTCGATTGCGACGGCGATGGTTTGATTTCTTGCTTCTTAATCGGCGTCGGCTTCGGCGAGCCTGCTGCTGCTTGAGCTTTCACTTGTGCCGACACGACACTTTTCGGCATCGTCGTTTTCAATATTATAGGGCTCTTTCCCGGCGTCGTGGAGATTATTGTTTGTTTCATCTGCGTTGGTCTATTACTCGGCGACACATTCGCTTGCTGTTGCGTAGCAGGAATTATTGTAATTTTCTTATTGGGTGCTAAAACAGTTTGTTTCGAGCCAACTACCTTCGTGTAGATCATCTTTGGCATGGTTTGCACTTTAATCGGTTGCGTTATTTTTGTCTGGAAATATAGTTGGCGTATCTTTTTATTCATTTCAAACTCTTATACTTAGAAATTTGTATATATTTATATTTAGATGGAAGATTTTTAGATTTAGATAGAAATCCAAATAACTTGATAATATATCTCTTTTATACAGGGTGGACAAAAGTCTGGATATAGTCGAGTATCTCGTATAGAATGCATTTTAGAACAAAATGCTTTAGACAAAAGTTGTAAGGATTAAAAAGATGTATTTAACTGTAATATCCATTTGACATTGAGTGGCGTCGCCAAGGTCAGAGCAAGGTCAACTTGAATTTTTTAAATGGAACCCCCTATTTTTCATTGCATATTCTTGTAGCTTACTTCGAGAGCTTTCCAAAACACTATAATAAAATATTTTTCCCTCAAGCATTTTTCGAGTTATGAGGCTTGAAATCATTTCTTAATTTTACATAAACCGTAAAATATCTTGTAAAATATTCACTTTTCGATTATTTTACCTTAATACTTTTATGTACAAAATAATGAGAGAAATCAATTGGTGTAAAGAAAACACATAGTTATTTCGAAGAAAAAATATGTAATTTGCAATTAACAATTAAATATTTTTTCTTAGTTGTATACTCAATATCAAATGGATATTACAGTTAAATATATCTTTTTAATCCTTACAACTTTTGTCTAAAGCATTTTGTTCTAAAATGCATTCTATACGAAATATTCGACTGTATCCAGACTTTTGGTCCACCTTGTATATGTTTAAGTTATCTATATATATGATTAATATCATGCTATTAATAATTGTACCATTTTAAACTACTTAATTTAATTTAATTTAATTTTATACATACAGTTTTTCCAGATGTTTGGATCTGCGTGACAAGCTTGCCACCTATCTGAAGCGTATTGATATTGTTAGCTCCTATCACTTCAAAAGTTGGATTCTCTTTTAACCATGTTCGCAAATTAGATCTTGTAGGAGCATCTGCACCTGAATTAATGATAATTTACATAAATATTTATATATATCAAACATCTCTATCTTTTAAACTTATTAACAATCTCTTTACATCTTCAACTTTCTCATCAATTTTCAGTCTTATTTAAATGACAAATATACGCAGAATAAAAAATGTACGATTAATTTATAGAGAAAAAGTTATAATATTTTCATTTAATATTTAATATTTAACATTAAGTAATCTACGTACCAGTAAGAAGTTTGCCACTTTTTCTATCGAGAACTACCACTCTAGCCTCTGGTTTTGCCTTAGTTTCTGTTACAGGCGACTTTGTGATTTTTGATCCTGTTGGTACAGGTTTATCCTTGGTCAAAGTTTCCTGAGCATGTGCCAGAATACATGCATCTGAGCAATAAATGCTAGAATTTCTGGCTTCCTTCTTACATACAACACACTGCATCGTGCCAGAAACTGGAGTAATACCGCAGTCAACAGAAAGATTCGATAAAGGTATTTCTTTTGATAATACTTTCTGCGATGTTGAATTCTCATTCACTAGTTCAATCTTTGTTCTTTGTTTTCCAGATTGTGGATTCGACTTTGCCTTTTCCTCTTCAGCTTTCTTCTTTAAACAATTCGGACAAACCCACTCTATGCCTTTCTCCTCCATTTGTTGGCCTATCGTACAAATAATATCATTGAATATAAATATTTCATCGCGTATAATATCACTAAATATCATTAAATATAAATATAAATATTTCATCTCGTCATTTAAAGCTAGATTATTCGATTACTTACCCATGGCCTTACTAACATGTACACATTTTCCATGGAACCAGTCTTCGCAGACATCGCAACATATCATAAATCGATTGTTATGCGGTCGTTTGCAGATACACCACAATCGATCTGGATCATCTTCTGAATCTGAATTGTCCTCTTCATCTTCCTCATCATCATCATCTTCTTCTTCATTCGTTTTTAATTCTTCTTTATTTTGTAATAGTTGTTGGACTTGCGGACTGTAACACAATTATTACTGTCGAATATAATATTTTAAACATTAGAACTAGATCTTTCGAGTAATTATCTGGTCTCCAATTATTTAATAAAATTATGTGAAATAAATTCAACGAGTAAATTATTTATAGTGTTATTCATTTTGAAAACTTTCCTTTATATTTAATTATTCAAATTTGAATATAAATAATCACAAATAAACTTTATCAGTTCCACAGTATTTTCTTTCTTGAAATTATTAGAATTTTAGATTCTAAGCTTTGTTTTTTCGAAAATAAAATTATTTACAAGGTATTTTAAAAATTATTCAACAAATAAAAATTTAGAAAATGATTTAAGTGAATTATTTACAAATAAAAATTTAGAAAATAATTTAAGTGAATTATTTACAAGGTATTTTAAAACAATATCAGTAGAAAATATTATTATTCCTCTTGGATTTGCGTTTAATATCGGAATATCGTTACACGTGCTTCAAAGTAAAATCGAAAAACTTTGCTTTTTTGCATTTTGACACAAAAAAAATTTAGATAATAAAGTCGAATACTCAAAAAGTAAGTTAATCGAATATTATAAAAAAGTTTATATATCAATACAAGATATATTAACACGAGATAAAATTTTTTTGCTTATAACTTTCTCGCTGGCAAAGTTAATCGATTAAGGGCCTCCGCACAAGGTGTTTCGTCACATTACGTTACATTAAGCATAGATCGTAAATTTAAATTTCAGTCAACGCACAGAAAAAATCGTAACGTAAAGACATATCTTTAAAGCACAGAAAAAATCGTAAGAGTATATCTTTAAAGACATATCTTTAAAGATATAGGCGGCAGCACACACTTTTGAATAAGCTCATAACCATAAGCATAAGGAAATTGATTGGTCCCCAGGTATATGCATAAGAAAATGAACCAATCAATTTTCTTATGCTTATGGTTATGAGCTTATGCAAAAGTGTGTGCTGCGGCCTTATGCCTCTTTACGTTACGATTTTTTCTGTGCGTTGACTAAAGTTTACGTACGGAGTTAAATTTACAATCTATACTTAACGTAACGTAATGCGATACAGAACACCTTGTGCGGAGGCCCTCCGAAGCCCCCTCTCTCTCTGTGCATTGTTGGTCGTTTTTCCGTTGGTCGTTTTTCTAAAATTCACTCGAACTGCAACCTTTTTGACTGACCAATCAGAAAGGAAGAGGCAAAAATGGGACTCGAATTTAAGCCTATCATTTGGCAGCATGGATAAGCAATGAAATAGTCAGTGCCACAAATTGAAGAGGAAGAATTTGAGCCTGAGCTTCGAGCATAGAGAACAGGTAAAAAAAATTCTACACCTTGATTGTCCTTATAGTACATTACTGTCATTGGAGTCACAATCACAAGAACCTTGATTGCACTTTTAGTACATTACTGTTGGAGTCACAAGTTCTGCTCATAATATAGAGAAAACTCACATGAATTTTTCTATTTTCTTGATCGGTTCAGGGGTTTTCTGCGATATTTCAGTTTTGGCTTGCAATCGTTTGCTTCTAGTTGCAGGCGCTTCGATGGGTGGCAATGTAATCACACGGCCACCCCGAATGATCTGAATCGGCTCTTTATCATCCTTTGATTTTTTACTCGGTTCTTTCAAAATATTTGTTGTTTGATTCTGTGTCGTTGTTGCTGTTTCCACTGGTTTAGTTAATTCTTGTTCGGATGTTATTAATGGAGGTATAAGCATGTTGTTTGATGCCAATGATTCCGATACAGATGGTGTGGCATCGACCAGCGTGCTCTGCACAAGTATATACAATGAGAAAAATATATACAATATATATACAATATATATATATAATATATAATATATACAATGAGAAAAATAATTTTAATTATTTTTACTTAAGTATTTTTACTTCATAATATTTTTGAGAGAGAGAAAGAGGGAGAGAGAGGCAGGAGGAACAAAGACAACGTGATTATTATTAATGACTGAAATAATTAAAAAATAATAATAAAACATTAGAATAATTATTGTGTGTTCTCATATATAAAATGACATTTCAGAGTTTTTTTGATGTCATGCAATTTGGGGCAAGAGTAGAATATAACTAATCTGGTAACTTTTTGCTGAGAAGTGGATTTATTGGTTTAATAAAGTTTATTGCAAAAATAAATAAAACGTGTTTGAAAGGTAAAAAGCCATTAGATTAAAAAATATGTATTTTCCGAAATCATTAAATTTGATATGAAATGTCGACATTTTTTCTAGGGAGCAAAAAGTTGATTGGCTATTGCAAAAGTCCAAAAAATTGATTAGCACAAACAGTCACTAGATTAAAGTGTAATTATATTTCCTTAAATTATTATATTGATATATAAAAAAAACGTGAAAATAATAGAAAAGAAACTAATTAAACTAACTAAATCAATTCTTATTATCGAGTCTTATAAAACGGAGTTTACCCCTCCCCCCTTCCCCCACCCTCATTTATTATCCATATAAATCTTGCCAATTCAGATAAAGACAAGAAAAGATGAAAAATAAATGAGATATTAAAGGATCATTTTTTGTTAAACAATTTTTCTATACAAACTATTTTTAAAAAATATTTAAATTTTAATAATCATAATTTATTAGAACAAAATCTCTGAATGGAAATAAGTTGTTTCAATTTCTGGATTGAAAAATATTTTAATATTATTAAAAACTTGATCAATAAACAAATCAAATCAATAATCAACATAAATATTAACACGATCAAAAGTAATAAAAAATCATTTGTATTAATGTTTAATATCATTGTGTTTTTTCATGTTTTTTTGTCCTTTCTGCAATTCATTAATTTTCATATTGCACGATACGAAAAAAAATATAAAACAGTGTCATAGACATATAGACTGCTTAAAATAAAATAGTGGAGAGTGTCTTCCTGAGAGAAAAAGTTAACATAAATTGCTTTTCTGCCTTTTTCTGAAACACAAGTTAATTCATGTTATTCTTTTCCTTCAGGACATCTACACTTAGATTCCACTGTCTTATAAGCAATCTATATGTTTATATGTCTATGGATTGGATTAGAAAAAAAAAATTCTTTATTTTAAAATTTGTGTAGGGAAAATTGTATAATTATTGGTAATAATTACGAAAATATTTCCTAGTACGATACAAAATATACAAAATTGTTTAATCAAATTTACAATCATCAAAATATAATATTGAAATGAATATCTAATTTATAAATATTTATAAACTTGCGTACATACATTTTAATAAATTAATAAATGCATGCCAAATATCCAATTTATAAATATTTGTAAATTAAAAATATTTATAAATTAGATATTTATAAATTTATTTATATATATTATATATTTATAAATTTATTTATATATATTATATATTTATAAATTTATTTATATATATTATATAAATTAGATATTTATAAATTTATATTTATTTATTATAAATTAGAAATATTTATAAAAATTAGATATTTGTCATACATTTATTAAAATGTATGTACGCAAATAAGTAAATACCAAAATAAGTCAATATGTTAAAATTTGAAAACGATTGAAATAAAGTAATTCTTCCTTCTAAAATTAATAAATGAACAAATGATCAAAATAACAATGCATAATGATTCACAATGTTAATGTATAATAATAGAATTTTCATAAATATCAATACTATTATTATGTTCATTATGTATTTACTGCAATAAATATTTATGTATATATGTATGTGTTGCTTACCATTATTGTAGGCTTTCTTTAGCAAAAAGAGACCAGAACACTTTTAAACATTGAAAGAATATGTGATTACATATTAAAGTCTAGAATCAGATTTTATTGGAACCTTGATATCATTCCCTTGAGAAAAAGTTTATACAAGGCATACTAAAATTCTAATCCAAACTTCAATATTTTTTTAAATATCGCTATACATATTCTTTTTACACATACATATATTATTATATTTATTTTTGAAGGTTTTACTTATTATGAAATAATGTATTTTACTTACATATTATACTTACTATTATTATACAATGAAAAATGATTAAACATGCTTACATGTTCAGTTAAATCATCTGTCAATTCCTCTTGTAACAATAATGCTTCAGCTAGAAGGTCTTCTTCAGGCTTGTTAGCTTCCATTTCTAAAGTAGCAAATAATTGTTCTTCCCCTTCAATCCCACCTTTAACAAAAATACAGAATACATTCATGAATTATCGTCAAATAATATAAGTATGATATTTAAGAGAAAAAAAGAAAAAAATTAAAAAAAGGGATATATTTAGAAAGCAAATAGAGTATATAGATTCGTAAAGAATAAGGTGAAATTATCGTTATAGAGAAAATGTATAGAAAAACAGATGTATATAGACGCGTAACATTTTCATGTCAATACAGTATAAATTAATGATAAAACTTACTATTTTTAGAAACATGATTTGAGACACTAGGTACCGCAGGTTGAATAATTCCCTCTGATGAAGCAGTATTTGGCGCTAAGAAAACATATGATAGTACCGCAAAACATAAATTTCACATAAGCATACATTGCGATCCTTGACAACATAAAATAATATAAAATATTTGTAAAAACAATAAAAGAATCCAATAAAAAAAATAATAGGATGCATTAAAATATATTAGAATGGCACATTTTTCTTTTAACAAGAAAATGTAAAGATAAGCAATAGTTTTAGAAAAATCACTCGTGAATAAATAGCGTATAGAAATAACAATCTTAGAGGAATATGCAAAATTAATAAAACTTTGTCCAAGATCTAGTTTTACCTGGATCCAGTGATGGTTGCAATTCTTCAAGGGGTGTCTTAATTTCCGATTTTTGTTCGTTTTCATCTCCTGGCATTACACTGCTACTCTCATTGAGATTCAATTGCGACTCTGTTTCAGCAGATTGATCTAAAATATTGGACACTGTCTTTTTATTAAAATTGGAAGCAACGTTTTGTGCTGCATTTGAACCAGCACAAATGCCAATATCTAATGAAGGGACTGGCGACATGGGAATTGTCGCTGATCCGGGTGTAGACACCACTGTCGCAGAAGGTGTTGTCGGAGTTGTAGGTGTTGCAGTGTTATCCGCACTTTTTCCATCGCTATTCGAACCAACGCGTCGAATTATATCTGGTGTTGAAAAAAGTGCTGGACCCAGACTATCGGCTACAAATCCTGGAACTTTCCGAGTATCCTTTTTAATTTTTTTCGCGCCTGTAAGAGAATGATTTAGCATTTAAAGGTACAATTTAATGAAAGACTCTTTCAATCATTTCCATTCACTCTTAATTTGATAATAAAAATTGGAAAAGTTCTGACCATCCAATGCCTTGTTCTCTATAAACTTTGCAGAATTTTCTTCCCCCTTCGAGAATAAGTCCACGTTAGTATCGGATTTTCGCTTTTCTCTTTTTATATCGCCTAGTTTGATTCTTAAAGGAGTACTGCTGGCTGCTGGGGAAATTTTTGCCTGCTGCTGCACCGGCAGTCCTTGACTCACGACCTGTGCAGATTGCTGTGACGCAGGTTGCTGTGTCAATGTTGTTTTTACTGGGGAAACTTGTATGTTCGGACTCATCGTTTTGGATGCTATCGGTACCAGTTTTCCATCTTTGGTTGCAAAGAACTTTGCGCCCGTTTGATTCACAGGGGATTTTCCCTTAGGAACCATCATGGGCTTCTTAAGCCCGATATTCTTGAATTCGTTCGGTTTCATCGGGATATGTTTCTGAACGAACGTAACCTTTGGATTACTTCTTCCTTGACCAGGTTTCGTTAAAATCATATCGCCCTTGATCATATTGGCGTTGATTAGATTCGCCTTCACTTGATTTGTCGTTTGCAGAGGTTTCTCGTATGGCGCTTCCTCAGGCGGGGATACTTCCATGTATGATGATTCCTCTTTCTTCTTTCCACCAAGGGTTTTGATTTGTCTCTTATTTTTGGTTGGACTAAACCTCTCTGGCAACATTGAAATTGCATTATTTAATCCGTTGAATCGCTCACTTTCTTAACAATTCATTTTACTCACCTGATTTATCGTCTTTCTCCGGAGTTTTCATTGCATTAACGGCAGCAGCCATTTCCATGTCTAATCGTCGCACTTGCTCCATATCGAGCTGTTTGTTTTGACCTCTTCTTCGAACAGCTGTCATGCTGCCGCCCCTGGTAGTAAGACCTTTTCGTCCCCCTCGAGCCTTGGTATTAGCCCTTTTAGTTTGGCGAGGGCCAAAGTCCGAATCGTTATCATTATCAGACGGTGGTTCCGATTCTGAGGATTCTGTGGATGATTCTGTCGCCTCGTCGCCCTCTTCCTCTTCATTATTCCTACTTTGTGCTACAAACGCGATTGATGATGAAATTATACTTGTTAACAATAATTTTAAACTATTGTTAATATAAGATTAAAGATTGATACCCTTAGTTACGCCATGCTGGACATTTGTTATATTTCTTGACGCAAGATGATGTCCTGATAACTTGGGAGTTCCAATAATGGTTGTGTTAACTCTAGAAAGCCCAGTTACATTTGTAGGTGTGGACACAGTGGCTTTACGTATCGGTCTATTTATTTTGTTCTGCAACGGTGCCTATTGAAACATAATAAGGTAAGATAATAAAGATAAAATAGAGATATAATAAAAGGAGATTAATAATACACATTATTAATCTCTCCTTTATCATAGTGACATTCTATTAAATAACAAGGATCACTTACACTAATACTCTTTACAATAATTTTGCTCTTAACTCCAGCATTTTCCGCCTCATTAGATGCTACACTTGTTCGAGGAGACAACGATTGATGTATATATTGAACATCATTAGAATCAGGCGAGTCGTCGACAATCGGTAAGGGATCTCTTGGTATCGGATCATTGGGTGACAATCTGCTCGTATAACAATGATCCAATTGTATACTGTAGCGTATGGTGTTCTGCTGCTCTTCTACCGACAACATATCTAAGGAAAACAAATGCATGGAGAAGTCTGAAGATAAATCGACAATCCGTTAAACATCAAAGAAATATTAGGAGCACTTGTGTAGTATCAGAAATTTTTTGGGCACATCTATATCGACGGGACACAATGAAAAATCGCTAATGTAAACAGAAAACTCCTACCCAGCGTCGCAATCATAAGAAAGGGGCTTAAACTTAACGCAAAAAAAAAAAATAATAAACAAAGTACCAAGCATTGCAGTGACATTCTCCCCGAGTATCTGCTTTGCCTCTTCGCTTTGTAGAGCTGTCTCTAATCTTTCCAACTGTTCCGGATCCATCTCCATAAAAGGATCTACCAACCCACCCGAGTCGGTGCTGGCATTGGCGCTTACCGAGCTCGCTGTAGGATGCGTAAATGGCGGTGGATCTACGGTCAAGGTTATATCCCCATTTTCCATATCTGTCTCAGTTTGTCCGAGTCTTACCACGCTAACATTAGCGGTCGATTGGGTCACTGCAAAACGTTCAATGAGCGATACAGAGATCTATAGAGTATCACGGAGCGAATACAAAAATCTCTACTCTCGATCGACTCCCAACTTACTTATCAGGTTCTGTAGAGTGGCCTGGTCGACGGACAAGGTCCCATCGTCGTTCACGACGATTATCAACGTGTCGTCCTTCTTCTCCTCGCTCTGAGGCTCGACGATGTACGAGCTGGACATCCTGGTCTACCTGGGGAAGGGATCAACGGGCGATCAACGTGTCTCCTCGAATTCCCGCGAAAGGGGCTCGTCTAGGTTATAATTACCTAGAGCGCGCCAAATTCCGCTCCAAAATTCACTATCTCCTCTTCGCCGACCTGGAGACCTCCCGACCGCCGCCTCCAGGTGAACGCATATCTCCGAACGAGTCCTGGTGACGCGAGACCTGGTGATCCCGACGCGACGAGTTGCGAGGTTCAGGCCCGTTCAGGTTCGTCCAAGTCCACGCCGCCAATCGCTAATCACCACCACCACTACCGCCACTCGGAAACTGACGTAGCCTGCGCACAAAAAAGCGGAAGTGAGCCGCTGCGACGCTCGAGGGAGCCGGTCCGAGCGACGGGAGATCCGGCGACGACGGGGAGTCCCGATGAGGGGGACGCCACTGGCCGAGGAACGCCTTCTCGCCTCCCGCGTCAGCCTTCACGGATAAACAACAGCATCGTCGGGGACCCGCGGGCGGCCATTTTGTTCGGCTGGCATCGGACGGAAGGCGAGGACCAGGGCCAGGGTTCGGCCCGATCGTCGTCGACGACGTTCTTACCCGCTCACCGTCTCTCCCGCTGCCTCCTGACGTCGCTCGCCGCGAGCGAGATCAGCCCCGTTGCATACGCGGTGTCGCGGAAAAAAAGACGCTGCGCCCGCGACTACTCAGGGATCCATTGCGTCGTCCCTCCGCGAATTGGCGGCCGATTATCGTGCGCGAATATCACGCACACATGGGGGAGCGTGTGTACGCGTCGCACACGTACACACGATGCGCGCGGCGGTTGCGCAATCGAGCCTGGTGGCGCGCGATTTTGACGTTCGCGACAGGGAGCGAGAGGGAGAGGAGGGAAGCGGAGAACAATAGAGCCGGGTGTCGCGAGGAATATGTTCTGTTTTTTACTTAGGATCGTGTATTTCTTTCGACGAGGCAGGAATTAGCTTCGTTGTTCTATTGGGTGAGATTTTTTATTCGAATTTTAAATTTTCGCGCGGTCAGCTTTGTTGAATATACTATCAGAAAATGTCGAATAATATTTATATAATTGTTAGTTGTAATTTCTTCAATAATATAATTGTTACATGTTATGTAACTGTTACATAACATGTAACAGTTATATTATTGATTGGGAAATTACAACATTTATATAATTGTTAGTTGTAATTTTTCATTCAATAATATAATTGTTACATGTAGCGTCCGAGTTTGAAGATAGGTGGCGCTGAAACTCGCTCCTCCTTCCCTCCAGCTTTCACGTTTTTCTAAAATTTTCACTAGTTTTTCTTCAAATTGAGGTACACGTTCTGAAAAATATTATCATGGAGACGAACAACGTGGTAAAATCCGGCAAGAAAGTTAAAAGGGGAATAATATATTATATAACAGTTATATAAATGTTGCTTAGCTGAGACATATTTTATATTTTTTTTTGCTAAGGCCTTAATACGTGTTTTTATTCCAAAAAAAATGATGTGATGGTGAAAAAAAAATGGATATAGATGCGATAGAATTGTCATTATAATATTTTACCTTATGTTTACTTTATTTTCACGTTGTGTTTTATATATATATATATATATATATATATATATATAATTTATATATAATTAATTTTAATATGAAAATTATAATTAATTTTAATATGAAAATTATAATTATTTATAATTAATTTTAATATGAAAATTAAAATTATTTATAATTAATTTTATATGAAAATTTTTGAATATGAATTTTTAATATGAAAATTATAATTAATTATGATTAATTTTAATATAAAAATTATAATTATAAGAATAAAAATAGAGATTAAATTAATATTTATTTGATAGATTATAATGCAAGATAAGGAGAACCGACACATCGCGCGCCTAATTTTCAAACGATGATTTCTTGTCACGTGATTGATTTTAATTCGCTCGCGTCCGAGTTTGAAGATAGGTGGCGCTGAAGCTCGCTCCTCCTTCCCTCCAGCTTTCACGTTTTCACTTGTTTTTCTTCAAATTGAGGTACACGTTCTGAAAAATATTATCATGGAGACGAACAACGTGATAAAACCCGGCAAGAAAGGTAAAAGGGGAATAATATATTTGTCAACAATCCCGAAATATATGAATGTCACAATGATTCGAGAAATATTCTCGGGTTATGGCAAAGTGGACAGAGTGTATTTACAACTCGACGAAAATGGTTAGTTTGTGTTTAAATATTTTTCTTTAAATATATCTTTAATTATAATTTTAATTATAATTTTAACTTTATTTTTGCGATTAAAAAACCGCTTGGTATAAATGTGAGAAAATAATTTTTAAATATTGAGAAAAATAAGAATTAAAAATTATTTTATTTTTATTTAAATATATCATTAATTATAAATAATTTTAACTTTATTTTTGCGATTAAACAATCGCTTGATATAAATGTGAGAAAATAATTTTCAAATATTGAGAAAAATAAAAATTAAAAATTATTTTATTTTTCTTTAAATATATCATTAATTATAAATAATTTTAACTTTATTTTTGCGATTAAACAATCGCTTGATATAAATGTGAGAAAATAATTTTCAAATATTGAGAAAAATAAGAATTAAAAATTATTTTATTTTTCAATACATATATATTTATATATGTTCTTGTACATGTGATTATTTAAGATATCAAAATGTTTTAGAGGCACAGTCGGTGAAGAAGAAGCGGAGAAAAGCAATCAAGCATTTCACTGAAGGCTGGGTAGAGTTTGAAAGCAAGAAAGTAGCAAAATTTGTAGCTGCGACCTTAAACAACACTCAAATATCTACGAGAAAGAAAAGCAAGTTCTTTGATGTTATATGGAATATAAAGTACTTGCCTAGGTGAGCATCGAGAACAAAAAAAATATATCATTATCTTTATTATCTATATATAGATAATAAAGATAATGAGATATATTTTTATTAATATTACTCGTCATTATTTATATTATACTTTTAGATTTAAATGGATTCACTTGAGCGAGCGCTTAGCATACGAACGTGCTGTGCATAAACAAAGACTTTTGACTGAAATAGCACAAGCTAAGAGAGAAGTTAACTTCTTCTCGTATAATGTGGATAGGAGTAAGAAATTACTTAAGAAACAAAAACAAGGAGGGGAAACGACTTTCAAATTGCCTGAAGTTAAACAAAGAGACACTGATAGTGAGATAAGAAATAGAAAAGCAGAAAAGATGGATGCGGAAGATAGGACAGAATTTCTTAAATCGATATTTGGATAAAATTATAAATTCAGTGTGTGTATATATAGGTATTGTACAGCTATATACCATGTTCATAATGATTAAGTCTACAGAGGAACATGAATTGTTAAATCGTTTTATAATAAAACTCGTTTTTTTATAATTTTTTTTTGTAAAAATCCAAAATTATGTAAATAATTTGATTTATTCCATACATGTAGCATTCATTAATAAGAAATTAGATTTATCACAAAGAAAAATTTTATTAATTTATTATATAGTAGAATTTTATTCATATTATAAAAAAATTACATTAAATCTCAAGAAAAAAATCACTTATAAATATTTTCTTTCATTATAATGAAAACAAAATTATATTAAATTAAATTTTTAATGCTGAATGACATTTATTTTTAGTAGAAATAATAGATGTTCAGTTTAACATAAATAAAATATTTTATATATTTTAGTAAATATTTCTTGAAGCGCATTGTTTAATTTTGGTCACATGTAGCATATTATTGCAATTAAAATTATAACAAGTGCGAAAACATTACATATATATATATATATATATGTACTGTACAATAAAAGATCTTTTATGCGTGTAAAATCTTTTAATGTACATATACACATCGATTTTAATCAAACAATAGTTCCATAATTGATGCAGCACTTTTTGCGAAATAAACATTTAAATGGATTTCGGTCATATAAATGTACATGTATGGAAATTCGAGCAATAAGCTTCATTTAGAAATTTCTGGCTTTTTTGTATCGTTTGGCAGGTGTTAGACATGTTAAGAAGACCTAAACAAATTTATTCCAAGATATCCCACGCACCATCCTTTGCATATAAATATCCTCAAAATCAATTGATATACATATATGCATACGGCGGCTCTGAAGAATCAATGTATAGACAGAATGCGGGTTTGGCCGGCTTCCAAAGTAGTAGAAATTACGTTACAACGTGGTAAGTTGACTCGCGTTGTCCCTTTTTTTGATGCATTCACTTTCTTACTCGCCTAAATTTATAAGAGATAAACTATTTATTAAATTATTTATTAAATTTATAAGAGATACATTATTTTATGGCAATTAAGAAAGTACGCGCATAAATAAAATAAATCTCGCGCTCGCAAAATTACATACGCGCATGTCTAAACAACATACACATATGTATATGTATATATATATATATATATGTATATTTCGTCGCAAATTTATTTAGACGACACTTTGTTGATTCTGCTTACTTATCGATTTGTCTAAGTATTTATTAGTAGAACCCTCGCCTATTGATTACTCTGAAAAAAATAAGGTCAAATCGTTTAAAGGGTGTCAGTGCAGCTTCCTAGATCTCTCGGTACTTTCATAAATAATATTAAAGCCGATCTATCTGTTTAAACTGGGCGTATGCATTATCGTCATTTGTCAAATCCAGCGAGCAATTTATCCAGCAAGAATTTCTCGCAGCGAAGATGAATACAAGAACCAAGATTTCCCTGTAAAATATGTAGATATATTTGAGAAAATCTATTTCTGATTTTCGAAATCGGAAATTGAGTTTAATACTTTGATCTTGTTTTATTATTTCTCGATTAAGGCGTCATGTAATTAAATGTCAAATGTGAATAGAAAAAAATGTTTTAATATTTCCAACTCTTCTATGTTTAAAAATATATTGAGGATAATAAATATAGATATTTTTTTTTAATTTTCTAGCTCTGTAAAAATTGAACAAATTAAGTATGTTAAAAAAATGTAATCTCTTTTTAAAAACTCCCAATATATGGAATAATATAAATATTTATATATAAATAATTAAATATAAATATTTATATATAAATAATTAAATATAAATAATTAATATTTATATATAAATAATTAATCCCAGCAAACGCCAAATGACAGTTATAAAACTTATTTATAATTTCCCACTCAAGAATATAATTGTTACATGTTATGTAACAGTTACATTACATGTAACAATTATATTGTTGAGTGAGAAATTGCAACTGACAATTATATAAATATTACTTGGTGTTTGCTGGGATGATATTTAGATTTTTTGACGCTTCATTGCTAATGAATTATGAGTTATTGTTTTTCCAGATCGCGTCCCCTTCTCTTGCCAGCATCTCAAATTGCAATCAATAGATACCCGTCGAGACGGCGCCAAAACGCGCGTCTTTATCCCGCATAGTTGTAGTTCCCACGATAACTACACAGGAAGGACGAGATAACAGGAAAATCATGACTTTTAGGGTCGATGTCACACTTCCCTCGCCTTATGATAGGTAGATGCTGCTTCTGCACAGAAAAAAAATAAGAGTCAAATCAAATTTTATATATTTAAACTAACGCGTTTATTGTTTCGTATATACGCAACAATTTATAATCTTCTTGGAAGAATTTAATAATTTTAAATTTCAACAATATTATAGTCTTATTTTAATATTGTAATTGCCACCTCAAGAATATATAATTATTTAATTCTGCTTTAAGAAAATTATAATCCTTGAATTAAAAATGTTACTTTCTATCTTACATTGTTTCTCTTCCATTCGAGAAAATTAAATCTTAAATCATAAGAATATATTTTTCTTGATTGAACTATATAAAATGGTTTTATTCAAGTAAGCAATTATTTACGCAATTATATTTTTCTTTAATTAACGCAATAATCTCATTTCAAGATTTCCATGTTAAAAAAAATGTAGAACTTGGTTGCGCAAAGAATCTCACAGAAAAAAAATAAGTGTCGAATCAAAACTTATATACTTAAATTAACGCGTTCATTGTTTCGTATATACGAACAATTAACAATTTTATAATCTTTTTGGAAGAATTTAATAATTTTAAATTTCAACAATATTACAGTCTTATTTTAATATTGTAATTGTCACCTCAAGAATATATGATTATTTAATTCTGCTTTAAGAAAATTATAATCCTTGATTTAAAAATGTTACTTTCTATCTAACATTGTTTCTCTTCCATTCGAGAAAATTAAATCTTAAATCATGAGAATATATTTTTCTTGATTGAACTATATAAAATGGCTTTATTCAAGTAAGCAATTATTTACGCAATTATATTTTTCTTTAATTAACGCAATATCTCATTTCAAGATTTCCACGTTAAAACTAAATATATTTTCAAAACAAGAATATCCTTTTTTTTCTGTGCGGAAAGAACTCTGGAGAAATAACAACTTTACAAGATCCATCTTGGAAAGCATTTCCTGAAAATTTTATTCAAATTGAAGCGACACGGGTGATCAATCCCTTCGTGTGAAATCTTTGCGAATAAAACTTCTGACGCCGCGAATCCGGAAAACGGAGAAGCGCCTTGAGAATTGAAACTTGGAAGCTCACGAAGCAGAACGTTGTAATTTTAATTGAACCTTGTAACTTTAGCTTTAATTAATTAACAGCTCGATCGATCCTTGGACTAAGAATGCGTCATATTCACGATGCGAAACATTCGAGTCAAAATTTGAAAAAGAGAAATTTCAAACAAGACATTTCTGATAGTTTATGGGCATTTTTAGCGATATGTATAAATATCCAAAGTACCAGTCTTTCTATTGTTACGATTTGAAAATATCACGATTTCGTATAATTATAAAATCTGCTGCCAGCAAGCACCAAGATTTCCATGTTAAAATATGAATGTCCTTTTTTCTATGCACGGTAAAAAACATTTTGTTTTTCTGTTAAAATTTTCTCTTGTAAAAACGTGTTTTATGTTAATGTAACATATTATCATTGCGTTATTTTGACATTTCTGCGTTGAGTTAATATTCACCATTTCTAAGAGTTAAAATAACACAATTAATATGTAAATGCATGAATTTTTGACGAAATATGTTATATGTTAAAATGAACAGATAAGTTGTGTTATTTTTCTCTCTATAACAGTTTCCATATATTAAGTCAACATATCTCTTCTGTTATTTATCATAAAAATGTAAGAATAACATTTTCTTTTAAATTAAATTTAACATTATAAATATGTTAATTTAACATAAACTTTATTTCCAGATAAAGTTTAAGCGTTACACTTTTGTGTTAATTTTTAAACATATTACTTGTGTTATTTATTTACATACTTGCCCTCTGTTAAATTAACATTAAAATTAGAATGGATAAATTGGGACACGTGAAATATGTTAAATTTAACAGAAAACTTTTTACTGTGTGAAGAATCTCTTTATAACTCCACTTCGTCACGGAATTTCCAATCATAAAATTCTCTCTCTAATTCTATCTCTTTCTCTCTTGAAGATAATCCATGGAGGGCGGAAAAACCTGAAGAACCAATGTCATTCGCATAATTGATGGCCCTTGTCCGGAAAGCGGCGCCGACGACCTTCGTAAGCGCTCTCGTTAATAGACGAGTCATCGGGGGAGGCGGCGGAGGCTGTTCAAGGTCCCGGAGAGAGCCTAGTCGCGAACGCTCGCGCGTGCGACGAGTCGGGCAAGGATCCAGGACGAGGAAGAGAACGAGCGAGGTGAGCGACGCGAGCGATGCCAGGCGGGCAGAACAATCCCCACCGACGTCGGCACCGAGCCACCCCCGTCTGTCAGTCGGGGCGCCGCCGCGGGGACGCTCCGTTCGGTGGAGCCGCTTAGCAGTGATCGCGGCACGTTTCCTGGGAGCGGATCCACACCCATGACGCGCTGCAAACTTAGGCGTGCGGATATATATCGGCGCACTCGATAATTTTCCACCCCAGCGGGGCTGCTCCGATGCGAGCAGGTGGGGTAGGTCCTCCGGAATTCGAGGATACGTATGTGGGAGTCTTGTGATCGCGCGGCACGCGACGCAAGGATGTGGCGAATGTCGGCTAGATGTCCCCCAAAGTGGCGGTAAAGTACGATAATCGTGTGCAAGCCGCGTGTGTCGGGCACAAACATGATGTATGTAACTTGCACGCAGTGTTTGCTGTAAATAATTTCAAAATTATCTAGATAAAGATAAAGATATAAGTCCGTAAATTTATCTTAGATGAGATAAAGATGATTTTGCTTTTACTTAATCTAGATGAAAGATGAGATGATTATTGCGATAATCTAGATAATTATCTACATATTTTTGTTTATTTTAGAAGATTATAAATATTTGTAAAAAATGTGACGCAGATTATAACTGGGATATTAAAATCATAAACACATATTCTTTCTCTTTTCCTAAAGAATATTTAAATAATAGCAAAAAGATATATAAATGATATGATAAATATTTATTTATTAATTTATATTTATAATATATTTATAATATATTAATAATAATAATATAAAAAATATATTTTAGATATTTTAGATAGATTTTTAGAAGCTTGCCTGGAAAACTTTTTTGCATAATGAAAACGTCATCTTAGACAATCTTTAGAGAGAGATGACATATATTTTTCATCTAAGATAAAGATACCTTGTATTTCTTCATCTGGTTAAAGATAAAGATGATCCATTTCTTTATCTAGATGATTATCTAGATAATTTTATCTAGATATCAGCAAACAATGCTTGCATGACATGTATGCGTCTCTCTGTCTTGATGTTTCTTCATTTCCCTTTGCTTCACGAGCTCAACTTGTGGCGAAACTGATTAGGAAAATGGATCTATTATCGATAGAGTGTAAAATATTTCATGTTCATGTATGATCGCGTTTAATATTCAAAAGCAATTATAGGAATTGCATGACGCTCGCGTTTGCCCAGCTAATTATGTTGATCGCGAGCAAAATCTTTTTTGCTCTTACATTAGTCTGCGTTAATAATGCTCGAATACCTTTGATATATCGGAAAAGTGGCGTTGCACGCGGAGGAATTTTTGCACGTTGCACCGCTGACATTCCGCAGTCATTAGCACCTTTTCCAATCTTATGTACAGGGTCCGAGCAAACACCAAGTAACAGTCATAAAATTTACTTATAATTTCCCACTCAACAATATAATTGTTATTTAACATATAATAGGTATATAACAGTTATATTGTTGAGCAGGAAATTATAACAGTTATATAAATAATATAAATAATATAATAATATATAATAAATTAATAAAATAAATTTATATAATAATATATAACATAATATATATTAATTTATATAATAATTATATATAAAATTATATATAAATTATAATAATATTTATTAATTTATTATAATATTAATTAATATATAATAATTTATATAATAATTTATATAATATATAATATAATATATAATAATAAATTATAAACAGTTATACTGTTGCTTGGTGTTTGCTAGGGTGCTTTTTGCAAAATATTCTTGAAGATGTGAAGACATTTGACGAGGCCAGATTAATTTCGACCTCGATGTGCGTGATAGCCAAATTGCTAAACAATTGATTTTGCAATCTTTACATAAATTAATGTGCGAATCCCGTAAACACGTGGATGCTATTATTTCTTCCACCCGAAACGTCGATAAACCTCGATCGCTTCGAACTCTCACAACGCAATCACGTAGCTTCTGAAAAAATCCCGAGATAAAAAGACAAAAAAGAAATTAAAGTAAAATTAAGTAAAAAAAAATTAAAGTAAAATTAAGTAAAAAAAAAATATCCGCAATTTTTGAAGATCGGCTCGTTCATTCGACTTTGTTGAAGTGGAGAAAAATTTCCAATTTTGCGGCGAAAGAATTTATGTATTTTGTATCGGATTCCATTGAATATCGAGATGTCGACATAAATCATTTTCAGACGGGGCAATTTGCTTGCAAAAGCTGCCTCTCCGACAGAAAGCTCGGACGTATTCATAATGAATCCCAGCAAACACCAAGTAACATTTTTATATTGGTTTGTTGTAGTTTGTAAACATGTTATGTAAATGTTATATAACTGTTATGTAACAGTTATATCGTTGAGTGGACAATTATACTTAACTGTTATTTGGTGCTTGCTATATAATATAACGGTATCTCGCGGATAATATTACGGTATCTCGCGTATTATATAAATTCAACGTAAAAATGTCCTTCAATGGAAGAGAATAATAGATTGTTATCGTGATGCCGCAGGATCGCAGGAGGGTGCTCCCGATTCGACGAGGAGTGAACGAGAAGGGTGACGTACTACGCTGAAATGACGCAATTTCGTCTCTGACGTCTGTTACAATCGTCCAATTCGAGGGGAGGCCTGCTGGATAACACGATCACGATGAATCGAGAAAACGAGGAAGTACGTTGGCGAATGCCGGACCCCCTTCCCCCTCTACAATCAATTCAAACGTCGTATGAAATTGATTCCAATTAGTTGCTCGGAATTTGTTGACTCTTGGAGCAAAACTAGAAGAAGAATATTGCACTCCAGAAGAAGAGTATACTTCCCAGCAAACACCAAATATTATAACTGCTTGTTATAATTTCCCACTCAATAATATAACTGTTACATGTTATTATAATATAACTGTAACATATTATCATAATAAATATTATATATTATTATATTTTATTATATATTATTATAATTATATTTTTATATATTATTATTATCTATTATTATAGTTATATTATTATATATTATTATTATATATTATTATAGTTATATTATTATATATTATTATATATTATTACAGTTATATTATTATATATTATTATTAGTTATATATAATGTGTAACAGTTATATTGTTGAGTGGGAAATTACAACTAACAATTGCATAAATGTTACCTGGTGTTTGCTGGATTTAATCTGAAAAGAATTAATATGCACATATTTTCCTAATGAAAAAATATTGATAATTTCATTCCACTTAATCAAGAAGTATAACCGTAATGCATCACTATAAAATTTTGTCCAGATGTACAGATAAAATAGTGTTATTTATTCCGAATAAATGAAAGAGATATTAATATTTATAAAAATTATCAATTTGATACGATATAAAAGATTCCAGATTTATTTAAATTCCAAGATTCAAAAAAGATAGTCTCTTTTATCGATGCAGATGAAAAATAATAGAAGAGAAATTAATAATGTCTATAACATGGCACATATTGAAGACATCCGAAGCAAAATTGGCAATTTCATTGAAACGTTACGCCATCCATTAGCCGAACATTAATTTCCAATAAGCGCTTTCCGCCCTCTCAATAGCTAACGAACCCTCGTACATTAATCTTTCACCCTCAGCAGCGACCGGTGCCTCAGACGTTGTGCGGCGCGCTGCAAAAAGAGCCCAACTGCAAATGTTTGGTGCTGACGGTTCTTATATACGGTTGTCTCGCGGCAGTGACGTGGTGCCGATGCGCCAACGTTACCAAGGTACGTGACAAGACTGATCCATCTCCAGTGTTTGCTGGTATCTACATAAAATTATCTAGATAATTATCTAGATAAAGAAATGGATCATCTTTATTTTTATTTTAACTAAATGAAGAAATACAAAATATCTCTATCTTTATCTTAGATAAAAAATATATGTCATCTTATCTAAAAATTGTCTAAGATGATGTTTTCATTATGCAAAAAAATTTTCCAGGCAAGCTTCTAAAAATCTATCTAAAATATATTTTTCATATTATTATTATTAATATATTATAAATATATTATTATTATATTATTAATATATTATAAATATAAATTAATAAATAAATATTTATCATATCGTTTATATATCTTTTTGCTATTATTTAAATATTCTTTAGGAAAAGAGAAAGGATTAAGGATAAATTTACGGATTTTTACCTTTATCTTTATCTAGATAATTTTGAAATAGCAAACACTGTCAATTTCGCGTCACGATGCTTAAAGAAATTCCTTTCTACGATCCTGCAAAAAGGAAAAAAACGCTGAAAACTCCTCTCTTCTTCCACAGATCATGGTCAACTATTCCAAGTATCCCATCAGGAGCACCAAGCACATCTCGTCGCCCTGCGACGACGGCTACATATATATTCCGGTACGTAACACTCGAAATGGAAAGCGAGAGAAAAAAAGAGCAGGCCCTCTTTCCGCTTTTTCTCCCCATACCCCACGAATCGACCGGGTACGTTGTCTTTTTTTTTATCACTCGACGAGAAGTAATATCGACGTCCCTCTGGCTTCTCTTCCTCCTCCCTTTACGCACGCTTGGATGCATGCCACGCCGCTCCAGCGGCTCTTTTACCCTCTTTTCTCTCCCCCTTTGTCTCTTTCTCCCTCTCTCTTTCTCTCTCTCTCTCTGTCTGTCGTGCAGGTGGCATTTATGGGGATGCTGTATCTGGTCTATCTGGTGGAGTGCTATCATTCGCCGATCAGAATCGATCTACTGCATGCGGAGAGCCAGGACAGCGTGCTATCGAAACTGACGCAGCTGAAGATGGCACAGCCGAGGATATGGTGGAAGGCCGTTTCCTACCACTACGTGCGCAGGAAACGGCAAATCACGCGTTATAGGAACGGGGATAATTATACGACGACGCAGGTGACGCATCCACGCGGCCCCATTCGGCTTCATCGGACCTTTAAGCGCACCTCTTCCAACCCTTCCGCCAACGTTTTTCCAGGCATCCGCGAAATCCTTCGGGAAGTTATCTAAAAGGAGAGATTTATACAGAGTGTCCCATTTTAACTTGGACAGTAAAATATATATATAAGTAAAATATATATATATATATATAAAATACTCTCAAAAACTAGGCCGAAAGATTTATACAGGGTGTCCCATTTTAACTTGGACAGTAAAATATCTCAAAAACTAGGCCCAGCAAACAAAAATGTTTCCGACAAAAGTTGTATGGTTTCGAGGGGGACATAAGATGGTACCATTGGTTTGACCATGAAGAGTTATTTGAAGATCACATGAAGGTCACTTTCAATTTCTTAAACGGAACCTACATTTTCTCATTACATATTCTTGTAGCTTATCTCGGGAGCTTTCCAAAACACTATAATAAAATATTTTTTCATTGAGTACTTTTCGAGTTATGAGGCTTGAAATCATTTCTTAATTTTACATGAACATAAGTAATATATCTAGTAAAAATATTCATTTTTCGATTATCTTGCCTTGCTAATTAAATACTTTTAAGTACAAAATAATGAGAGGAATCAATATAAAGAAAGCACATAGTTATCTTTAAGAAAAAATATGTAATTTGCAATTAACAATTGCATATTTTTTCTTTGAAACAACTATGTGTTTTTTTTACACCAATTGATTTTACTTTTTTTTGTCAATGGTACCATCTTATGTCTCCATCGAAACCATACAATTTTTGTCTGAAACATTTTTGTTTGCTGGGCTTAGTTTTTGAGATATTTTACTGTCCAAGTTAAAATGAGACACCCTGTATAGAGCGTAAGATACGTCTGTAACACTATACGTTGTTTTACATCAGTATAATAGAGATCCACCGTTTCAAGGCGATATTCTGGCATCCTATCTGTTTCAGTACTTTGACAAGCCTCTAGATAAAGAGGTAGCTCGATAAAAATCGCAGATGTAGATATTCCGTTTCTGCATATTGCAATTGCATAGTAACAGCGATGTCGCGATAGCGAAAGGGTTAAGGACGCGCCCGACGAATCTCCCTCCCCCCCCTGACCCCCCCGGCTCGCTCCTCCGCAGGTCTATTACGAGAGGGTGAACACACACTCGGCCACCTCCCACTACTACTACGATTATTGCGGAGTGAAGGACATCAGCAAGGAATTAATACTCGAGCCGAAGATACCGATCACGAAGATTATGCTCACCAAGGGCTTCGCATTTTCCAACATAAGGTCCGCCACGGAGTTCGAGGAGGCTCGATCGCGATTCTTCGCCGAGCAAGTACGAAAATAAGCGACAACCGGCTTTATATCTCTGTCAGAAGCTTGGATTTTCGTTTCTCATAATTAATGTATATTGTCGCAACTTTGCTGCAGTATTCTGTGTTTGCTGGGATATACAGCGCCTACCAAAAGATCCGGGACAGTCGAATATTTCAAGTACTTTTCGAGTTATGAGGCTTGAAATAATTTCGTAAGTTTACATAAACCATAAAATATCTAGTAAAATATTCATTTTTCGATTATCTTACCTTAATACTTTTGTGCACAGAACAGTGTGAGGAATCAATTAATGTTAATAAAAAACATAGTTGTTTTTGAGAAAAGATATGTAATTGTTAATTGCAAATTACATATTTTTTTTAGAAACTATTACGCGTTTTCTTTACATCAATTGATTCCTTTCATTATTTTGTACATAAAAGTATTAAGGCAAGATAATCGAAAAATGATATTTTACTAGATATATTACGGTTTATGTAAATTTAAGGAATGACTTCAAGCCTCCATAACTCGGAAAGTATTTAATGAAAACTAACTTAATTATAGTGTTTTGGAAAGCTCTCGATATAAGCTACAAGAATATGTAATAAAAAATAGGTGGTTCCATTTAAAAAATTGAAGATTACCTTCACGTGACCTTCAAACGACTTTTCAAGATCAAATCAATGACACCATCTTATGGCCCCCTTCAAACCATACAACTTTTGTCTGAAACATTTCTTTCTAAAGTGCATAGTTTATGAAATATTCGATCGTCCTGGAACTTTTGGTAGGCATATACCCAGCAAACACCAAGTAACATTTATATAATTGTTAGTTATAATTTCCCACTCAACAATATAACTGTTACACGTTATATAACAGTTACACACCGCTCGTGGTAAATTATAAGTTATATATTAGAAGTTATATAACTGTTATTTGGTGTTTGCTGGATAGGTAACTTTATGTAGAAAATTGTTGAAATGATGAAAGAAATAATGTACACTTGTCTTTCTAGGAACTCAGTGACGATTACATGGAAATGAGAGAGGGTCTTGATCTCGGATATAACGTCAACACGATGCTGGTCGCCGTTCTTGGTAATCCCTGGTTCACGAATCGTTACATTTACTGGTGTCTGAGCGCCCTGTTGCTCAGCTGGCCGCTGAGGGTGATCATCGAATATAAAACGCAATATGCCGATTATCAGGTAAAGAAGAGAGAAAGAAATTAATCGTTACATGATTGATTCGGCATTGACAGTTTCAATATTCAATAACCGTAGTCTCGGACAGAAATTTGTTCGATATAAAAATTGCGATCAAGTCCCAATGGAAATATACAAGGTGTCCCATTTTAACTTTTACACTCGAATATCTCGAAACCATAGCGGTTTCCAAGGTAAAACCAATGACGCCATCTTATAGCCTCTTTAAAATCATACAACTTTTGTTTAAAACATTTTCACCGAAACCGCCATGGTTTTGAGATATTCAAGTGTGAAAGTGGGACACCCTGTATAAAAAACTTCTTTATCACAGGTCACCAAGCTCTTCGGCGTGAATTACGACACTCCAACTTCCGGCGAACCCATCCACGCGTCCATGAGCCAGCTGAGCCAGCCAGGCTCTTACATGTTGGCGCCCAGTTACAGCGAGGCGCTGCTGATGGATCCCGCCACGCCTCGTAACGACGGCCCGGAGCGAAATCAGGAGAATTGGCAAGCGCAACGACGAGAGGCGGATGTCGCGACCGACATGGTACCCAGCTACTCCGAGGCGCTTCTCTACGAGCGCGCCGAACACGATCATCGGAACGCGATCGCGGCGACTACCGTCGCCGCAAACGTCGTCCCGAGCGACGTGACGCATCCCCCTTGCAACGCCAACGATCCGACTATACAGGCGCTGTCGCCGATGCCGTGCGAGTGTCACTGCCCATGCCCGTGTCACGGGAACGCGAACGATTACGAGCGTAGTTACGTTGAAATTGCGGCCAGCAGCGAGCTGCCTCCAGGTGTTCCAGGTGTTCCAGGTGTTCCTGCGACGAGTATCGCCAGCGATACCTTCGAGAGCGAGATAGCAACCCTCCGGACGACGGCTGACGGCCGCTTGCATCCTCCCGGGAACGTGATGCCCCATTCCATGGACAATCTTCAAGCCGGAGCATCTCCGAGCAAGTGCGGCAGCTGCGGCAGAATCTCCACCAGCACGCAAACGATCAATACGGACGTTCCTCCTCGCGTGGTCGCCAGAAATAAATCCGTCGCGAGCTCGCAAACGTTCACCTCATCGGCAGACCTTATTGGGCCTATGCCCCGCGACATTTCCGAGCCCAACTTGCGTTCGCGGGCGGAACCGGCGGTCGCGTTTCCGAATGGAAATGTCAGGAGTCTGGAGAACATCCTGGAGAACGAGGAGGAACTGATGGGAGGCGGCAGAGCAGGCTTCAACGTGCCAGAGAGGACTCTTCCGATCGAGAGACTGCATTTTCCCGAACGTATTCATAGAAGGCTGCCACCCTCTCTGGCCCATCACCGGTCCTTCTCCCTCGACGAGCCGAGCGTCTCGCCGAGGAACGTGAGCAGCAACGGCACCATCCCGAAGCTCGAGCCGCGCAGCAGGATCATGGTGAATCCCATGTCGAACGAGGCCTGCTGGAAGCTCCCCGACTCGAGGACGTACTTCTGCCTCAAGTCGATTCTGAAGCAGAACAGGCGAAGGTACACGCTGGTGACCGCGGACGAGTTTCAGAACCTCGCTGATCAGGAGCTTATCAACCAAGGTATCGAGTGCGTCCAGAGCCCAGTCGGCAGAAGCGAGAAGGGCCCGCGCTCGAGGGAAAGATTGAATCCCAGAAGAAGGATGCCGTCGTTCGAGGAATTTATGCCAAGAGACAAAATGTATTCTGTCTATGATCAAAAGCGAGAGAGCACCAGGTAAGTCTTGTCGTTATCTCTATATTTTATTCGTGGTGTGCTATTTTTTTAAATAAATGTTGGCGTCTCTTTCTCTGTCTCTTTCGCTTTCTCTCGCTATATGTGCATTCATATTCTTTGCGATAATCCCAGGAAACACCAAGTAACAATTATACAGGGTGTCCCATTTTAAAAGTTCCACTAGATTATTTCTTTAACAAAGCATTTAAGAAAAAAATGTTTCAAACAAAAGTTGTTTGGTTCGAAGGGGGACATAAGATGGTGCCATTAGTTTGACCCTGAAGAGTCATCCGAAGGTCACATGAAGATCACCTTGAATTTCTTAAACGGAACACCCTATATATTTTTGCATATTTTTGTAGATTATCTCGAGAGCTTTCCAAAACACTATAATTAAGTATTTTTTCATTAAGTACTTTTCGAGTTATGAGGCTTGAACTAATTTCTTAATTTTACATAAATCATAAAATATCTAGTGAAATATTCATTTTTCGATTATCTTACCTTAATACTTTCATGCACAGAACAATGTGAGATTTAAGTATTAAAAAGATTTCTGAAAAAATGAATTGTTTAAAAATTAACGCAAAACAGTTTATTTTTTTTGTTTATCCAAATCTTCATATATTGATAACGCAGAAGTTTGTCTTTTTATTGACGCGACTCATTAATTACTGGTTTATTAAGCATTATGGAAAAAAGTGATTCAGGACTTTTCGACTCGGTTTTTAATCAGGAATAACGTTATTTGCTTAGTGGAAGCTTTTTAAGATACACCCTGTGTTGTTGAGTGGAAAATTACAATTAACAGTTATATAAATGTTACTTTGTTTGCTGGGATAGCTACAAAATTTGTGTAAACTAGATTTATCGATTATTATTAATATTGATTATTTATTGCTTATTAATAATGAATATTATGCTGAATTTTGTTTCTGCTTGCTCTCATCGCATAATGGCGTGTGTTGTGGCTTATTAATTGGTAATTATCTTACATATATCATTATTAACTTTTCACACTTGGCGATATATTTCATATATGCCATTGTATTTCTTCTTGTATTTTTCATTCAGACCTGCAATCTTTTCTACTCGCATTTTTAAATTCTTAAAAATTCTTCTCTCTCCAAGTTTTCTTTTTTATTTAATTATAATTAAATAATTATTTAATTATTTAATTATAATTAATAATTTTTAATTATTTAATTATAATTTAATTATACTTTTTATCATGTATTATATATAATTATATAATTTAATTATATTTTTAATTATATAATTTAATTACATTTTTAATTATGTATTTTTAATTATATTTTTAATTATATATTTATGTATATTTAATTATATTTTTAATTATGTATATTTATGTATATTTAATTATATTTTTAATTATATATTTTTATTATGCATTTTTAATTATATTTTTTATTATTTATATAGCGTGTCAAACTTCCTCGTTATCACCATGTGAAAATTTTGAGTTTTCGATTTTCCTGACTCGATTTCCCTGACTCTAATAAACGTGTATTTCAAGCAAACAATCTAATAAATCATATCCGTCTTTGTAGGACGCTCATTTTCGCCAGCCCGTTACAAGAGGTCTTCCCAGGCGATCCTTTCGGAGGCAAGAATATCGTACCGATCGGAAACTCCATGGAATACACCGGGAGAGAAGATTCCGCTCGTCCAAGCCGATCACCGGCCATCCGGGACCCTCCGGGGCGCTGCGTCGCGGACGCCTACATCGGGGAACGGACGGGACGCGTCCCGGACGCCTACATCGGGGAACGGACGGGACGGGTCCCGGACGCCTACATCGGGGAACGGACGGGACGCGTCCCGGTCGAGCCATTCCGAGCCGATGCTGTCGCGTATCCACCGCGCATCGCCCATCCCTCGTATCGCCACGAGAGGGATCTTCGATTTCTCTTGCAGACCAGGAGCCCGTCGACCACCATGGACGCCAACGTGGACGTCCGTGTCAGGGTCGACGAGACGCCGCCGTTGCCTCCGCCGCGAGCTTACCGGAACGACGCTGCTCTTCCTCCACCCTACGGAGGACTGCCCTCCGAGCGTGCAAAGAGGTGGTCGACGAGCTCCAACGAGTACGACGACATGAGGTCTTACGAGGGACGTCCAGCCGACTTTTACACTCCAGACAGGAGACACCAGTTGAACCAGCACCGGCCAAACAGGCCTGGCTTGAGGCCCGGATCGTTCAGGGAACGGCGCCCGAAGCTCGTCCACACCGACAGAAACTTCCGGCGCAGCTTCACAGGCAGGGTGGAGGATTATAGAGCCGAGAACGACCTTAGGCGAGCGAATTTCAGCATGGAGACGTCGTTGTAACGAGCGTACTTGTTCAAGGGTGATCGAATGCGCCGGTCTCGGTTAGACGCTTCTGCTGTATAAAGTGCTGCGTTAATTTCGCTGCGAGGAAACGTGAGGTTTTGCTTCTTAGCAAAATTTAAAAAGAAAACTAAATTTTTTATTGGCTATTAATCTAGAATATTACCCAGCAAACGCCAAGTAACATTTATATAATTGTTAGTTGTACTTTGCCGTGTTACATGTAACAGTTATATTGTTGAGTGGAAAATTATAACTAACAGTTATATAACTGTTATTTGCTGGGTATATGCTTTGATAATCATAAACATTGAATGAAAATTCCGTTAAAGTGAGATTTACGCAAAATTAACGAAGACAAAGTACTCTCTTATCTCGTCGCAAACTCCTAAAAATTTATAACTGTAACATCAACTATACATCAGAAGTTGTTAATTTTCCAAAAAGATACAATCAAATTTCTTTAAAGCACCAGAGCGTTTAACCAAAGTGATCGGTGCGTTGTTCGCAGAAGTAGATAAGAAGATTGCGAGTTCCCTAGTCTGTCTACAATATTATAAACGGGACTGTAATGTATTTAGGAAACAGCGAGTCGCCGATGGGGTTTCCCTAGCTGATCCAGTCGGTTTCGACTCAGCCTTAAAATTGTTATTCCTTCGTTCCGCGCTATACAGGGTGTCCCATTTTAATGTCCAACCTCAAATAACTTTTTTATTTTTAATTTTAGAAAAAGATGTTTCAGACAAAAGTTGTATGGTTTCAAGGGAGACATAAAGTGGTGTCATTAGTTTGATCTTGAAGAGTCACATGAAGATTACGTAAAGGTCATTTTGAATTTCTTAAATGGAACACCATATATATTTTTACATATTCTTGTAGCTTATCTCGAGAGCTTTCCAAAACACTATAATAAAGTATTTTTTCATTGAATACTTTCCGAGTTATAAGGTTTGAAATCATTTTTTAATTTTACATAAACCATAAAATATCTTGTAAAATATTCATTTTTCGATTATCTTACCTTAATACTTTTATGTACAAAATAATGAGAGAAATCAATTGGTCTAAAGAAAACATACAGTTGTTTTTAAGAAAAAAAAATATGTAATTTGCAATTAACAATTACATATTTTTTCTTCGAAACAACTATGTGTTTTCTTTACACAATTGGTTCCTTTTATTATTTTGTACATAAAAGTATTAAGGTGAGGTAATCGAAAAATGAATATTTTACAAGATATTTTACGGTTTATATAAAATTAAGAAATGATTTCAAGCCTTATAACTCGAAAAGTACTTGATAAAAAAATGTTTATTTATAGTGTTTTGGGAAACTCTCGAGATAAGCTACAAGAATATGCAAAAATATATAGGGTGTTCCATTAAAGAAATTCAAAATGACCTTTACGTAATCTTCACGTAACTCTTCAAGTTCAAACTAATGACACCATCTTATGTCCCCCTTGAAACCATACAACTTTTGTCTGAAACATCTTTTTGTAAAATTAAAAATAAGAAAGTTATTTGGGGTGGGACATTAAAATGGAACACCCTGTATATTTGTATTGTAAGTATCCGTCCTACTACTTTCGAGTTAAAACCAGTTAACACGCAAACGGGCCGTGCGGTTTTTTCAAAGAGACATTCCAATGCGGGCTATTGCCCTTTGCGCCTTCGCTTAAAGATGGCATTCTTCGCAAGAGGACCACGACGAGTTTAGACGAGATTTCGCGGATAGATCTCGAAGAAGACGTCCGCGCGTTTAGCGTACTTTGCGTGCTTTGCGTCTAATTCAAACCGCAAGGTTACGGCTTTGCCAAACGATCGCGTTCGAGCGATCGAAAGCGTAGAAGAGCTTCAGAATAGACGAATACGCTGTAAGCGAAGCGATTGGATCGCGCCTTGGAAGCAAGTCCAAGTACAATTAATTTTTCGGGACGACGTGCCTCGCTAATTTAGCCAAGCCAATTCGAAAGTTAACGCGCAATTTACTATTAGGCGTTATACGCTGTTATACAAAACGTCGAGTCAATTATGTAACGCAGGCTATCGCGAGTTGCGGCCAAGAGCAACGAGTCTTTAGATTGTCGGTTAGCAAGGTTTAGTGGATCCGACCCGCTTAAGTTTTGTCATCGAGACCATTTCGTACATTCCAGTCGAGCGATTTAGTTACGTATTAACCCAGCAAACACCAAATAACAGTTATACAGGGTGTTTCAGATCAGTCGTATCACCTATTTAAAAACTAGAGAAGTGGTTATTTCAAAAAAGTAAAAACATTTTCTTTATAAATCGGCTGCGCTCTATCGAATGGTGATACTTTCAACTTCTGGTTCCGGCCGGAAATAGGCGATTTCAGACCGGAAGTGCAGTTTTTTAATGGAACCTCCTATTTTTCATTGCATATTCTTGTAGCTTACCTCGAGAGCTTTCCAAAACACTATAATAAATTATTTTTCCATGAAGCACTTTTCGAGTTATGAGGCTTGAAATTATTTCTTAATTTTACATAAACCATAAAATATCTTGTAAAATATTCATTTTTCGGTTATCTTATCTTAATACTTTTATGTACAAAATAATGAGAGAAATCAATTGATGTAAAGAAAACACATAGTTGCTTCTAAGAAAAAATATGTAATTTACAATTAACAATTCCAGAGTGGTCTGAAACACCCTGTATAACTGTTAATTACAATTTCCCACTCGACAATATAACTGTTATATGTTATGTAAATGTTAAATGTTATATAACTGTTACATAACATGTAACAATTATTTTATTGAGTGGGAAAATTACAACTAAAAATTATATAAATGTTACTTGGTGTTTGTTGGGATATATTTCACGTGGCTAATGCATATAAATGCAAAAAAAGATTTGATAAATGCTCCATATTGTTATCGACTTTTAAGTGTCCTCATTTTTCTATTAACGTTAATTACAATCATATGTCTCCGAGCTGTTTGTAATTTGTCTACGTAAAGTGGGCAGAGAACTTGCGACCTTAAATGTTGTGGTAACGACAGATACCCACCAGATGCGTGTAACAATGCAAGAGCATCCACATTTTTCCGGTCTCCTCTCAAGTTTTCATCATCGTGCGAACATCTTGAGCATAAGCGACGAATCGAACGAAAATATTTCACTTGTTACTAGTTGTTATAAATTTAACCGAGCCGGGAAAATGGACAAAGTATCGAGGATTTTCAAAGATTCGTTCCATCAGTTCAAAGTTATCTTCCTCAAAAAAAAAAGAGTTATTATCTTTCTTTTTTAAAAAAAGGTTGAACAAATCATCAAATCCTGTTTTCAAATTCTTCCCTTGATAGAAAAAGGAAATAAAAATTATAGGAAAATGGAGAGCAAAATTATTAATTATTTTTCGAAAAGTGCGAAATGGAACAGTTTGACGATTTGATTTTTCACGGAACGTATTTCTGTCAATCCCCCTTGAGTCGATCATCTGTTTTCTTCGCGTTGTTCGTTTGACGACACCAGTTCACGTCGCGAATCCATCGAACGGTACCGAATTATGTATTTTCTAAGGACGATATATAATATATAAAGCGAGGTGTAAATTTGATGTTAAGCGATATAGCTCAATTATAATACACTGCACGCGACGATTATATTATTATTATTATTATCATTATTATTATTATTATTATTGTATCAGGTGCGAGTTTATTCGGCGCGACACCAAACGACCACAATTGCTGAGTTTTTGATAAATGTTCCACTTTCAACCATACGCACACACGTACACACACGCACGCACACGCATTTACCGACATATGCCTTCGTCGTATTTATATATATATACTTTAGATCCGTAATTATAAGACTTAAAAAAAAAAAAAAAAACAAGAAATAGAAATTAACGCGATTCTAGGGCTTAAGGTGATGTAAAGAAAGTTGCTACCGAGGCTGCTTCGTAAATATGCAGTTGTCTTGCGCATACCTTCTTTTACTTATTAATTTCTCGATCAATTTGAGGGCAATCCGAAGTAGACATTAACGTCCCAGGAACTTAGGGACTTCAATGATACGTCGTCAATGACATGTGATAATTTAATCGTTTCAGCCCGTGATATTAAATGTAATAAGAATATGATAGAGGTCCCAGGAAACACCAAATAACAGTTATATAAGTGTTATAAGTTATAATTGTTCTCACTACAACACAACAATACAGGGTGTTTCAGACCACTCGTATCACCCATTTAAAAACTAGAGAAGTGGTTATTTAAAAAAAGTGAAAACATTTTCTTGATAAATCGGGTGTCCTCTATCGAATGGTGATATTTTCAACTTCTGGTTCCGGCCGGAAATTTTTCCATGAAATACTTTTCGAGTTATGAGGCTTGAAATCATTTCTTAATTTTACATAAACCATAAAATATCTTGTTAAATATTCATTTTCCGATTATCTTACCTTAATACTTTTATATACAAAATAATGAGAGGAATCAATTGATCTAAAGAAAAAATATAGTTGTTTTTAAGAAAAAAATATGTAATTTGCAATTAACAATTACATATTTTTTTAAAACAACTATGTGTTTTCTTTATACCAATTGATTCCTCTCATTATTTTGTACATAAAAGTATTAAGGTAAGATAATCGAAAAATGAATATTTTATAAGATATTTTACGGTATATGTAAAATTAAGGAATGATTTCAAGCCTTATAACTCAAAAAGTACTTGAAGGAAAAATACTTTATTATAGTGTTTTGGAAAGCTCTCGAGATAAGCTACACGAATATGTAATAAAAAATGGGGGGTTCCATTTAAGAAATTGACGGTGATCTTCACGTGACTTTCAAATGATTCTCCCATGTCAAATCATTGCCACTATCTGATGGCCCCCTTCAAGCCATACAACTTTTGTCTGAAACATTTCTTTCTAAAGTGCATAGTTTAAATATTTGAAATATTCGACCGGTCCGGGACTTTTGGGACACCCTGTGTAACAGTTACATGACATGTTACAGTTATATTGTTGAGTGGGAAATTACAACTAACAATTATATAAATATTACTTGGTGTTTGCTGAGTGAAATGTGACGAAAGGAATGATTTGAAGATTGATCCGAGTTTCAAAAGCATCGAGAGATTACGCGAACCTTGGTTCACCCTTGTTGCCTTGGACCTTATAGATATACATGTCCAAGTATATTGATATAAAGTTAAAATTTTCGATAAAGATATACATATTTCAAGGTTGTTTCTCTGTAAAAATTACGGCTCTCACGTTTTTCGGGGCTGAAACGAAATAAAAAAAAAAAAGCTCATGATGAGATCATTCTGAAAATCTCAGGGCGACGAGGTCGGCGAAGAAGCTAGCGTTTAATTTGAACGAGCGACGATTTCGAAAGAGAGATCGCGATATTTATTAATTCACGTTAGATCGAACGGGACGTGCTTTTAAATAAGACAACCTTCGCAGCAATGGCAGTGATAAGATATAAGCTTTGCGTCACTTAAAAGTAAGAAATAATGGTCGTCGTTAGAACCATAGGTAAGATAGATAGAGAGCTTTGACGTTTCGAATTCGTCAACTGCCATGCACGTGGTGCGTAATAATTGCGCGCGACAACACGAACGAAATCGTTTCTAAATTTCAATCGTCGCGATGATGCTCGAGGAATAAAAAGTGAGATCAATTCGCGGAGAAAAATTTATATCGCGCGAAAAAAAATTAACAGGGGAAAAAATTCAGCAAACACCAAGTAATATTTATGTAATTGTTGATTGTAATTTCCCACTCAGCAATATAACTGTTACGTACATGTAACAGTTATATTGCTGAGTGGGAAATTACAACTAACAGTTATACAGGGTGCACTAAAAATCTGGATATCTCGTATAGAATGCATTTTAGAATAAAATGCTTTAGACAAAAGTTGTGAGGATTAAAAAGATGTATTTAACTGTAATATCCATTTGACATTGAGTGGCGTCGCCAAGGTCAGGGCAAGCTCAACTTGAATTTTTTAAATGGAACCCCCTATTTTTCATTGCATATTCTTGTAGCTTACCTCGAGAGCTTTCCAAAACACTATAATAAAATATTTTTCCCTCAAGCACTTTTTGAGTTATAAGACTTGAAATCATTTCTTAATTTTACATATATCGTAAAATATCTTGTAAAATATTCATTTTTCAATTATCTTACCTTAATACTTTTACAAAATAACGAGAGGAAATCAATTGGTATAAAGAAAACACATAGTTATTTCGAAGAAAAAATATATAATTTGTAATTAACAATTAAATATTTTTTCTCAGTTGTATACTCAATGTCAAATGGATATTACAGTTAAATACATCTTGTTAATCCTTACAATTTTTGTCCAAAGCATTTTGTTCTAAAATACATTCCATACGAGATATTCGACTGTATCCAGACTTTTGGTCCACCCTGTATAACTGTTTTTTGGTGTTTACTGGGGAGAACGTCGCACAATAGCTCTCGTACTGCGAGAGGATGATTTGTACAACAACGAAGCCGTATTTTTTTAGCGAGGGAACCCAGCAGCAAACACCAAAAAACATTTATATAACTGTTATAATTTTCCCACTCAACAATACAACTGTTACATAACAGTTACATGTTATATAAGAGTTACGTAACAATTATATAATGTTACTTGGTGTGCGCTGGGGAGGTAAAACGCGCGTAAACTTTGCGCTCGGGATCGAGCTCGGGCTCGTCCAAGTATGCTTAAGTTAGATACTATTACAAGTAATATACAGGGTGATCCAAAAGTATGGAAACGGCCAAATAACTGTGGAGGAATGCACTTTGGAGAAAAAAGTTTGAGACAAAAGTTGTAGGATTTTTCCCGGGCAATCCGACGGTGACCTTAAATTTGACCTTGGATAGTCATTTGAAGGTCACATAAAGATTACCTTCAAATGACTATCCAAGGTCAAATCTAAGGTCACCGTCGGATTGCCCGGGAAAAATCCTACAACTTTTGTCTCAAACTTTTTTCTCCAAAGTGCATTCCTCCACAGTTATTTGGCCGTTTCCATACTTTTGGATCACCCTGTATATATATATATATATACTTTGTCAGTTGTCGAGCCGAGTGTAAAACGAGCCAGCCAACCTCTGGTAAATCCCGTCGTTTGATCGGCGCTTAACATTTAATCTCTTGCGGACAATCTACGTGTGTATTTTTAGGGCGCGCATATAATGGAATCAATTTCGCTCTGTGTCTCCTTTCCCGAAAACAAATTAACGATACAAAACTCATGCCGTCTGAAAAAAAAGTGCTCTTCTAATTAAACGTCGTTTATAGGTCGAAGCTAAACGCGTGATAAAATGGGAGTGACGACAAGAGCGGAATCAAGCCGGCATACCCGTTAGTGTATAACTTATTTGTAGTTGGATGTTACAGAATATATACAATTATTATTACTATTATTATTATTATTACCAATCATTAATATCGTGAGTGATATATAAGATCGCACGATTTTTTGCTGTAAAAATAATATAGCTACATAGAATAATAAACGTTATAAAACCAAAAGAGAGAGAGAGTGAAGAGGTGAACTTGGTCGTTGAGTCGCGAATGAAACGAGGAAAAAGTGCGCGCTTGATCTCTGTTGCTGTATTTCTCCTTCAAGAAAAATAAGATAATTTTAATAAAAGCTACATGACATAGTGAACACTAATACAGTGATAAAGTCTGTATAACACGGAGTTAGCAAAAAACATTCCAAGCAAATATCCATATAGACAATACAAAAGCGCATGTGTATACATTTAACCCTTTGTTCTAACACGAAACATTTTTTTCCAGAGATATATATATATATAATATATAAAGATTTGCGCACCGATATTATAAATATTTTAAAGTATTTTCCAAAATCACGACGACACAGGAATCGCAGCCTGAATCGAGGAAACGACACAAGTGCAAGAATCTCGCCGCAGATTAATTGCGATATTATGTAGACAGAAGAGTTAAATGTTAATATACACAGTCATCTCGTAGATAATCTTTTAAGAATCTGTTTCGTGCGCACAGTTTTTTGCCACCTTTAAACAATATATAGAACATGTGTGTGTGTGTCCTTATCTGACTATACAATAAATATATATATTTTCTTTGTATGCGAACAGATTTTATCGCTCTCGCGGGAACCGAATCGGGAACATGAAACTTAATTTAGTTGGACTAGCATTATTAGTAGACAATTATTATGCCAAGGCTAGTGCTCAACAGACGACGACGTATACCCCGATACACATCTCAGCTCTTCAATATGTAACGTAAAGACTAATCATTATTCTTCACGAAGTTCTGCCGTGTGTAATACACCCGGTAGTAAAGCGTTTTGCTCCGCCAAAGCGAGTAAGAGTTGTCGAACTTTAGAAGATATATCCCCTGCAAAAACGAGAAATTAATAATTACCTTGAAATATATATGCACACATATACAGAGTGTCCTATTTTAACTTTCGCACTCGAATATCTCGAAACCATGGCGGTTTCGGTGAAAATGTTTTATACAAAAGTTGTATGGTTTTAAGGGGGTCGTAAGATGGTGTCATAGGTTTTATCTTGAAAAGTCGTTTGAAGATTACGTGAAGGTTACCTCCAACTTTTTAAATGGGACACCCTTTATACTTTTGCATATTCTTGTAGCTTGCCTCGAGAGCTTTCCGAAACACTATAATTAAACATTTTTTCATCAAGTACTTTTCGAGTTATGAGGCTTGAAATCAATTCTTAATTTTACATAAACCATAAAATATCTAGTTAAATGTTCATTTTTCGATTATCTTACCTTAATACTTTTATGTACAAAATAATGAGAGGAATCAATTGGTGTAAAGAAAACACATAGTTGTTTTAAAAAATATATGTAATTGTTAATTGCAAATTACATATTTTTTTCTTAAAAACAACTATGTTTTTTCTTTAGATCAACTGATTCCTCTCATTATTTTGTACATAAAAGTATTAAGGTAAGATAATCGAAAAATGAATATTTTACTAGATATTTTATGGTTTATGTAAAATTAAAAAATGATTTCAAGCCTTATAACTTGGAAAGTATTCAATGAAAAAATACTTTATTATAGTGTTTTGGAAAGCTCTCGAGATAAGCTACAAGAATATGTAATAAATAATATGGGATTCCATTTAAAAATTGTAGGTGATCTTCACGTGATCTTCAAGCAACTATTCATGTCAAATTAATGACACCATCTTATATCCCCCTTCAAGCCATACAACTTTTGTCTGAAACATTTTTGCTGAAAATGCTTCGTTGAAGAATTATCGAGGTGCGTTTTTTAAAATGATACACCCTGTATATGCCGAGACTATAATTCTGGGGCAAGTTTTCTTATGCTCTTACCTCGCCTGGATACTGATGACTTCCAGCGTAAATCTCCTCTTGAGAGTCTCTCCTATATACCTTTGAAATCATAAATAATCAGTGCGGTGCAAGTTCTTACATACAAGTACGAGCTGAAAACGAGAGTGATATTCGATTACTCACAGGTACTATGACGCTTATGGGCGGCGTGCTCGTTTTCCGTTCAGGTCGAGGGGTGCCGTTTATTACCGAGCCACTCTCCAGGTCTTCTCGCGGCTCGTACTCCTCCTCCTCGTCCTCGTCCTCGGACTCGCTTATGTGAACGGAGACCTGATTCGACTCCGGCTTGGACCACTCGAAGTAAACCCCGAAACCGATGTCGTAACCGTCCGTCGCGAATTCCCAGAACAAGCACGTCCCGTCCTCGTGCGTTGGCACTCGCACCGTAACCGTCTCGCCGTGGCCGACCTTGATGACCGCGTCGCCCGCCTCTCTCCTGATGATCTGCTTAAATTCCTCGACGCCCTTCCTCGTCCACATCTCGGCGGGAGTGATGGGCGGCCAGTCCTCCAAATCGTCCGAGTCGTCATCGTTCAGAGGCGCGTTCTCGGTCGAGTCGTCCTTGTTGTCGTCGTCGTCGTCGTCGTCCTTGCAGATCGTGTCCTCTGCTTCGACGCTCTTCTTCTCCTCCTCCTCCGTCTGGTCCTCGATGACTAATTGGTTCTGTTTCAGTTGCTGCATGTACTGGTGGTAATGTTGTTCCTGCAACTGCCTGATCAGAACGCCCTGTTGCTCCGGATTGCCGGGATATTGCTGCTCGGCGTACACCTTGAACTGATAATAGGTCTGCTGATTCAAAGCATCCTGGATCTGCCTCCTCTGAGTCTCCTCTTTCAGTCTTTCCTCCTCTTGCTTTTTCCTCTCCTCCTCCAGCTCCTTAAGCTTCCTCTCCTCGTCCAGCTTCTTGGCCTCCTCCTCCTTCTTGAGCCGCTGTTTCTCCTCGGAGTCCCTCTTCTGCGCCTCGACCACGGTTCTGAATAGAGGACACAGCTTATCTAACAATACTATAAAACCCTCCATCGCCTGTTCCCTTGATATATCCCCTAGGTTTTGCCATGCCAACCGCCTGTCCCTTCCAATCACGTCCAGGACGCCCAGAGGTGGTGCATTTTCGGCTGTACATTTTCCATGCGTCACTTGCTGCGTGAACGCCACCAATTTCAATTTATCCTCGTAGGAGAGATGCACAGCCTTGCCTTCTTTCTCTGAATAAATAAATTTTTCAATAAGAGTTTTGTAAAAGATATACAGGGTGTCCCATTTTAATGTCCCACCCCAAATAACTTTCTTATTTTTAATTTTAGAAAAAGATTTTTCAGACAAAAGTTGTATGGTTTTTAGGGGGACATAAGATGGTGCCATTAGTTTGACCTTAAAGAGTTACATGAAAGTTGTCTTTTTCTAAAATTAAAAATAAGAAAGTTATTTGGGGTGGGACATTAAATTGGGACACCTTGTATAATAATAAATATATAATATATATAATTTAATAATTTAATAATTAAATATATACATATATATATATATATATATATATATATATATAATTTAATAATGAAATATATAATATATTTTATATAATAATAAATATATAATATATATAATTTAAATGTAATAAATGTAAATATGTAATTTATATAATAATAATAAATACATAATTTATTATTATAATTTAAATATTAATATAATTATTATTATATTATTATTAATATAATAAATATAAATATATAATTTATATAATAATAATAAATAAAGGTACATTTATATAATTGTTAGTTGGAATTTTCCACTCAGCAATATAACTGTTACATGTTATGTTATGTAACTATTATATAACAATTGCATAACATATAACAATTTTTTTCCGAGTGGGAAATTATAACTAACAGTTATATAATTGTTATCTTTTTACTATTAAAATTTATCTACAAAATATTAAAAGTGCACACAATTTTTCTGACATTTCTTATATTTCAAAAATACATCCGTACCATTATATGTAAAGATCTTTCACAACAGAATAGAAACAATGAACACAAACAATGATCAATGATCAATAATTATTGCACAATACAAAATTAAATATACAAGAGACTCGCTTCATTTTACTTTCATATAAAGACTTTTATGGTCATGTTTTGTAAATTTAAAAATACTCTTGCATTTATATATCAGCAAAATTTGCATTCACATTTATTTCTGTTTGACAATAATTAACATAATGTAGCCTTCGAAACTCTAACATTCGGAGGAATAATATAAATTTTTAACTGTACTACATATTTTTATTAAATAAGATTCTAGAGAAGAATCTTTCAAGAAAATTATTTTTCTTTACCCTTCTTTACCATAAAAGTTTGCATAAAAATTAAAAATACAAGGAACATTTATAAAGCAATAATAAAAATTCTAGGGCCAATAATACGAGCTAATTACTAAGGTCTAAATAAAATAAAAGCAATATTAATAAGTTCAAAATTTAATTCAAAAATCAATTTAATTCAAAAATCACAAACGTTTCGACTTTACTTAGTCTTCCTCAGTATGAAAAATAACAAAATCTTCATATAAAAACAACATATTAAAATGATTTGTATTCCTTTAACAATATTATTCGTATGTCGCAAAAAAGTAAGTAATAAATATAAATTAATAAATAAAAATTAATAAAAATTAATAAATAAAAATTAATAATAAAAATAAATATAAATTTAGTCAAAATGTAAAAAAAAATCGTTAGAACTATAGGATAAAAAAAACAATAAGCTATAGGATAAAATAAACAATAAAAAGCCCACATCATTTATACAAAACCAAATGCTTCGACAGCCAAAAAATAAGTAACCTGGACCGATATTTAGCATATTCAAATCAACTTTATCATTGGTAATATTTATAAAGTTCTCAGCTTAAGACATCGAAGGAATTCGAGGATCTTGTTCAATAAAAATTAAAAAATTCAAGAAATATTTACGAAGTCCTTGACTCAAGACATTCAAAGGAATTTTTTAACATACAAAAATTCAAGGAATATTTACAATATTCTTGGCTCAAGGCATTCGAAGGAATTCGAGGATTTTATCCAACAAAAATTGAAAAAAACAAGGAATATTTATAAAGTTCTTGACTCGAAACATTCAAGAGAATTTTTTAACCTATAAAAATTCAAGGAATATTTACAAAATCCTTGGCTCAAGGCATCCAAAGAAATTTTCTAACCAACAAAAATTCAAGGAATATTTACAAAATCCTTTCTCAAACCATTCGAAGGAATTCGAGGATTTTATCCAACCAAATTGAAAAATACAAGGAATATTTACAAAGTCCTTCACTCAAGGCATTCGAAGGAATTCAAGAATCTGTCCAACAAAAATGCCTCTAACTGCGTCGTAAACACACACACAAACACACACAAATACATTCATATAATCAGGTGACAAAGGAACCGAAATACCGGCTCACCTTTGTAGAAGTTATGCGCGAGCTTGTACAGCTCCCGGGTCTCGAAGCCCCAGAGCCGGGTCTCGCCGCCGCTCCCGTCACCGTTCTCGACGTTCCCGCTCTCGATCCTGGCCGTCGTCGTCGCCGCCTCCTCGTCCTCGTCCGTCGTCGTCGCCATCCTCGTCGCCGACACGCTCAGCTTGTCCACCCGCTCCACGAGCGCGGACACATCCTCCTCGGCCGCCATTTGCGCCTCGCGTCTGACACGTCAGGATTGATAATAAACCGCGCGCCTAACCTCGTCGTCCCCGTCGTCGGCGAGCGCGACCGTCCAACAGCGGACCGTGACATTATCTCGCGCGTGGCATGGCGGACGGCGACGTAGACTGGGTGTGGAAGGGTCTGCGGGCGCGACAAGAATTTTCTCCGACGAGAAATTTTTCTCAAACTCGGCCGGTGACGAGGGAAACGTCAGGTCAGCCGTCAGCTGGGCGAGCGATGCAATACTGGCGCGTCCTACGCCTATGGGCGCCGCGCCGCGTCGATGACAGATACTACGCGCCCGCGCGTACAGGGTGTGCGAAAAGTATCGGGAAAACGGTGAAATATCTCGAAAACTAAGAACTTCGGAGAAAAATGTTTCGGATAAAAGTCGTGGGATTTCAAAGGACCTATTTACTGACGCTAAGAGTTTGATCTTGGGTGGCGTCGCCGAGGTTAGAGCGGGATCACTTAGAATTTTTTAAATGGGACCCCCTATTTTTTATTGCATATTCTTGTAGCTTATCTCGAGAGCTTTCCAAAACGCTATAATGAAGTATATTTTCATTGAGTACTTTTCGAGTTATGAGGCTTGACATAATTTTTTAATTTTGCATAAACTATAAAATATCTAGTAAAATATTCATTTTTTGACTATCTTAGCTTAATACTTTTGTGTAGAAAATAATGAGAGGAATCCGTTGGTGTGAAGAAAACACACAGTTGTTTCGAAGAAAAAAATATGTAATTTGCAATTAACAATTACACCCTCTATATTAGTGACATACGTACGTACACACACTGATGACTCGGAGGGACGCGTATTTACGTCTTTACACTTTGCATACGTGCCCCGTGTCTTCCTAGTAACGCGGCTCGATACGATGAATAAATAGAAAAGTCATGGAAAAACTCAACTCTGCTCCCTCCCCTCCCCCGTTCCCCCCTGGACATCTTATAGCCTAAGAAAGGTATCGAACGAGGTAGCTTGTGAATTTATTATCGCGCACGTGTCTTTTTTTTCTCTCTTTTTATTTTCTTCGAAAAGATGATGCGCGCTCTCTCGATGTTGACAGCGAGAGATGACGTTTGCGAATATTTTTTCCGTGGAATGTTTTTTTTTTCATCGGTTTAAGCGGGCTGTGGAAAAAATTGTTTACACTTTATTGTGTTTTCGTTCTATTCCCAGTAAAATAACAGTTATATAACTGTTAGTTATAATTTTCCACTCGATAAAAAAATGTTATGTAACAATTATATAACATGTTATGTAATATATTACATGTTAATATATAACAGTTATATAACATGTAACAGTCGAAAATTATCATGAAAAAAATATAAATAAAAATGAATATACATTTGATACATATTCTCTGATCTTTTGCTCCTTTTCTTTTTTTCTTCTGACATTTTAATTAATACATATACATATTGTGTATGTTTGATTTTGAATATGGAAAATATTATGGCATTTTATAAAGAATGATCTCCCTTTTACAAAGAATGGGCTTTTACATATCACTTCTCTAATGTTCTTTAGCTTTCAATGTTCTTTAGCTGGGGAACTCACAATCTTCATTGAATATTTTATGGGTAAGTAATCTTTGAAAGAGTCGTACACTATATAAGTATACAATACGGCAGTAAGTCGGAGCTAGGTTTTGTAGTCGGTAAAATTACATAGTGTAAAATATCGATGTAAGACACAAAAGTGAAGCGAAGAAGATAAAATATATAAAATACTCAGCAAATATCATCAAGTGACAGTTATATAATTGTTAATTATAATTTCCCACTCAACAGTTTATGTAACAGTTATATTTTTGAGTGGGAAATATATATAACCGTCACCTGAAAAAATATGTAATTTGCAATTAATAATTACATATTTTTTCTTAAAATTTTTTCTTAACTATGTTTTTTCTTTACACTAATCGATTCCTCTCATTATTTTATGCATAAATGTATCAAGGTGAGATAATCGAAAGATGAATATTTTACAAGTTTTTTTACGGTTTATGTAAAATTAAAAAATTATGTCAAGCCTCATAACTCGAAAAGTACTCAATGAAAAAATACTTTATTATAGTGTTTTGGAAAGCTCTCGACGCAAGCTACAAGAATATGCAAAAGTATATAGGGTGTCCCATTAAAAAAGTTGGAGGTGATCTTCACGTGACTTTCAGGTGACTCTTCGAGATCAAATTAATGGCACCATCTCATGTCCCCCTCGAAGCCGTACAACTTTTGTCTGAAACACTTTCTAGTAAAACTCTTCCTTATCGAGATATTCGACCATGATTCGCGATCGATCGGGACACCCTGTATAAAGACTCCCGCGCGCGCATTGACAGTTTGAAGTTGCCGCGACAGGTCACGTGGGCCGCGTCTAGTTCGCTACTTCCGCGAGCGAGGTGGCGCTGCCGCTCGCCCAAGGTCCCTTTCGTGAGGAGTTTGTATATTTTTCTCACAAATCTCGTTGAGATATCGCAGTTTTTTTTTTTCGTCACGCACATATGCAGGTGAGAAATGACGTTGACAGAACCGATGCTCGTCGACGCGTCATTCGTTGAAAAACAGCTGATGTGAGCCGATGTCCGGGGACTTATCTAGCATCATCTCGCGGCATCGTGGGACGAGACGGTCCGAGGGGAGGAAACTGGAGGCGGAGGCCCTTATTTACGTTTTCCCAGAGCGAGAATCCCGCGCGAGGCGTCCTTAGAAGAGGAGGAGGAGGATCATTCGGCACGATTTCCAGCAATTCGTTCCCCATGTCGGATGGAAACATGGACCGGGAGAAAAACGAGAGGTTAACCGCGAGGAAGATTGAGGAGGAGGAGATGAAACGCAAGCTCACGGGTAATTGCAGTCGGAAATATCCAACGTAGTTGCGTGGAAGATCAACCAATTGAATTAATTAATGAATAAAAACAAATTTAATAAATTGAATTTTCAATTAAATAAATTTTAAATTTTGCCAAAAATATTAATAAATACTAGTAAAATATTAGGTAGGAATATAAATTAGTAATTGATATAAATTATTAGTTATATTTAATAATAATAATTTAATATATAATTATATTTGATCATTTAATTTATAATTATATTTAATAATAATAATTATTAGTTATATTTAATAATATAAATTAGTAAACATTAGTAAATAAGTGTCCAAGACACTAGAATGCATTGTCGTAAGTCAATAATTAAAATACACATGTGCAGTTGTCATAAATCAAGGATTAAAAAATATATAAATTTTTAAAAATTGTATATTTTCATCGGAAGAGAAAATAGAGCATTTATTACAAGTATGATTGATAATTGTTAATTTTCCTCTAGATATTGGGATATACGAGCCAGAATTCACGTACAAAGAAATGAAACGACTGCTTGGATTTATCAACGAGTCTCAAGATACATCAAAGGTCGCCTCCAATAACAATGATACGCACAGGGTATATAATATAATTGTCACATAAATTATATGCTGCTTTGAAATATATAATAACTACAAGAAATTTAAAGTTTGATCGTTATATATTATCGAGGGATTAGAGAAGAAGTAAAGTACATTATTTGTTTAAAAATTCCAGGGACAACATAATAATCAACATCTTTCGGAAACCGACACGACTGCATCGCAAGAGGCAATTTCACAAGAGTCTACAGAGCTGCCTAGACCATCGTACTCTTACAAATTGAATCGCACATCACCAACGGTGCACGAGCATAAGACTCACTACAACAATCAGGATTCCCCGCCTCTCTTCGAGGTACGAAACCCCATGTACAGACGCAAGAGTTCAGATAGCGACGACATAATCGAAAAGCAGTTGGAGAGCACCAATTCTACCCACAGTACAAATCGTTTACTCTCGTTGAGATCGTCGAATAATCCACGAGAGGGCCAGAACGTGGCGGATAGGAAAACGGCGCAGGATACCCAGGGTGACTTAGTTCAAAGGTTGGAAAGATGGCGACTGAACCCGCTCGACCTCTGCATCAACGAAAACGACGTGCCTTTGCGACAACCAAACCGGTCCTGGATTCGAGAACGTGTGCTGTTCAGATATTGCAAAGAAACGCACACGCCCGAGCAGCGCGACCAAGCAATACGATTAGTGAGCCAGCATTTGAAGGAGGTAGCAGACTTGTGGTACAGTTGGCACCCGGCTGCTAATTCGATATTTCAATGGGGGTCACCCATTCAGGTGGGTACCACCCTACAATCCCACCCATATCGCTCGTATCGTTAAAGAGCGTGAGGTCTTCTTCTTTTTTTCCGTATGCAAATATATATATATATACATATACGCATTTTTCTAACACGAAAGAGACCATTTGCCATTGCAATTCGATGGAAAATTTCGCCAGTATTAAATTTTATTTCCTTATTTTACGCTGCATTTCTTTTCCTAGATATAAGGTCTTGTACTTGCTTGGAGAATTTTATTCAAAGTACTCACTTTCTTTATATATGCTATTTCGATATGTCTGGAGAGAAATCTTCTACGTGTGACTTGAGGAAACTTCTTTAAGCATCATTGATTAAGTGCGCTTTTAAACCCTCTGGAATTGTGGATAAAGTCAAATTATGAGAATTTTACTTTCGAAGGGATGCATTAATATAAGAGAAATTTTTGTGTAAATAATAATTTGCTCTTCTACTCTTGTCTTTTATGAGAAACCTGGCAGGATTTTGCCAAGATTCTGAGATTTCCTTTTTCGAAACTGTATAGTATTACAATACGCTGTGTCCAAAAGGTGCATCTATTTCGATATATTAATACTATGTGTAAACTAACTTCCATGTATTACTTGCTAACGTCGTTACATCCTAGCTTTATAACAGTATGTACACGTAAAATGATTTATACGAGCCATTTTTTTAGCCATTTTGTTATCCAACGAATTATAAGGAAGGAATTTGATATTTTTTATTAATATTATAAAAACATATGGCATTTATACACAGACATGTATACATGAGCGTTTACAAGAAACACAGTTATTAAATACTGTAAACTGCAAAACATTTTTGAATAAATTATATTTGTGTAAAAAAGAAAAGATAGTTGTTTACTTCATTCAATTCTGTTTTACTTCTATTCTGATACTAATCCTTGTTTCTGTAGGTCGGCACTGCTAACGGTAGCTTGGATAAAAATCCATTAACCGAATCTAAGACTGAACAGAACAAAACAGAAACGTACAGGGATAGTCACGAGCGTGCTAGTAAACGTAAAGCGAGCTCTCGCATCGCTAATCTGACTAGAGACAGTTCCACCGAGGACGAAGAGGACAAGTGGTACAATTGTTCTCATGATAAGAAGAGGAGAACACGACCCGACAGTAAATCGAGCAACGAGAATCAACGCGCGTCCAATGATTGTCATGAAAGAGCAACGTCGAGCGTGATCATGCGTCAAGGAAACTCCATCAACGATAACAATAGCGATGCAGACCCCGATAACGAGCACGTTAGATGTGTACGGGCCAAGAAAACCGAGGAGGAAAATGAAAGCGACTCGACAGACTTGAATATATATCCGAGAAGGATAGTACCACCGAATCCTAGTAAGCCACGTCCAAGACCAAGAAAGGCCATTGGTACGTCGAAACCATCTGCAAAAACGCGGGGTGGGAATAAAGCTGTCGAACAGGCCAAAAAGCAAAAGAATATATTGACAGACAACGAAATCGAGCAATTGATAGAAGAGTGGGATGTCGACGAGGAGAAGGTTGCGGTGAAGAAGAACGTGGAGATGCGACCATTGCCAATACCGAAAGAGGTACGCTCTAGATTACACGAGAAGCGACTTTCGCTTCGTAATACGAAAGTGATTAAAGAAACGAGGGCGTCGAAAGAAGAGGAGAACGATGGGCAGAAGAAGGAAAAGAGGCCAAAACTTTGCGAACGAGAGGAAGGAGAATCATGTAGGATTAGAAACGGAACTCAGAGCTGGGAACGTCAACTAATGTCCGATGATGAGGACAATTTATTCGAAACAAATCCAGTAAGTTAATAAATTATACAGGGTGGATCAAAGTCTGGATACAGTCCAATATCTTGTGGATATGGAATTGGAAACTATGTGGAATTATAGTGTTTTGAAAAGCTCTCGAGGTAAATTACAAGAATATGCAATGAAAAATAGGGGGTCCCATTTAAAAAATTCAAGTTGACCTTGCCCTGACCTTGGCGACGCCACTCAATGTCGAATAGATATTACAGTTAAATACATCTTTTTAATCCTTACAACTTTTGTTTAAAGCATTTTGTTCTAAAATGCATTCTATACAAGATATTTGACTGTATCCAAATTTTTGCTCCACCCTGTATAACTCTTCCTCTGCCCCTCTTTCTCTCTCTTTGTAATTTATTAAAATTTATTAATTTTTATAATATGTCTATTTACAATATGTCTCTCTTTGTAAATATTTATTAAAATTTATTAATTTTTATAATATGTCTATTTACAGGATGTGCAGAATGGCAATCAATCTGATAATGAAATTACTTTGACAAATAATGTAAATTGTCCTATATGCAATAAGTTGTTTCCGGATAGCGAGATAGAGAATCATGCCGCTGATTGCGAACAATTCGAGATGAATAACGAAGAGAATAGTAATGACGCGATTAAATTGGAATGTAATATATGCAGCAATTACAAAACTAGCAACGGGGTGGAATACGAGGAACATGTTCAGCAATGTATCATTAGGCAGGATAAAAGGCATTCAGGTGGTACGTTCAGTGTTACATAATCCGTTGTTTGCTGGTGTTTCTGATTTCTGATAAGTATTATCTAATCGTGATAAATTAGATAATTATTTCAATTGTACAGCAAACATTCTGAATTGTTAAATTTTCCTGGTATATAAAAGAAAGCTCTATATAAGCATTTTTGCATAAGTTTATGCGGAGAATCTGTAAATCATGTTAGGAATTGAAAATTTAATGAGCTTGTAAAACTCACAATTTTCTTTTCCTTTCCTCTCTCTCTTTTTCTCTATTTTTTAAATATTTTCTTTTATCGACGCACGCATGTAAATATCGCATTTCTTTTTCTAATTTTTATTTTACAATTTAAAAAATTTTGTATTGTATTTCGGTTAAATTGCCGTTTGTATTAGATTTATTTGTATATCTTTTTCTTTAGGATCTGAAGATATCGATACTACACCTTCTTCATCCTTTCATACATATAAGCAAGTAATTGATGAACAAAAAGATCCCGAGATAGCTTATTTGGGTCAGTTTTTCTCTGATAAGACAAAAATAAATAAGAATAAAAAAAGGAAATTATATACCAAAAAATAGTAAGAAATAAAATAGGAATATTTATTTGTCGTTATACAAAAATTTGCTTTTAAACATACAATTATTTTCTACTTCACCTGAGACAAGGAAAATTTTTCGTACGTAAAGTAAGCGATTGTATTAATGTTAAGAATCGATATGCATGTATTTTGCATTTGCTTATCATTGTCCCAAGATACCATGTAATATAGAGTATTATGTCTTATAATTCTCATCTTGGAGCAATGTTTGAAAATTGTTAAAATTATTTCCCGTTAAAAAGTTTAAAATATTTCCTCTTGACAAAAATGTATCATAGAAAATAACGTGATTACAAATTGTCAACTTAAACTCTCAGATAAAATGAAATTTATTTGCTTGAGATTAAAAAATGTGATTCTATTATATATTTGTCCCTGAAAATTAAAATTTAATTCACGAAGAGTTCTTTTTTCATAAAGAAATTATCTACTTTGTGTTCATCAAAAACTGTGTGTTTAAAATTACAAGTTAAGGGACTTTATAAATCTATCTCATGATACACTTATCAATTTTGTTATAAGTTTATTTGAAATATAAACCAATTCAATATAAATCATTATAAAGATTCATTTTTTTTTCTATTTGTTATGTTTCTTAACAATTATTTTAATAAAAATAGGAGATAGAGATTTGGCAACATATTGTATTATTAAAAATTATATTGCATAAATATTTTATTAATTTCTACCAGTATCAAAAGTTGTAGAAAGGAGACAGTGAATATTACAAGGCCATTAAATAAATATATATGTATAGAAATACATTCCACTTGTATATAAATGAAGCTTTATTTTGCAATATATAATATTTTGTATATGTTTAAGCGATTTTGAAGTATTGAATGATACTTTAAGTTTGTAAATTTATTCTGGAGCACTTTTTAAAAGAGGCTCTACATGTAAACACGATAACATGTGTGTAATTTCATTAAAATTATCCCAATGCGCTGAAAATGTAAATTACCATATAATATTTTTATACTAATAGAAAATTATGGTTTATAAATAAAATAGCATTAAAGTATTAATTTTCGAGTTTTCACACATTAACTTTATATAAAAAAGTAAGACATTTTGAAAAATCACTCCTGCAACTCGAAAAAAAATATTGAGATACTCGTATCTCTTCCTGGAATTTTTCGTCATCTAACAAGATATCTTTATACCTTGTGCGAGAAAATAATAATTTATTAAAATTTATTATTTATTAAAATTATTTATTAATTATTATTAAAATTTATTAGATTAATTAAAATTTATTATTTATTAAAATTATTTATTAATTATTATTAAAATTATTATTTATTAAAATTTATTAGATTAATTAAAATTTATTATTTATTAAAATTAAAATTAATTTAAAACGTGTTATTGTTCTCACTCGATATCAAGGTTATGAATTGATAAACGTCGGCCTAATCTAAAACGATAATCAAATTCAAGAGAAAAAAAAATGAAGTGTCATATGAATCAGGACTAGATAACAATGAAACTCTTTCCAAGTAAGAAACCACTGTCCATTATTATCTTTGCATTTATCAGAGCTCGACGTGTGAAATGCGAAAAAAATAATAAATGAATATAAAATTTTTAATGAATTATTTTTAATTTTTATTTAATTTCAAATAGTTACCTACTTCAACATATCTCAGCTGCTAAAATGAAGCTCCTCGTTTTGACATTATGGATTTCATCCTTAATAAGTGCACCCTGTCTATCTATAACGTTAAATGGCGAGTGGAGTGGAACTATTGACACCTGTCGTATGTATTATCATATATTTTTATCCCTTGTCAAAAATATATCTCATTTATTTTTGACAGACTTCCTGACATGTTATACATGTGTTTATAATGTAATAAATGTAATGAAAGATACAGTATGTGCATAATTGGTACAAAGAATACACATATACATTATTGTCAATTTAAGTTAATACAAGAAATATATATTTCTTTCAGGTAAACAGAAATTGCTTGAAGACTGCGGTAATGGTAAGAGGGACTTGATTTTATAAAAATTACATGCATATTTATCCTCTTTTATATTTTTATCTGGAAATAATCTGCTACATAATTTCTTTTTTTTACAGACGTCATCTTACAGTCATTCAATGCAACTGTTCCTGGAGGAATTTATACAGATTTATATAGAAATGGCATAATAGAGGATAATCTATTTGGAAGGAACGATGTCAATAATCGTTGGGTCGGGAACCAATCTGTTGTGTACTCCAAAAATTTTAACGGTAAATAAATTGAAATAAGAATATTTTTTCTTTTTTACATATATATAATCCAAATATATTTTTTTTTTTCTAGTAAGCAGTGATTTTTTAAACGCTCGCAAGATAGTCCTGATTTTTCATGGAATTGATACATTTGCTACCATCACGTTGAATGGCCATAGGCTTGGAGAGACTTCTAACATGTTTTTGAGATATTCTTTTGATGCGAAAGATTATATCAAAGTAAGGGAATCGTATCGACACAAAACGTATATCCTTTGATAGTGAAATTTGTTTTTATATTTGAAATATACAGGAAGGCCAGAATCTGTTGCGAGTCACATTTCAGTCAGCTGTCAAAGTAGCTGAGTATTTATATAACGTCCAAAAAGAATCTTACAAATATATTGTACCACCAGTGTGCGTGCCTGAAGAGTATAATGGACAGTGCCACGTAAATCATATTCGTAAGATGCAAGCTAGTTTCTCTTGGGATTGGGGCCCAGCTTTTCCCTCGATGGGCATTTGGTAATTGGAAACCATTCCTCTTGTAATATGCTTCTCGTTTATATTTTCTATCAGAATAATATAAGACACAAGTTTACAGGCGAGATGTCGAGTTGGTTTCTATAAATGATGTGTGGCTCAATAATGTTACAAGTGACGTACGCAAAAAGGAGAACACTTGGGATATTCTTGTTACAGTATTTCTCGAGACGAGAAGAGGAACAACGTTCAGTTGTCATGTAGCGTCAATATTGCACATTTCGGAAACCAAACTCATCAGCAATTCCACTGATGTCGCATTTAAATGGAGCGAAGAATATATAAATGTTAACATTTCGCTAATTGTGCCTGCAGTAAGTTCCTCTACCCAATTATCATTAATACATGGTAACTTTAATATTATCAACAATCTAACATTCCCCTTCTGATAAGGATGCCGTCGAGAACTGGTGGCCAAATGATTATGGCGAGCAACATCTGTACAATTTAAGTATCATCGTGACAACGGAACAGAATGTACTACGTAAACAGATCCGCGTGGGCTTCAGAACTGTGGAGCTGGTGGAGGAACCTCTGGAAAAGGGGATGAGCTTCTACTTTCGCGTGAATGGCATACCGATCTTCGCTAAGGGCAGTAATTTCATCCCAGCCAGCATCTTCCCCGAACTGAGCGCGAAGGAAGACACCGTCAAGCACTTGCTATTATCCGCCAAAGAGGCGCACATGAACATGCTGAGAATATGGGGAGGCGGTGTCTACGAGTCTGAATTGTTTTACGACTTGGCCGACGAGTACGGGATCATGATCTGGCAAGATTTCATGTTCGCATGTGCCATGTATCCCACAGGTCAGAACTTCCTGGAGAATGTTCAGCAGGAGATAGAGCAGAACGTGATGCGATTGAAGAATCACCCGAGCATCGTGCTTTGGGCCGGCAATAACGAGAACGAAGCGGCGCTGTTTGGAAATTGGTACGGCACCGGGTCTGCTGAGATCTACAGAAAGGATTACGTGAAGCTTTACGTGGATCTGTTGAAGAAAGAAGTGGCGAGACTAGATCCCGTAAGACCCTTCCTCGTATCTAGCCCGGGCAACGGAGCACTCGAGGAAACGTACAATTACACCGGAGTAGATCCTTACTCGAATATCTACGGAGACAGTAATATATACAGAATATCTCATAACTAAGTCGAATACTCTTGTGTTTCTTGTAACTCTTCGAGAGATAAGTATCTTTCTCATTTGCCAAAATAACCGGGAATGTATCGTTTTTGAGATATCTACAGGGTGTTTCAGACCACCCGTACCACCCATTTAAAAACTAGAGAAGTAGTTATTTCAAAAAAGTGAAAACATTTTCTTGATAAATCAGGTGCGCTCTATCGAATTGTGATGTTTTCAACTTCTGGTTCCTGCCGGAAATAGATGATTCAGACCGGAAGTGCCTTTTTTTAAATGAAACCCCCTATTTTTCATTGCATATTCTTGTAGCTCCAAAACACCACAATAAATTATTTTTCCATGAAGTACTTTTCGAGTTAGGAGGCTTGAAATAATTTCTTAATTTGACATAATCCTTAAAATATCTTGTAAAATATTCATTCTTCAATTATCTTACTTTAATACTTTTATGTACAAAATAATGAGAGGAATCGATTGGTGTAAAGAAAACATATAGTTGTTTTTAAGAAAAAAATATGTAATTTGCAATTAACAATTCCATATTTTTTCTTACAAACAACTGTATGTTTTCTGTACACCAATTGATTCCTCTCATTATTTTGTACATAAAAGTATTAAGGTAAGATAATCGAAAAATGAATATTTTACAAGATATTTTCTGGTTTATGTAAATGGGTGGTACGGGTGGTCTGAAACACCCTATAATAATATATCAATAGGACACATTTGCTAAGCGTTAAATATGTTTTCCCTGTATATTTTCCAGTTCACTATTATAACTATATCAGAAACGGATGGGACATCACTCAGTATCCTCGGACAAGATTCTGCTCCGAATACGGATTTCAATCTTGGCCATCGATGTACACGCTAACTACCGCTGTGGAAAACGCGACAGATGAGCTTTATGTGAACAGTGATTTTGTAAAACACCGACAGCATATGCCACTCGGCGATCAATACATGCAGCTGTTGATCTCACGCAACTTTATTATACCGCAGAGTAACGATAGCGTCCGAGATTTCGCGAATTATGTTTATCTCAGTCAGATCAATCAAGCCGTTTCCATGAGGATACAAACGGAAAGTTACAGACAAGCCAAATCCGAGGTGAACTCTATAGGCGAAGGTATGACAATGGGGGCTCTCTATTGGCAGCTCAACGACGTCTGGCAAGCTCCTTCATGGTCCTCGATAGGTACAAACAAGAACATTTTGTATACAGAATGTCCCAAAAGTCCCGGACCGGTCGAATATTTCATAAACTATGCACTTTAGAAAGAAATGTTTCAAACAAAAGTTGTATGGCTTGAAGGGGGACATAAGATGGCGTCATTGATTTTATCTTGAGAAGTCGTTTGAAGGTAACGTGAAGATCACCTCCAACTTTTCAAATGGGACACCCTATATACTTTTGCTTATTCTCGTAGCTTACCTCGAGAGTTTTCCAAAACACTAGAATAAATCATTTTTCCATGAAGTACTTTTCGAGTTATGAGGCTTGAAATCATTTCTTAATTTTCCATAAACCATAAAATATCTAGTAAAATATTCATTTTTCGATTATCTTACCTTAATACTTTTATGTACAAAATAATGAGAGAAATCAATTGGTGAAAACACATAGTTGTTTTAAAAAAAATATGTAATTGTTAATTGCAAATTACATATTTTTTTCTTAAAAACAACTATGTTTTTTCTTTAGACCAATTGATTCCTCTCATTATTTTGTACATAAAAGTATTAAGGTAAGATAATCGAAAAATGAATATTTGACTAGATATTTTATGGTTTATGTAAAATTAAGAAATGATTTCAAGCCTCATAACTCGAAAAGTACTCAATGAAAAAATACTTTATTATAGTGTTTTGGAAAGCTCTCGAGATAAGCTACAAGAATATGTAATAAAAAATAGGATGTTCCATTTAAGAAATTGACGATGATCTTCACGTGACTTTCAAATGACTCTCTCATGTCAAATCATTGCCACTATCTGATGGCCCCCTTCAAGCCATACAACTTTTGTCTGAAACATTTCTTTCTAAAGTGCATAGTTTATGAAATATTTGATCGGTCCGGTATTTTTGGAACACTCTGTATGATAATCTTGTAACTATAACTTGAAATATTCTGCAGCGCGATTTAACTTGCAAGAGAATTTTCTTGAATCTTAATACAAGTGTCGTTTGAAAATCCTCCATTTGCGTTATATTTACAGATGTCAAAGGTCGCTGGAAGATGCTTCATTATTACGCCAAAGATTTCTTCGACCCTCTTATCGTTACATCACACCTGTCCATTTCCAATAAGCTCTCGATATATGTTGTATCTGATCTATGGTACTCAATAGAAAATTGTAAAGTGGAAATTCGTTATTACAACTGGGAATCAACAATACCCCTTTTCGCAAGGTTCCTCGATATTGAAGTAGTAAGTATCGACGAAGAAAAAGAAAACAATGCGTGTACACGCAATTTATAAATATTCACATGACTATATTCTTTCAGGAACCCAGTAAAGCCATAAGAGTTACGTCTTTCCAGTTGGACGAATCTCTCGATCGAGTTGGTTGCGGATCATGGGAATCCGCCAAGAGGTCTTGCCTGATCACTTTATCTCTCATAAATAGTTTTAAATCTGTAATCGCTCCAATCCATTACGTATATCCTGGTCCACTAAAAAATGCCAATATCCCAGTTGCCAATGTTACTGTAAGCAAAATCATCGGTATCATTTGACTTGTTGCAGCTGTCGAAGAAATGATTAACACGTATCTCTCGTTTCAGATGAACATCGTAGGTCAGATCGTCTTACCTGGAAGTCCTTATCAAAATTTCGAGTTTGTGTTATCGACAGACAATATAGCTCTCTTCGTGTGGCTAGAAACGAGCGTTATACACGGTCATTTTTCTGAAAATGGTTTCCACATGTTCGAGAGAGAGAAAACAATTATGTTCCATGCCTATGAAGAGACGACAGTCGAATTGTTACGAAAATATACGACACTCACAACATTGTCCGACATTTATAATGCACGTGCCAATTTTGATGACGACTATTCTGTTGTAGAAAAATGAAAAATTCATATTAATCACAACGCGTAATATACAGGGTGTTTCAGACCACCTGTACCACCCATTTGAAAACTAGAGAAGTGGTTATTTCAAAAAAGTAAAAACATTTTCTTTATAAATCGGGTGCGCTCTATCGAATGGTGATATTTTCAACTTCTGACATACAGTTGTTTTTAAGAAAAAATATGGAATTGTTAATTGCAAATTACATATTTTTTCTTAGAAACAACTATGTGTTTTCTTTACACCAATTGATTCCTCTCATTATTTTGTACATAAAAGTTAAGATAAGATAATCGAAAAATGAATATTTTACAAGATATTTTATGGTTTATGTAAAATTAAGAAATGATTTCAAGCCTCCTAATTCGAAAAGTACTTCATGGAAAAATAATTTATTATGGTGTTTTGGAAAGCTCTCGAGGTAAGCTACAAGAATATGCAATGAAAAATAGGGGGTTTCATTTAAAAAAAAGGCACTTCCGGTCTGAATCACCTATTTCCGATCTGAACCAGAAGTTGAAAATATCACCATTCGATAGAGTGCACTTTGAAATAATCACTTCTCTAGTTTTTAAATGGGTGATACAGGTGGTCTGAAACATCCTGTATATATTAATACATGTATATATGTATATATTAATATATGTATATATAATATACAAGGTGTCCCAAAACTCATAATCAATTTTTCAAAAACAGATTCCTGGGATTATTTGGAGACGATTTTTCCTCAGCGAAAATATCGATGAAGGCCATCATTTCTTGCATGTTCCCGATTTTTGTCATCATATATCTTTGCAATTAAGCCTTAAATTAAAACTCAACTAATGTAAATTCTATTTAAAATTAATCAAAGAATGTGGTTTTGTTAATATTTTATTTCTACAAAGCTTAGTTTACGAAAAAACCCTTTCCAATTCCAATCACTTATAATTCGAAAGTTATTAGTGCCTCGATATTTTCGTTGAGAAAAAATCGTCTTCGAATGATCCTAGGAATCTGTCCTTGAAAGATTGATTATGAGTTTTGGGACACTTTGTATAATTATAATTCAGAATTATCTATAATTCAGAATAATCATACGTAATATATCGTTACGATTTAATTATGAATAATTAAATTATGAATAATTAAATTATGAATAATTAAATCGATTAAAGAATTACTTGTTTTGCGATAATTAATAATAAATAATTAATAATTAAAAATATTTAATAAATTTGTCGCACGCATTACTTTTTACCGATATAAATAAACTGTTTCATTTTATTATATCGTACTTTCTTCAAATCGTCCTTGATGGAAAGTAAGTATCATAGTGTAAATAAATTTCGAATCCGATAAGAATAACAAGCACAATTACGGCTCCACCAAGTATCATGGACATTAAGTTGGACATCGCGCTGCTATTGAAGATTGCGTTTCGATTATTTCAGTAAACCATAATTTAGCGCACAATACGCGCATTAAACATTGAGAAAATTTATTTACCATAAACACATATCTCTTTGGTTACACGTTTGACATGAAAAATACGCATAACATGTTTAGTCTTGAAGTCGGTATCGTATCTTAAAACTTATCTTTTGTTTGTTGCCCGCATAAATTAGAAACAAAAACACATCAATACATATAATCTAATACTCTTTTAAAAATATAATACATAAATGAAATTCATATATGATTGCCAGATTTATCGAATTTTCAAACGAAGATGATGGAAGACTATAAACATGTATTGTCGCTTCAAACGAAATTTCGTCAAAAGAAAAAATATTTTGATTACATCAAGATTAGAAAAATAATATTGTTTCAATTATAGACGTGTGTGATATATTTCTAAGGCTAATAAGCGTAAGCTGAGATTTTTCCCTGTTAGTTCTTTTATCACATAAAAACACACGTGTGACGCACACATTTGAATTTGCTTTACCGAATCTAGATCGAAAATGAATATAAACGATCATGAATGAGTACTAGCGAACGAGCATCAGCGGAGAAGCTTATTTAGTATTTTTAATAAAAAAATTACTTTATAAAAAAATTATATACAAACTTTGTAAAAAATTATTTTATATAAAATTTTATATAAATTATTTTATATAAAAGGATGTAAAAAATATTAAATAATTAACTCCTCCTTCACGTTCGCTGATATTCCTTGATAATCATTCATCGATTGATCTGGATTCAGCGCTGCACGTTCATGTGTACACTTACATTTAACATGTGTTAACTTACATTTAATCCAACCATCAAAACTTTCATATAAAACTTTGGATCTTATAGATAAGAGCTGGGGATTCAAGCCCGTAGCTCGCAATATTATGAAGCGGTAAATTAATTTGTTAGAGCGAAAGCCGTTATTTCGAGTCGTATCATGGTGTCCTGGAATACGCTGGAAGTATAACTTCCTCCGGCGAATGCAAGTAACGTCGGCTTAAATTGATGACGACCATGATGCAGCATAAAAGCAAAGGGCCAAAGATTGCTCCTTCCACGCCTAAACAGAAGATTCCACCTGCTATCGATAGACCTGTCAGATAAGGATGCCCACCACTGAAATGAAAAGGAAAAAAAATGTGTGTTGTGGCTGAAGACTCGGCAAAACTTGCATACTCTGCAGCAGTCTTACCCTTTAATCTCCTTGTAGAATTCCGTCACTACTATGTTACACGGGAGAAAGTGAAAGAGAAAGAAAAGGATGGCGATCATTGATCCGCGGGTGAACCAGAGCTCTATCGTAGCTGGAATGCAAGCAAAGTACGCGTCCAAAAAGGGGACTGCGCCCAGCATAGTCGCGAGGGCCGATGGTAAGTAGACAATCTTCACTTGGAATAAGTTGTGAATGAACCACGTCCACATGCCGAAGAAGGAGGCGAGCTTGAAGGTCGCCGCGAACACCCCGATTACCGCCTCTTGCAGCGCGATGGCGAATCTGAAGAAATATTAACATTGTATGCTCTTTCGTCGCGTGAAAAATCATCGACTTTTCACATATAATCATATTAGCTAATCAAATATTATTAATCTCATGCTTTTACCTGAAGATTAACTTACCCTTCTACGTGCGTTGTGCTTGTTAGAAATAAAGATAGATGATTTTGTAAAATTCTTCCATGCATACAAATAAATATACAGTACCAAAAGTTCCGGGACGGTCGAATATTTCATAAACTATGCACTTTAGAAAGAAATGTTTCAGACAAAAGTTGTATGGCTTGAAGGGGGCTATAAGATGGTGCCATTAATTTGATCTTGAAGAATCACCTGAAGATTACGTGAAAGTCACCTCCAACTTTTTAAATGGGACACCCTATATATTTTTGCATATTCTCGTAGCTTACCTCAAGAGCTTTCCAAAACACTATAATAAAGTATTTTTTCATTGAGTACTTTCTGAGTTATGAGACTTGAAATCATTTCTTAATTTTACATAAACCGTAAAATATCTTGTAAAATATTCATTTTTCGGTTACTTCACCTTAATGCTTTTATGTACAAAATAATAAAAGGAATCAATTGGTGTAAAGGAAACGCATAGTTGTTTTTTTTAAAAAATATGTAATTGCAAATTACATATTTTTTCTTAAAAACAATTATATATTTCAGTTTTTTCTTTACATCAATTGATTCCTCTTATTATTTTGTACATAAAAGTATTAAAGTAAGATAATTGAAAAATGAATATTTTACTAGATATTTTATGGTTAATATAAAATTAAGAAATTATTTCATTTAAAAAATTGACCTTCACATGATTTTCAAACGACTTTTCAAGTTCAAACCAATGACACCATCTTATGGCCCCCTTCAAGCCATACAACTTTTGTCTGAAACATTTCTTTCTAAAGTGCATAGTTTATAAAATATTCGACCCGGAACTTTTGGTAGGCACTGTAGAATTCGAGACATCAGATGTATATTTACCTGTGACAACTAATGGGACTGAACATTGTCGTCAACTCGATGGGTTTGTAAGTTTTACCACTAGAACTGAGCAAGTAGAATAGGGTCGTAAAAAAGACTACCTGAAATACAAAACAATTTCTTACATTTGCCATCTTTTCTTTTGACATTGAAACTTTAGAAAAAATACGTCACGCGTACCGTACTGAGTACAAAATTAAATACAGCCGAGCCACTCATGAGCACGATGTAAAACAGCTCTGTAAATATTGTCAATATCACAGACATATTGCCCTTGACGATGCTCCAGATGGAATCAAGCACCGACATTAAAATACCAATATTTTCCTTGGCAAAATTCTGTATGCTTGTCATGTTGAAGAGATCTGGAAGGAAACAATTTCACATATAATGTATAAAATGATCGACATTACTTATGATATAAAAATTTCTATAAAATAAACATTAATCAGAGATCTAAGCAATGGATCATTGATGTAAATTTCACAAATTTCTTGATGCAGAATCACTCACGGAGAGGCATTTTTCCAAAGCTCTCCTTGAAGTTCTCCCAAGCGTTGGCTGCAGATACAGTGTCTACAACAGGACCTACAAAATTTGGATCCGCATTCGACATCATCCAGGCTTGGTAGAGACGATCCCAAAGCTCCAAGACTTTCCTCTCCATTTGCTCCGCCTTGGACGGTTCCAGGTCTTTTACAAGACCTCGAATCTGAATGAAACAAGTCAACTTGTAGCGTGCGCGAGGAAGAAGAGTAAAAAAAAAAGTAAATTTCTTACTCCCTCGGATATGGCGCTTCGCCCATAAGTGTAAGCATTATCTAGAACGCTATTGACAGATTCTTCCCACTTCTCTGGGACCCAATCGATATCAGGATTGTTCATCAAGGAGGAATTCAATATTTCGCCGGTCACTTGAACGAGGTGCAAGCCTTCCGCGTAAACCTGCAAGCAGAAGGAACGTTGCAAAATCGACCAAATACAAATTCATGAATCGACAAGTGTTTGTTTTACCTGTATCGTTATGAAAATAGATGCGCAAGTGGTGAAGACGATCAGCCCGAGTATCACAGAGGTGGTCGCTACCGCGTTGACGGACGCCTTGAGAACATCCCTCAGCTTCTCGTCCAGGATAATGCTCACTTTATAGAGGCCTCTGATGTTGGAGGGTATGAGAGCCTGATGTCGTTCCAGGCACCACGACCTAGCCGCTTGTATCGTCGAGCCGCAGCGTCTGCGTATCATTTCCCGAAAACCGAAATAACCACCCACCTGCTTGACGATATAATACACCAGCGGGATTACCAGGATGTGCGAGATCCACCTGTGCTTCCAGAGAAGCATAGCGATACACGCGTACAACGCTCCATACATATACTTGTCGGTATCGACCTCGTCATCTTGCATATCTAGAGACATTCGTAAGTCCTCCTTTATTTTGCCGAGCAAATAACGGTTGCGTAATGGCGTTACAGAATGTACATTACAAGCAGGTCGTGGCTTGCGCGCGGAGGACGAATCCAGAGACATTGACTTTAGGAATCTCGCTGACTTCCTCGCCTCTTCCTCCGAGGGACGAAGCGGCGTATCCGAGGGATTCTCTTCCTCTAAAATCTCATCGTTCGTCTGCGTCCTGTCGCTCTCCGAGGATATTTCTTCCTGGGGACTCGGTAATAAATTATTCGTTAAGGCGAAACGCGCAGCTTCCGAGAACGTCAAGTGCCTACCGTTCAGCTCTTGACTCTCCATAATCAATACCACTTCGTAAATAAATCCAATGACGCATAGAATTTGCAAAGCAGCAAAGACCAGGACTCGATAAGTCCCCGCCATGCTCGAGAGATACATGGTGATGATGAACCAGATTACAAAGGACATGTAGCGAAACTGGCTGGAGTTTGATGGCGTCCAGTAGATGTACAGTATCGTTAGGTATCCCACGAGTATCGCAGAGACCTGTAGGGCACAAAAGTCAATTAATATCCGAGAGGACACTTCTGTCAAGCTGGATGACAGATATAAATGACAGAAAATTATACAGGGTTTACCAAAAGTGTGAATGAAAGCCATTAATATTTCGAAAAATACGCATTTTTTTTAAAAATGTTTCAGACAAAAGTTGTATGGCTTGAAGGGGGAAATAAGATGGTGTCATTAGTTTGACATTCAAGAGTCACCTGAGGATCTCGTGAAGGTCACATCCAACTTTTTAAATGGGACACCCTATATACTTTTGCATATTCTCATAGCTTAGCTCAAGATCTTTTCAAAACGCTATAATAAAGTATTTTTTTATTAAGTACTTTTTGAGTTATAAGAAATAATTTCTTAATTTTACATAAACCATAAAATATCTAGCAAAATATTCATTTTTCGATTATCTTATCTTAATACTTTTATGTACAAAATAATGAGGAATGAACTGATAAAGAAAATTAGTAAAGAAAACATATAATTGTTTCGAAGAAAAAATATGTAATTTGCAATTAACAATTCCATATTTTTTCTTCGAAACAATTGTGTTTTCTTTACACCGATCAATCAATTCCTCTCATTATTTTGTACATAAAAGTATTAAGATAAGATAATTAAAAAATGAATATTTTACTAGATATTTTATGGTTTATAAAATTAAAATATTACTTTTTTAAGCCTCATAACTAGTAAAATACTCAATGAAAAAATACTCAATTATAGTGTTTTGGAAAGCTCTCGAGATGAGCTACAAGAATATGCAAAAGCATATAGGGTGTCCCGTTTAAAAAGTTGGATGTGACTTTCACGTGACCTGCAGATGACTCTTCAACATCAAACCAATGACACCATCTTATGTCCTCCTTCAAGCCATACAACTTTTGTCTGAAACATTTATTTAAAAAATGTATATTTCGAAATATTAAGGACTTTCCACGCTTAAACTCTGTACAATAAATAATTACATATAAATGACAGAAAAGTAAGGCAAAATTTTCTACCGTGAAGATGTTGCACGTCAAGATGAAGAACCCAGAGACGGCAGTGAACACCTGAAACATCCTCCAGGCGAGGCAGGTCAAGACATTGGGAGTGTAATGATAGACACCTAGGGTCGCCAACACCAGGGACACAACCCCAACGATATACTTGACTCGTGTCCACAAAAAGGAGCCCAGGTTCTCCGAGATATTGTCGAAGATGTGCACGGGCAGCAGACTGACGTTGACGATCAGGGGGGTCTGGGACGCTTCCACCTGGGCGAACCAGGATTGCACCGTCGTGGCCAACGAGTACTTGAAGGGGAACAGGACGGAACCGCACAGCAGGGCCCAGATGAGGGGTTTGATGAAGGGGCTCATTATGATGTAGAGGCCATAGCCAGCTAACAAGACCAGGCACAGGAAGAAGAGCGCGACAGCGTTGTAGATGCCCTGCTTCAGGGCTTTCTCGTGACCCGCGCTGAAGCCCGACAGCATGTTGAACAGGTTATCCATCGGCGAGCGGACGTTGTCCATGATTATAGATAATCATGCGCATCAATAGGCACGACCTATGCTCGACTTGTTTCCCAGCCACTCTTTTTTACGTCGTTTCCGATCCGTCGTCGTCAACACGAAGGACGAGGAGACCCATTTCAGCCGGGAAAGCAGGAGGTGACGTTGCGTCGCGACGAGCCCTTCTGCTGGAGACACTGGCAGTGACGGGGTGATCAGCTGATTGCGGTTGACGCTACTCATGTTGCGACACGACATGGAAAGTAGGTCGAAGAAAAGGTCAAAAGTAGGCGAGAATAGGTGGGACGAAAAAAAGAACTCGATTTTATTGAATTTCAAGATGAGGAAAATGTTTTTTTTTTCTTTCTGAGGTTAGAATTATTTTAGTTAATGTTTCGTCGCAAGTGTGAAAAGTGTTTTATAATTAATATAATTGTAAAACATTTCATTTCATTAATATTTCATAATTAATATAATAATTAATATAATAATTAATATAATAAATATAATTTGAGAAAAATTTATCATTGAAATCTACATAACTTGTTTTCTCCATGTTTACATATGTTTCCAGAATACATAAAATTGTCATAAAATCCTGAAAGCAAGCACCAAGTAACATTTACATAACTGTTATATAACTGTTATACTGGGTGTTAAAAAAATGACACTCGACATTATATCGAATATCTCGATAAGGAACAGTTTTACTAGAAAGTGTTTCAGACAAAAGTTGTATGGTTTCGAGGGGGACATAAAATGGTGCCATTAATTTGATCTTGAAGAATCACCTGAAGATTACGTGAAGGTCACCTCCAACTTTTTAAATGGGACACCCTATATATTTTTGCATATTCTCGTAGCTTACCTCAAGATCTTTTCAAAACACTATAATTAAGTATTTTTTTATTAAGTACTTTTCTAGTTATAAGGCTTGAAATAATTTCTTAATTTTACATAAACCATAAAGTATCTAGCAAGATATTCATTTTTCGATTATCTTATCTTAATACTTTTATGTACAAAATAATGAGAGGAATCGATTGGTGTAAAGAAAACACACAGTTGTTTTTAAGAAAAAATATGTAATTGTTAATTACAAATTACATATTTTTTCTTCGAAATAATTATGTGTTTTCTTTACTAATTTTCTTTACCAATTGATTCAAGTTTCTTTTGAACAAAACTTTGAAACTTTACTCGTCAATTTCCAAAAATGGGTTTTCCGAAAAATAAAGCTAATGTGTATAAAGGAAAAATTTCAAATTAAATTTCTTATTTTTTTTTTTATAGAATCACTTTTTTCTCATCGTCAACAATTGGACGACTCCATCTTCAAGATCATAGTCCTACATATTTCTGACGGGATGTACGGCAGAATACATGGATGTTTCATTTTAAAATGAGGAGACTTTTATTATATTATATATCGCTCGAAAAAAAAACTATACATCTTAATGAATAATGAATAGGTAAAACGAGAATACGTGGACACATGGCCAAAGATGTAAACCCTGACAGAACGATTTCCGCGGCTGGGATGGACTAAATGAAAAACGGGAAAAAAAAGTTCAATGTATCGCTTAAAAATGTGCGCTTAAAAATTTTTACACAGTCTTGATAAACATTTTTCTCATCGTCGCGAGTGCCTTTTTATCTTCAAACGTGCACCGTTCATAAATCGTTGCCGATATTTCGAGAGTGTCAAAAGTCAACGAGAGCACAAATATGCTACGTGTGCCATCATATTTTAATGTTGAAATATGTAAATGCTCTTCTTTCTATCTTTTCTTCATGCATTAATTGATGTGCGAATGATTTTTCGGATTTTTTGCAAAATTAAAATTCGCTGTTCCAAGTGAATCGTATATATATGTACAACGTATACGTAGACATAAAATATCAATATTAATATTTTAAATAAAATTTAATTATAAAATATTTTATAATTAAATATTTTATTTAAAATATTTAAAATATTTTATAATTAAATATTTTAAGTATAAAATATTTTACATATATTTTATATAAAATATTTTCTATAAAATATTAATGATTAATATTAATATTTTATATACACGTACATACACTTTAAACGGAGCTTTTATTAAGCAAATATTCGCCATAGAACTGTGGAAATTCTGCGTATGTATACTTGACGTCGACGTGATTGATCGCGGATTAAATTAATTAAAATTAATATTAATTTATTAAAATTAATATTAATTTATTAAAAGTAATTAAAGTTAATTGTTTTATATCGACTCTTTATTTTACAAAGAATTAATTAAATATATAAATCTAATCGCAATTAAAAATCGCCGACTTTAATTGCGATTCTCATTTTAAATACACTTTCCACAGTTTACCTATCTTGTTAATTATCCCCTTCCTCTCTCGCTTTTTTCATCGTATAATGCTTATATAATTTCATGCTAATCAAAGTTTAGAATAAACGCATTTTTCGTGGAGAAAAGAGAGAAAGAGAGAGAGAGAGAGAGAGAGAGCCGATATTTCTTCCGTTCTTTTCATTTTCGTTACAAGTACATCGAATGTAGCGACACATTTAAGATAATATACACTGCATCAAGCGGACACTTGCTTTATCGTCGTGCACGAGCCTATCGAACGCGTCTGCTTCCTCGGATTCGGCAACATATACATATATAAAGTCGCTTACGGAACATCTAGAGAACGAGAGCGTTAGTTATTAATGCGGAATAAAGTTTTCTATTAAACAGTCGACCAGCATATCTGTACACGCGCATCTTCCCCGTGAGCTTTCTCCTCCAAGTTCCTGATCTAGCATTGCAGTCGTATCGCGGATGACAGGCGGGAAATTATATAAACCTCTCCCTCGTAGACTATACACACTTCCATCATATATATTTCACTCCGAGGTACAACTGCGATGCAGAAGCAGCATGATTTTTAATAATTAGACGACGCTATTCTTAGTACCATTATCCGGCAAGCTCGACGATTATGAGAACGCCATGAAAAAGTGATTTCCAGCTGACCTTCGGGAATAAATACATTTTGGCTCGAATGCTCAGCTTGTTGAAAATGTCTCGCGACTTTCTGTTCATTCGTGATGTGAGATGTGGATTTAATGTAAACGTGTTTTAACGCAAGAGAGAGAGAGAGAGCCGGCCGGCGACTGTAGAAAAGTTGCGGTCGCTTACAACAAAAGTTTGAGAGACATTTGTCGGGTAAAAAAAGACGTAATTAAGCGGTGTGAAATGGAAAAAAAACAGCTTACATTCGATTCGTCGAAGCGCTGAATAATATAAATAAATATACTAACAAACTTTGTCATCAGATCTTACATTAATCCATAAAGAACTTGAACTTTTAACGCTCCGTACAAATTACGAGGTCTTATACGGCACAGAACATTGCTGTAATATTGCAGCAATATTGCTGTAAGCATTACAGCAATATTACAGCAACGTTGCTGTAAACATTACAATAATATTGCAGCAATATTGCAGCATTGTCGTAACATTATAGAAATATTTGCAGTAAACATTACAGCAATGTTGCAGCAACATTGTAAACATTACAGCAATATTGTTGTAAATATTACAGAAATATTGCAGCAACATTGTCGTAACATTACAGAAATATTTGCAGCAACATTGTAAACATTACAACAATATTGCAGCAACATTTCTGTAAGCATTGCAGCAATATTGCTGTAAGCATTACAGCAATATTACAGCAACGTTGCTGTAAACATTACAATAATATTGCAGCAATATTGCAGCATTGTCGTAACATTATAGAAATATTTGCAGTAAACATTACAGCAATGTTGCAGCAACATTGTAAACATTACAGCAATATTGTTGTAAATATTACAGAAATATTGCAGCAACATTGTCGTAACATTACAGAAATATTTGCAGCAACATTGTAAACATTACAACAATATTGCAGCAACATTTCTGTAAGCATTGCAGCAATATTGGAGCAACATTGTAATATTTCCGCAATATTACAACAATGTGCTATGGATTTTCTTTACGTATAGGATTATCTTCATGTATCAGTTATAGATACTGCATCAAAATTGCCGTAATAAATATGTATCAATGAATTCTCTTTTATTTGTCTTTCCTTAGTAATAATGTACACTAGGTATTGTGCGCGTAAACGGAAATAAATTAATTAATATTGATTGATAATAATTAATATTGATTTCGTCTTTTCCGAAAACAAAATAGTTGGCTTGAAAAATGGAAAATCAATGAAACCTTTGCCTAAAATTGACGAATCTTATCGACGGAATAATAAGAGATCTGATTGTGCACGCGTGACAAATTTGTAGGATAACGGCTCCAGAAAACAAATGTCTAAAATCATTCTTGCTGATGAAATGAATATTTTTCGAGACTTCATGCGTGTCAAAAAATGAACGAAACGAACAAGAGGGATGCAGAGGAAATTTTTGCGCCAACAATCAAACGTACCGTGTCTCATCTGTCCTTACTCGAACGATTTCTTAAACCCTGTGATTCCTTTCGTACATAAGCGAAATTAAATTGATGAAATTAATTAATTTGCAGCGTCAATAAAGTTTGTTTGAGATAGCGAGATTTGCAAGAAATGCCTTTGAAAAATTCCCAACATCCTTCATATTTTAATTTTTTGAATACTGAACGGTGTACGGTATATTGCACGTTAGAGTGCTCGAGTCTTGGCAAGCAATCTATCTCACAGCACTAACGAACGTGTGCGGATGAAAAAAAAAAAAGTATGATACGACCTCCCGATTTGATGCATTTCAACCTAACGTAGCTCTTAAGTCACGAAAAATAACGAAAATATATCTTATTCTTCTATATTTGGAAAGTAAATCGCAGTCGGACTCGATACATACATACGATACATATTGTGAATGAAGTTATATCCAATTTCAGAGGAGCGCAAACACACGCAGAAGCGTAAAACCCTATCAGCGCAGAGGATCGCACACATTTACACGTCGTGCAGCTGATCGTCGTGCGTCCCGTTACTCGTGTGGCAGCGTAGCTGTCAGTATATCTGCCTACGTATCATGTCGCAATTGCATTAGTTACTCTTGCTTTGCACTTGCACGATTGTCTGAAGATCGACGATGGTCTTCTCCAGCATCTCGAGCCACGAGACGTTGGTCAACGAGCAGCGCAACTGATTTGTACAACTGTTGGCGGTGGTGACCAGACGAGGCGGCGAGACCGCGCCGCTGGTGGCGATCGTCTCCGCCTGAACGTTGCCCGATTTGTGCCTGGCAGTGGCGGCCTTGTCGTCCCCGGAGTCGGAAGACATCGTGTCGTTGACCGTGTCCGCCTTGTCCAGCTCCGCCTCGGAGATATTGTTCTCCATGTCGATATCGTTGATGGGCGCGCACAGGTCCTTGTCGACCGGTTGACCGTCGCCGCACAATCTACGCCGCTTGGAAGGCGACTCGACGTCCGACGACGTACGGCTCTCCTTCACCGTGATAGTCCGTGTTCGCGACAGCAGGGTCTCCAGGGCCGGCAACAGGCTGGAGGATGGCTTCAGTCTTGTGCTGCTGCTGTAAACGAGAGCGAGGGCGCGCAGGTCCCCGGTCAGCCTGTGCGCCGACGCCTCGACGTCCACCGCCTCGACCATCGCCGTCAACGAGCTGACCAGGTTGTCGATGAGCAAGCACGTTTGCTCGGTCAGCACGTGGCCGGCCAGCTTGGGAAAGAAAGTTTTGAGAAAGGCGTGTATCGCCGGCACTCCTAACGACGATCTCTCGTCTAGCAACACTGCGTCCACGTAATCTACCGTGTAGGAAGAACATAGGAGTGACGCTATATGCTTTCTGTCTATATGTGTAGCGGCGTGTACATCTAACCACAACCTAGGAAACAGAGCCAAGTGCAAAGGTACACCTGCAAACATAAGATGAATTAGAATTGGCGCTACTCTCGCGTGGCGTTTAGTTTCTATCACTATTCACCTTCGAAGCCGAGCATAGCGCTCAAATTCACTAACGCGTCCGTCATACAATCGTTATTTATCGCCAATCTACACATGACATCTATTAGTTCGTGATAAGGTAAGTAAAATTCAAGCAGGGCGCTATCGTACTCCGGATCCACTCCTTTCGACGCCTCCAGCTGAGAATGGGGCACCGCCATTTGCACCATGGGCCTGGCGGGTCTGGTGGGCATCTTCCCAGGCGGAGTGGATCTTCGCGGAAGATACGGCCCGGGCGGGACTGCGGCGTGGGATTCCTGAAGGGCTGCGTGGCAGTGCGAGAGTAATGGCGCTAGGATCAGTATTGCTTCGGCAGGAACGAGCATTACCAGCTCTTTTAAAAGGTCTATAGCCAGGTTTCTCATGTCCGGGGGGTTGTACGTGTTCAGTAAGGTTGCCAGCTTGCGAAGTATATCGGGCCACTCTTTGCAGTTGGCGAGAATGTTTCTGGCGTCCGGTCCGTCTCTCGCGGTACGAACGCATCGCACGAGCTCGACAATAATGGCGATCAATTCGGCCAGGTCGCCGGCAACGTGGCAAGCCGTAGCCTCGTGATACATTATATGCAGCATGTGAAATGCTTCGAGGGCCATGCTCAAGCCACCGTTGTAAACAACGTATAAACGATCGTCGTCCGATTCGATAAGAATCCTGAAAAGAGGAAAAGATTAGATGATACAGTCTCAATATTAAGATACAGGGTGTCCTATTTTAAAGGACCCACTCAAATATCTCAGAAACACTGCGTTAAATCGAAAAATGTTTCAAACAAAAGTTATGTGGCTTCAAGGGGGCTATAAGATGGTGTCATTAATTTGACTTTAAATAGTTACTTGAAGATTACGTGAAGGTTACCCTCAATTTTTTAAACGTAACCGCCTATTTTTTATTACATATTCGTGTAGCTTATCTCGAGAGCTTTCCAAAACACTATAATAAACTATTTCTTCATCAAGTACTTTTCGAGTTATGAGGCTTGAAATTATTTCTTAATTTTACAATTTTACAAATCGTAAAATATCTTGTAAAATATTCATTTTTCGATTATTTTACCTTAATACTTTTTTGTACAAAATAATGAGAAGAATCAATTGGTATAAAGAAAACACATAATTGTTTCGAAGAAAAAATATGTAATTTGCAATTAACAATTCCATATTTTTTCTTAAAAATAACTGTATGTTTTCTTTTCACCAAATGATTCCTCTCATTTTTTTGTACATAAAAGTATTAAGATAAGATAATCGAAAAATGAATATTTTACAAGATATTTTATAGTTTATGTAAAAAAATTATGAAATGATTTCAAGCCTCATAGCTCGAAAAGTACTTGATGAAAAAATACTTTATTATAGTGTTTTGGAAAGCTCTCGAGATAAGCTACAAGAATATGTAATAAATAATATGGGATTCCATTTAAAAATTGAAGGTGATCTTCACGTAACTATTCAAGGTTAAATTTTTGCCACCATTTTATGGTCCCCTTGAAACCACACAACTTTTATTTGAAACATTTTTCGATTTAACGCAGTGTTTCTGAGATATTTGAGCAGGTCCTTAAAAATGGGACACCCTGTATATCGTTCTCTCATATTTTTCGTAGAAGATACAATTATAATCATTATGATACCGAAAAGCAGAGATGAGAGTTGCCCAGCATGAACGACCATCGAGTCCTTGTAAGTAAGAGGACAGCGTGCCTCTCCTGAACGATGCGATCTCCGCCTCTTCTTGTTCCGTTTGATCAGGATGTCTCGCGACTAACAACTGCATCAGTTTAAACAGTTCGTCCACCGCCTGTGGAAGGACCGGTTTGAGGAAAGATTTCCAGCAAAATGTTATTCGAGCAAACTAAATAGAAATTGATCCGAATAACGTCAACCTCTACGCTTAATAAGTGATTCTCTGAAGAGCTTACGGTTGAATACTGAGTAGGATGAGGAGTGATATTTTTGAATGCCCATTGGATATTCTGATGCGCGGCCAATTGTCTTGTAAAAGTGCGCGATTGCTGGCAGCAAAGTCGCAAGAGGCCGTAATAAGCGGGTAACATAACTCTGTTAAATAGCACGACATCCTGGTCTTCGTGATCAGCTCTACAATGAACAAGATGCAATTTGTTAAATATAAAAAGAAAATTAATTCTCATGTGTCTTAAATAGTAATTGTGTGCATTTGATTACAGTCTTTGGAATGATATACAGGCTGAATACATCATGTTGCACATGTGCTTTTATACATCTCTTTCATACAGGGTGTCCCATTTCAATCGATCACCCCGAATAACTTTTTTAATTTTGCTTGTAGAAAAAAATGTTTCAGACAAAAGTTGTATGGCTTGAAGGGGGGCATAAGATGGTGTCATTAGTTTGACATTGAAGAGTCATCTGATGGTCACATAAAGATCACCTCCAACTTTTTAAATGAGACACCATATATGCTTTTGGATATTTTTATAGTTCATCTCGAGAGCTTTCCAAAACACTATAATAAAGTATATTTTTATTGAGTAGTTTTCCAGTTATGAGGCTTGAAATCATTTCTTAATTTTACATAAACCGTAAAATAGTAAAATATTCATTTTTCTAGTAAAATATTCATTTTTCGATTATCTTACCTTAATACTTTTATGTACAAAATAATGAGCGGAATCGATTGGTGTAAAGAAAATACACAGTTGTTTTTAAGAAAAAATATGTAATTGCTAATTGCAAGTTACACATTTTTTTTAAAAAACAACTACATGTTTTCTTTACACCATTCGATTCCTCTCATTATTTTATACGTAAAAATATTAAGGTAAGATAATCGAAAAATGAATATTTTATTAGATATTTTACGATTTATGTAAAATTAAGAAATGATTTCAAGTCTCATAACTCGGAAAGCACTCAATAGAAAAATACTTCATTATAGCGTTTTAAAAAGATCTTGAGGTAAGCTACGAGAATATGCAAAAGTATATAGGGTGTCCCATTTGAAAAGTTGGAGGTGATCTTCACGTGATCTTCAAACGACTTTTCAAGATAAAATCAATGACACCATCTTATGTCCCCCTTCAAGCCATACAACTTTTGTCTGAAACATTTTTTTCTATAATCAAAATTAAAAAAGTTATACGGGGTGATCGATTAAAATGGGACACCCTGTATAACCCAGCAAACCCCAAATAACAATTGTATAACTGTTAGTTATTATATTGTCGAAATTACAATCAACAGTGATATAAATGATACTTGGTGTTTTGCTGGGAAGCGACACAATTTTGTAATAATTGTTTAAAAACAAAATTTCTGCAAAATACATAAAAATTCAGGAGATGTAAGAACCAGATGACAAAGTGTGTGATACTCACAATATGTAATTAAATGCAATATTCTTAGTTATGTGAGGATTGTGGAGTATCATAGCGACATTCTCTGGGCAATCGGAGCAGACGTGATACCAGAACAAGAGAACCGCCTGCTTGTTGTGATGCACCGGGATACTCGGTTCCGAGAGCTTCGGGTGGAAAAGCGTCCATAGGTCATTGAGATACTGCCCAAACTGCGAATGAAGCAATCAGACATTTATCTATTCACTCAGACTCGCTAGACCTCTCTCTCTTGCTCTACAAGAGAGGATCACCCAACATTAACTCACCATTAACTTTTCGGTTTTGGAGACTACGCAGTATGTGAGCAATGCAAAGTAGGCAGTGAGTTTCATTGTACCGTGAGTTTGTATGTCGATGTAATGTCGCGCGGGTTGCAGTAGTCTCAAGAGCGCCGTATATATCTGATGCAGGATCAGAGTAGCCTCCGGTGACAGTTGGAGCTCTCTGGACGAGTTGCAGCCAAGATTGAGCCGATGAGCGGTGCGGTAACCCTGTCGAAAGTGGGTGGAAGGGACCAATGACACCAGTAGAAAGGCTGCGGCTGAACGAACTCTCTGATTGGAATGCTCGAGGAGGAAGTGCTGGAGCCAGGTGTCGAGTCCTTGCAGGACCCAGGCGTGCGCCAGCTTGCTCCTCGTCACCGCGAGAGCCAACCACTCGAGGGCGCCATGAGGAGCGACTCTCGCCGCTTCCCAGACCCTACCCAGGATCAGTTGGGTCATGCAGGGCAGCCCGCTTAGTCCCGAGCTCTCCGTCAAAAGGGTTAGTAGCTTGAAAAAGGGTTGGCATACGTCCGTGTGCTTCATTATCGCCTGGAATATCATCGTGACGACGTGTATGGCTAGTCTATCGTTCCAACGGCACAACGATTGAATCAAGTTTCTGGTCTGAGTGAGATTAATGACGTCCCTCGTTTGTTGGTACAGAAAGGGGAAGCCTTTGCCACCTGCCACGGCGCTCAAATCCGCTGGCGACAGGGCCAGTCTATGATCCTGGCCTCTGCTGCGCTCGACCAAGTAGGCAATCAACATAATCATCTTATCCAGGGACGCGGGTCGGAGTTTCTCCGAAGGCACGGTCACTATTTCCTCCTCCTCCTCCTCTTCGCTAACCGCGTCGACGAACTCGTGCGTCTTGTGTCCGAGATAAAAGTTCACCATCGTAGAGATGGCCTGCACCCTGATGAGGAAGACAGCCTCGTCGTCGCCCATCTTGCTGAACTCGTACAAGAAGCTAAAGTACTCGGTGAGATGCTTGAGGTGCTGCTTGGCGTGTTCCATCAGCGACAGCAACATCCTGACGAATCGCGTGACGCAGGATCGCGTGCCCACGGTGTTGACATCGTTCTCCTCGTCGCAGAGAAGATACAGAGGCACCTGAGTAGCGCGCAATCGTTGAATCACGTGGATGCAGAGCCGCTGAAACATCTGCCTGACCATCTGATTAGGACACTTGACTAGAATCTGAATAGGCCACCACGAGTCGCCGGCCATCCGCTCGAGGAACCTCGCGCAAGCGCCCGTCGATCCGTTGAATTGTTTCGTCAACAGTTCCACCCACTGCACCATCGTCGGCTTCTCCTTGGCGTGTATGAAGGTTTCCATAAAGAAGGACGTCGACAGCTCCGCGGACATCTCCGTGATGTCCGGCTGCACGGACAGCAGCGTCTGGGGGATGTAGCCGCATACCTGCCACATGAATCCGAAGTACGTGTGCTCGAATATATTCTTGTCCTGTAAAAAGTGCATGTTGTCCTGCCAGATCCAGTCTTCCAGCTCCTTGTTGAGCTCCAGCGGCGGCAGCTTGTTGACGTTATTGCGCACCAACGAGGACGACGGTCGTCCACTGTTATTATCCGCACTGTTATCAGCTGTGGGACTCGACACGGTAGCCTCCTCTTCTTTCGTGTCGCCAGGATCGGCGCACCACTCGTAGAACAACATGTACGCCGAATTGGTCTTCTCGAAGCTGAAGTCCATAAACTTGTCCGTCACCGAGTCGTACGTCTTGCTGGTCATCTCGCCGCCGAAGCACTCGGCCGCGATCTGATTCGGATCGAACGGCTTGACCTCGGCGTCGTTGAACAGGAACCACTTGTCCTTGTTGGGGGACGTGCGATCCCTGATGAAGCTGTAATAATGCCCACCGTCCGCAGTCCCCGTATGAACAGTCACGCCGATCAGATCGTATTGATAGTGCTCCATTTCCTCCTGCTGTACCTGGTCCTCCACGTCGTCCACCAGTAAGGATCTCGAGTGGCCATCGTTCTCGGATTTTCTCTTCTCGGACGACACCGCCTTCTTCTCGTCCTGATAATGCTGCGGCATCAGCTTCTTCTCGACGTAACCGGACATGTCGAGTCTAAGAGGGAAGCTGAAGTGCGTGTTGACCTTCTCCTTCAACATGGTGCCCATGTTGAAGGTGTAGCGCATCGTATTGAAGCACAATATATGAGGGAGTTTCTTGAAACACGCTCGTTTCTCAGCGCGCGCCTTCTTCCCACACTGCGAGCACGTGTACATGTTGTCGCCCTCCAACGTATCCTTGACCGTGACCTCGTCCAAGCTCTCGTAGAGGTTCCTCATGTCCGCCACCTGGCAACGGACGGTGTAGAATTCCTCCAGGGTCCTGCTAACGTGCTCACAATCGAGCGAGACGACGTTGTTGGATATCACGCCGCAGAACAGCGTCTTGACCAAGTTTTTCAGGTCGGCGGTCATCTCCTCCAACTTGGAGACGAGATCGATGAAGAATTCGGCCATGTCTTTTTGCTCGCCAGTGTTCAGCGGCTCGTGGTTCATCGTATACACGCGACAGAAGCTCCTCGGGTTGTACGCCTTCCTCTCGGACTCTAATAGATACGCAAACATCCTCTGCAGTTCTCGCAGGGTCAGCTGATGCTTGTTGGCACGACTGCAATCAGCGCCCAGGATGGACACGCGCGCCTGCGGCATCATGTACAGATGTTGCATGCAACTGGCCATGTAACACGTCGCGCCAAGATTCGTCAAGCCTACGTAGCCGCAATCGGAGCGTCCATCTTCGTGGGGCCAGTAATCCCACGGGTACGGAGAATGCGGTCCTGGACGGTGCTGGGCAAGTAACTTCTCGTGCAGGATTCTGTAATTATCAGGCGCCGATTTCACCAGCTCGACTAGAAGGTCGAAAGCGGCCGACCTGGACGCTTGGCTCTTACACTTGGGCACGTGCTTGCTCCGTGGATTCGGCAAGGCAAACAGAAAGTCGAATACCTGGTCCAACAGATTCTGCCCGATCTTCCCCTGTTTGCAGGGAGGGTTATGCGTCATGATGTTGCACGTGAGATTAATCAATCCAACCAAAGCGTCGTCTTCCACCGTGTTGTGCCGCGTCTCCAGGTGTCCCCGATCGAGTACGGAGTCGATCACGCGAATGGCCAGCGCCTCGAGGTCGATAGTCGTGCCGGAAGTCTCGTCCGTACTTTCTCGAATCGCCTCGTCCGGCAGAGAATCCACCAGGCGACATACCAACCAAAAGTAGTCCTTACAAGCTGGTCCATAGGGCTCCTTTCCCTCGTCCAGGACTGGATGCAGATGCAGGGGCAAGTCCGGTTTGCGGTGAGAGGGTTGCATAGCTTCGGCGATCACGAGATGCTCCAGCAGAGTGTTTAACATGGGTACTATCAACCCCGGCATCTGTTCCGAGTTGTCATCCTCCACTCCAGTGCTACCTAAACATAGTTTGTATAGAGCCGTGCATACCTCGCGTCTCACTGCTGGCTCGGGATCTTCCAGTATCAGTCTACGCAGCCATGTTTTCCCGAAAGGCTCGGACGAGGAGAAAAGATATTGTCGTACCGTTGGATTGCTGTGCACCCAGCAAACCAACAGCGCCATGGCGTAATGTATCACTTGTGATCGTCCAAAGAGTCCGGTCTTGTAATGATTTGGATCGAGTGGTAACGAGGCGTCATTTAAAATACTCGTTATCCTTGGCATGACTGTGTCCACATTCATCATTCTGAGCATGGCCTCGCTCAGCTTGGGCACCAACAGCGGCTTGTCCGTTTTATTGCGTTTCTTTTCCTCTTTCACGACGCCCAGATGACAAAGTTGCTTCAACAAACTGGCGAGGCAATCTTGCTGCCATTCGCTGCCATCTCCCTGCTCCAGACAACCTGACATAAAGATATCGAAGAGGTGTCGGAGTCCACCGTGTTGTACAAACAGCGTAGACCAAGCCACGTCTTTCTCCTTGTCATCCTGATTGTCGTCCGCGTCCCCGCCACCTTGATGAGCCGACGCAACGGTTGATGAAGCGGTGGAGTTGCTCGATGACGGTTGACTCGTCGTACCTCGTCGACTCAAAGACTCGACTATGTAAAGGGAATACATCAGCTTTTGCGGACTCGCCGGATCGAGTAGTTCTTGAAGGGATGTCTCGCCGAGTTTTTGGAAACCTCGCAATAAAGTTGGGCTCGTCGGTAGCAGAGTAAGCGTGTCCCAAACCCTCCTCGAGAGTACTTGCGCCTTCGTATGAGGTATCTCTTGCCCACCCTTCACGGTCGTCTTCATCGCGCTGAGTGTTCTCATTAGCGTAAACAGCTGCTCAAAGTACTGCGGTCGGAGCAACAGTAAGGTTGGCAACGATTCTCTAGGAGGGGGTGGTAATAGTGAGGGTGAATCCATGTCCCGTTTGCTGCAGCGACCACCGCCACCGTTACCTCTACTGGCACCAGGTGAAATAAATACCAATTGTCCATCCTTGAAGCCCATTTCTTGCAGGGTCTTTTCGTCAAAGTCGATAGTTAATTCTTGCCCCTGAGTGATCATTCTGATGGGACCATCTGTAAGCAACGATCCCAAAACCGAGCCGCCATTCTGGCTGGCGTTCGCAGAAACCGCGGACTTTTCTTGAGTATTCTGCGTATCGTCCCACCATTTGGCTACTTCAGCTCGCAAATCCGCCACGTAATCGGTGTTGAGAAGAGTGAAACTCGTTTTCTCCGGTATACCAGCAGGTTGCACAAAGATTCTCAATTGTTGGCCTTTGTCGGATGTATTCATAGCTACGTAGCATTGGCTGGCAACGCCTCTGCCTTCCAACACCCAGCGGCGCAAGTGATAGGCGTAGCGTTTTCGAAAAGCTTCCAAGTGCGTCCTCAGCAGGAGCAGGGCGCGCTGTATGCAGCGCAAACTGGCCTCTTCGTTGCTCTCGAGATCGGCGCTGGCCGCCGCGAGATGCGTCATGCACTGGGAAACAAACTCCGCCTCTTGCGTTAGCTGTCGCGACATGTAATAGCCGTTGAGGTACTGTATAGCTGCCATACTGACGTCAGTGCTTTTCGCTTTCAAGGCGATCCGCCACAAGAAGTCCATACCTACCGAGTCCACATCTCTTAATGGTCTGTCCAGATGCGCCGCAGCCAAGCGCGCCAAATTGCACAATTGCTGAAACAGACTTAGGCCTGTCATACTGATAGTTTCCGGTGGTAGGCTCGGTAATTTGCGCATGCATAAATGCTTGAGTGTATCCATCCCCAAGGCGTGTTGCTCCGTAGACTTTGCTTGACTGAGCAACCAACTGAAGAGCTCGTCCGCGCAGATTGGATCTTGCGATAAGCATTGCCATAGTATATCCACTTGTTCTAAACTCAAACGGAAGCAATCGGGCGAACCTAAAGGCGAGAAGATCGACGACAGAAATTGTAGTCTGACTTGTATTTCCGTCTGGTGCGAATACAAATTGCTCTTGGGTCCCGTGCTGGTGTACGTCTTCAAGTTATTGAAGAAATGTTTCATCATGCCGCGCTCACGATCGGCCCAGGTCGTAATCGTATGCGCGTCCATCGCACCAAATTGCTGGAAGCTCGCGAGCAGCTTTGGTAACAATCTTAGAGACACAACCACGGAATGATTGGTCGCCAGGTTCTCTAGGCAGCCTTCTATGAATTTCATCGGGATCAAGCGATCGACGTTAAAACACAAGAGATTGCACAGAGCCTTCTCCGCCTCCAAAGCTAGGCCTTCGCCCAGCTGCCCGATCTTGTCATCTTGAAGAAGATCCCACAGCAATGTATTACCTGGCTTACAAACTGTATCCAGATTAAATTGCGAGCTCAATCTAGTGGCCGTTTGCCGAGCAGCTCGCACTTGCGGCGGTTGGCAAACCGATCTTCTAATCATGGCCGAGTGCGAGTGATGAGGATGATAGGCTTGCATTTGAATAGCGGTCAGATGACGCGCCGCCAACTGGGCCAATTCTTCCTCGCAACCGCTTTCCTCGCCGTCAAAGTCGGCCATGTTCTTTTCACTCTTGTTCGATATTCTGCTGCTGTAGGAGCCTTCTTCGTCGGAGAGCATCTCATCCAAGCCTGAAGGCAGGAACGTGGGACCGGTGGCGTGCACTAGGCCGGCTAGTTCAGATATCACCGCTCCAGGACCGTCCGCGGCAGCGAGAACCCCCGCCACGTCGCTGTCGTCCTCGTCGTGTGAACTGTCCGCCGAGTCAGCCGCTCGGTCCACGTTGTATCCCACTATAGACATGTATTTATTCTTGTTGGCGCGTCTCAGTAGCGCCGCCGTGGTCGGAACTTGCTGGTCGTTTGGGTCCAGAGCTATCGCTTGTTGCTTGACGCGGTCCAACGCGTCGACGCTCTTCGATTCGTCTAAGGAAGTTAAAGCGCCCACGTCCAAACTGCTGTTTAGCACATCTTCCGTTCTGCCTTTCGCATCTACGAGCAAATCCTTGGATTTCACAGCATCGTCTTGACCGACGATGGCTTCCAGCGCTTTCTCAACGGCGCTCAAGGAACGCTTCTGCGGTCTCTTTCGCTTGCGCAGGATCTTTCGCTTTTTCTTCTCGTGTACAAACATTTCCTCCGTATTGGATTTCTCCGTGTCCGCTTCGGCGTCGGATCCGCTCTGCTTATTTTTGATATCCTCGCGAATAGCACTCGCCGATGAATCTTTAGGCAATTCTCTATTGCAGTCAAATTTTTCAGAATTTAAGTCTTCGATTTCATTAAGACTCGACTCGATGGTGGTGGTCGTCAGATTCTTTCCTTTGTAATGTCCTAAAGATACAACAGACGTATTAGACATTTAATTGAACAAGTTACGTACTAGGAAGACTAGAACCAGGAGACCGAACTATGCCTGATTAGAGCCACCAAACTGTACCGAAAAAGTTATCATTTCCAAATTTGTCCACTTGTAGCTCTGGCTACTTTATAAGCTACCGAAAAATACGCGAGTCTTGAAGTAATTGGTTTATAATAATTTCAAAATAAATGACTTCAAAGAAGACTTTAAAATGTGCTTTGTAAGTAGTAGCATTTTAGAAAAATAATAGTTATCTCATTATAACTGAGGCAATACGTACAATATCCTTACACATCTGAAAGATGTTGATGATAGACATACGAGTCTTGGACCTTGATTTACGACTGTATCAAAAGTTCGGCTTCACTCTATCAAGCCTAGTTCGGTCTCCTGGTCTCTAGTCTTCACATTACCTTCGCCATCGCTGCTATCGGCCCTTGCTTGTTTTCTAGGCGACGGTCCATCGGACAGAGTCGGACTAGGCTCCTCCTCATCGTCTTCCGGACTACTGCCGTCCATACCACTCGGATCACTGCTACTACTTCCACCAACTCCGCTGGTGCTCCTCAAAATTTCCCTGTTCTTCATCACCAGACCCCTCGGATAAGCCGAACGACCGGACGTCCAGATAAATTTGATCAAGGCAGACGCCAGGAACAAGCTTTGCTCCGTGTGATCCTTAGGTTCTAGTTTTCCTAGCAAAGAGTATAGGTGAAGTACAGGAGTGGGAGCCAGATGTTTGACCAAGGGTGCCAACAGATCGTAAACTGGACGACCGCAGTGCTTCAATTGCGCGGCTTGCCACATGGTGTCCATGTCCGAGGACGTAATTCTACCCTCCATGGCTAGGAAGCTTAATATAATGTGACTCTGCTTGATAACCTCTACGTGTAAGTTTGGTCCGAATATGTGAGCTATAATGTTGTTCTCGGTCAACCAGGCGGCAAGCGCATGGCCCACTTGCTCGACCTCGGCAACGGTCTCGCTGTTGCAGAGCTCGTTGGAAGCCGTGATGTGAGCGTTTATCTGGGCTACGCCAGCCAGCCTCATAGTCAAAGTTGTACTAGTAAAGTATTTAAATGCCAGGTCGAGCCCATCGCGGTCGAAGCTCGGTAATACGGCGTCTATTGGATCCTTGACCGCGCTCCACATGAAATCTAGGAAAGTTTACGAGATGAATAATGCGAATCGCGTGAACCTTGAGAGTCTTTTAGCTTCATAAACGTACCTGCCATTGTCCTGACAGCAGGAGTACGCAATTCCTTGTCCCCTAAACGACACATGTACTTCATAACACGACTGCGTAATGGTATAAATAGTTGAATGACGCTACCGTAGTTTAACCAAAGTTTCAGATTACAAATAACTGCAACCATAGAATGCGCAAGGCTAACAGGCAGTGTGCTTTCCATATCGAAACAAGCGGACATCAAATTAAAGCCTCCTTGATGGCAAAATATAGATACAGCACGGATCAAAGGCGCTGGCACCTCGGGATCGTGCGGTTCGCAGTAGCCACCTTCGTCCTATCAATTAGAAGTGTTATAAAGTTCAATAAAATTAAATAAAATAATAATATAATAAATAATATAATATATAATAAATAATAATATTAATAATAATATTTAATATATGATAAATAATATAATAATATTAATAATAATAAATAATAATAATATTTAATATATAATAAATAATATAATAAAATAATAAAATAAAATAATGAATAAATAATATAATAATAATAATATAATAAATAATGATAATAAAATTAATAATAATAATAAATAACAATATTTAATATATGATAAATAATATAATAAATAATATAATAAATTCAATAAAAATTGTGTATAATGAACAGCAACATAATCTGTGAATCGCACAAGAGTCTTACCTTGACAGGAGCTAAAGGATTGATTACACCGCCGTGTTTCATAGCGATATAGAGAGGAAAGTTTAATAAAAAAATTTTCGAGAGGAGATGAAACAATCTTTCCCTATCCTGCTGCGACCAGCTCTGTTTCGTCTGAGCTTCCACTTGTGCATCACTTGCGTTATCGCTGGACTTTCGCTTACTATTCTTCTCTTCCTCCTCTTTCCCCTCTTCAACAGCCTCCTTGGCGACATCTTCATTTTGCTGTATCACTTGTAACTGTTGTAATGTACAGAGTACGATGCTCTGAGTTAGTCTTATAAACCGATCAAAATTTTTAATTTCACGATAACAGCACATACATTGCCTGGAAAAGAAAAAGAAAGGGTCACGATGTAAACATATTTCATATCTAAATATTTGCAAGAAAATCAATTAAAAAACAACAAAAATATTTGCAATAAAATCAATAAAAAAAAATAAATATTTTGTAATAAAGTTGATTAAATTCTTTCATTATTATTTTATTAATATTCTTGATTAAATTCTTTCATTATTATTTTATTATTTATTATCATTATTACTTTATTAATATTCTTTCATTATTATAGTAGCAGTGTTCACTAAAGTAGTTATTATTGTGAAGCAGTTATTCTTGTCACTGTAGCGATTCGCTTTCACAAAAAATTTTCATGTTTATCCAGAATTTAAATAAATTTCGATAATTGTTTTAATGATTAGATAACTGATTAGATAATTTATCTGTGTGATAAATTAAGCATCGATAAATTTCCACACATGGGACATATTGTTGTAGTCTTGAAAATGTCATTGCATTGTTTCGTAGTGGTTTTTACTTGAGGATGTCATCTTTGCAGGAAAAGTAAAGATAAGAGATGGAATGAATTAACACACCTTTGCACCCATTGATTAACATAATGCAATGTCGTGTCGACGTCCGTTATGCATAACGTCGCCAGTGCATCCTGTTCCTTCGACGAACGTTCGTCATCTGAAAAAATTAAACGTTAGAAATGGTAATAAAAAATTTCCTTTGAAAATGTAAATTAAAATTAATTTAATGTAACATAAATTAAAAGTATATTTGCAAGAAATTATATCTCTATTGCATCTTTCGTTTCGATAAATAAATAAATATACAGTTTCGAAAAATCGCAAAAAAATATTTTCACATTAATCAATATTATTTTCGAAAATATTGAAAAATCTTTCAAAAAATACAAACTCAGAGTCATCGAGAAAAGAATACAAACTTCAACGGGAATTATTCGAGGAGCGTGTTGATGAAACATTGCAACACGTGTACGCTCGAAAATTCGATTTTAGGGAGAAATCCTGAGGGAAGCCGGCTCCCAGGATCAGGACGAGGGCTCGAAAAATGCGAGACTCCCTCGAAGCTGACGATAATAAATAAAATAGCCCGAGAGAAGCTAAAGAAGAGTCGCTCTGGACGTTCTTGGCCACCGAAGGGTCCCCCAAACTAAGGTTATAGGACGCTATTTCGCGGTTTCCTGCTTCTCCCGAGAGGGAGATCCAGCGCGAGAAGTGCCTCCCGACCCGGACTCGTCGACCACGCTCCTCCAGGACGACCTCCCCCCCGCGCAGGACCCGCTCCCTCGGGGGAGCCGCGGGTGGGATAGGTTAAGAATCGGGGAACGGAAGCGCGCTACTGTACGATCCTCGCACTTACAGGAGAGCAGAAGATCGTGAAAGTCGACGCACACATCGCACATGGTGTCCAGGTCCTTTCAGCCCAGCGAGAGGCTCTCGGTCACGTCAAGTTCATCACTCGCGCCCGTCACCGATCCACGTCTCGCCGCGACAACGGTGACAATATTATTAAACATCCCCCGTGCTCGCTCGACCGTCCCCGAGCATCGCCACCATATTGCTTTCGTGCGGCAAGGCTGCGCTGCGCGTCCACTCGGCGCTCACTTCGGACAGTTCGGACGCCTGGCCGTGGACGGGTCGCGGGGGAGGGAAAAAAAAGGGACTCGGGGGACGGAGGAGCGATGCGGGAGACGCGAAGGATCCTCGAGGACTCTGGATCGTGGGAAAGGATCGCCGATATCGGCGCACGCCGCGCAGATCGGGCTAATTAATTATCCAACGTTCGCCGAGGCGAGTGTCTATTGTGACAGAACACAGCTGATCGCCGCCATGTTGGATCGCCGGGCGCGTCGAGATTTAAAAATCGAGCTCGCGCGCACTTTCCCGGAAGCGATTTCAGTTCGCGAATCGCGAATTCCAACTGTATTATTCTCTTCTCTCGTGTCATGAGAGCGTTGTTTTTTAAGAAAAAATATGTAATTTGCAATTTACATTTTGGATTTTTCTTTTAAACAACTATGCGTTTTCTTTACGGCAATTGATTCCTCTCATTATTCGGTACAGAAAAGTATTGGAATGAGGCAATCGAAAAATGAATATTTTGCTAGATATTTTATGGTTTGTGTAAAATTGAGAAATTATTTCGAGCCTCATAACTCGAAAAATACTTAATAAAGAAATACTTTATTATAGCGTTTTGGAAAGCTCTCGAGATAAGCTACACGAATGTGTAATAAAAAATAGGGAGTTCCATTTAAGAAATTGGCGGTGACTTCACGTGACTTTCAAATGACTCTCACATGTGAAATCATTGCCACTATCTGATGGCCCCCTTCAAGCCATACAACTTTTGTCTGAAACATTTCTTTCTAAAGTGCATAGTTTATGAAATATTCGATCGTCCCGGAACTTTTGGTAGGCACTGTATAACTGTTAGTTATAATTTTCCACTAAAAACATGTTACAGTTATATAACATGTAACAGATATGTTGTTGAGTGGGAAATTACAATTAACAATTAAATGTTACTTGATGTTTGCTAGAGTACTATTTAAATTTATTTACTAGATACGATTAGCCAGCAATATTAAGGTGAAAATATATAATACCCAACAAACACTAAATAAGTTATATAACTATATAACATATGTTATATAACAGTTATATGGTAACAGTTACATTGCTTAGTGAGAAATTACAACAATGCTCTCATCTCTTTTTCATTCAGATTTCAAATTCAAGCAAAATATTTTACATCTTATTTTCTTCATAATTTAATCTACCAAATCTTCCAGAAAAGGAAAATAAAAAGATACAATTTTCTTTTACCATTTCTCTTTTCGCGCTTTTGATATATCTAAATATAAACAATCGCATTTATAGATTGCTGATTCGTCGAGACACGAGACGAGAGAAAAAAAACCAACCAGAGAGAGAGAGAGAGAGAGAGAAAGATTCACGTTCTTACATTAGACATCGCGCTTGACAGATGCTCGCGACAGCTGATTCCTTCGCATCCCTTTCTCGAGAGCCGCTTTCGGATCAACTTTCAATCGCGATCGTCAGGGCTGCACGCGTTTCACCTGGTTCCACTTCCCTTACCACCATAATAATACAACTGGATCATCGAGCAGGTCCTGAAATTAGAAATCCTGGCACCAGGACGACGACAATAATTACAGCTGCAGCGGTAACGAAAATAAAAACAACAACAATAATAATAAAATAATAATGATCAGTGTTTGCTGTAGATAATTTCAAAATTATCTAGATAATGATAAAGATAAAAATCCGTAAATTTATCTTAGATGAGAGAAAGATTAGAAGAGAGAGAGATGATTTTGCTTTTACTAATCTAGATGAAAGATGAGATAATTATTGCAATCTAGATAATTATCTAGATATTTTTGTTTATTTTAGAAGACTATAAATATTTATAAAAAATGTGACGCAGATTATAAATGGGATATTAAAATCATAAACACACATTCTTTCTCTTTTCCTAAAGAATATTTAAATAATAGCAAAAAGATATATAAATCATATGATAAATATTTATTTATTAATTTATATTTATAATATATTAATAATATAATAATAATATATTTATAATATATTAATAATAATATGAAAAATATATTTTAGATAGAATTTTTAGAAGCTTGCCTGGAAAACTTTTTTGCATAATGAAAACGTCATTTTAGACATTCTTTAGATAAGATGACATATATATTTTTCATCTAAGATAAAGCTAAAGATACTTTATATCTCTTCATCTGATTAAAGATAAAGATGATCCATTTCTTTATCTAGATGATTATCTAGACAATTTTGTCTAGATACCAGCAAACACTGATAATAATAATAATAATAATAATAATAATAAAATAACAATAATAACAAAATATAATCTTGACAATTTCCAAGCGAGCGGGTGACGAGGGAGGCACGTACGATCCTGGACCTGGACATCGCTTGGAGCGCGCTCGGTGTGTCCGTGACGGAGTCTGCGATAAACAAACTCTGAAAGAAGATCTGGACGAGAGCAAGAGGCGCGATACGTTTCCCTGACTCTCGCGCGTGGAGTCTGTCCACCTGTCCAATCCCGTGCACCCGGGGACAACGGGACAGACGCGGGCGCTGGGTGTGCGTGGGCCGCAGGGCAGAGACCTGGGCCAGCAGAGATGGGTAGCACGGACAAGGCCGTGATCACGGGCTTCATATGCAGGCTCTGCAGCAAGATGAACCGCTTCGTCATCCACATCTACGGGGAGGAGGGCGAGAGGATGAAGCTCGCGGAGAAGATCAACACTTACCTGCCGATCACGGTAATTCGCTCGCATCCTCGATTCCCATCCCTGGAGACGCCTGGGAGAGAGCCTACCTTCCTGCGCACCCTTCTGTCGAGCGAGAGTCCTTACTCCATCCTCCCTGTGGGATGTGTGTCTCGCGTGGTCCTGGGAGAGAAGTACAGGAACACGCTGATTGTCATGTGTCCTAAGAATCGCATCACCTATTTCACGTTTATTTAATTATTACACTTTCATTTGTGCGACTCGTTTGGCTAAAGCAGTCTCCTTTGCAGGTGAACATGAACGACCCGCTGCCAAAGACTGCGTGTTTGCATTGCATCGAGCGATTAGAGGCGCATCATGAATTAATGGAACAGATCATGTTTACCAGACAGAGATTAGATCCCGACAATAAAGCAGCCACCTCCTCTGCGACGACCTTAGATACAGCTCCGACGTCCAGCCCACCTCCCTGTTGACATGTGCAATGGAAAATAGTACGCCACTTCGCTCAATGCGCCATACGCCAAGATTAAATGATTCCTGTATGATTTCTCATTTCATTTAAGCTGATGATAGTTTGGTGAGTGAAATACGTCAAGAGAAGGACATGCGGATGCGAGATAAAAAATTAATATCAAATTACATTTCCTACATAATATTATGTATCTTGTATATTTACTTCTCTCAGCAGCGAGTATTCTTTTACAAGTATTAAGAAAAGTTTGAAAATTCTTCAACGTCAATGTCCACTCTTGTCTTGCGATGGAATGAAATGTCACAAGTGGAGAAACATTCAATGTGGGACGCGCACCAGAGTATGCTCCTTTGCATAGTGTTCTATAAACAGAGCGTCAATTTAATTAAGAGACAATTTCAGTGTAAGATCGCACATTGAATCCTTTCTCGCTAATCTATGGTCAATAATGGGCAAACTAATTTGTAAGAAAGTGATACTTTAACGAGATATATTCTGGGCGAGCGCAATAATATTGAGATAATCGAATATATTCACAGTAGAGATGTATTGGATATCCCAAGTATCTCAATAACTCGAGTAATTTTGCATTCAATATTTCTTACGAGCACAAAAAAATAATCAAAAAGTATTCAATCTTACTTTAAAGAATAAAAAAAAACATTCCCAACTTTTAAGACTTGAGAATTTGTATGATGCTATCTTTGCACGATAATGAGAAAGAATTATGTGTGAAATTCAAGTTGTAAAGTAGCAAAAGACAAGAATATTGCCCATACAAACTTATGAGGGAGAGAAGTAAGCTATAAATATGTAATTTAAAATTATACTAAATTCTGATTACAGTTGTAAAATGACAAATTATAGTTATTCAATATTGAAAGCATTAAATCAGGCTAAGTTTAATGCAAAATTAATTTAAATATTATATTAATTCAATATTAAATATTATATTTATTATTAAATATTGTATATATTTTTTTTTAATTTTATACATGGTTATTTATTTTGATTATTTAATCTTTCTTCGCTATTCTAGATACACTCGATATCCAGTACATCTCTCGGAATCACTTTGGCCAATTTACAATTAACTTAATCATTGATAAACTTACAAAATAATCAATAGCAAAATTTCAAGATTTCTATTGTAAAATTTATATAATTGTATTGTTAGAAATTTTGATGTTGATCATTTTGCAATTAAATTACTTGATGATTGAGATAATTAAAGTTTGATCAGAGTAATCTCTCTAAAAAAGTCATATAATATACATATATATTATTTTATAAATCTTACAATATACTTTCTTTAAAAGATATTTTATAACATTCTTTCATTTTTTTTTATGCCACGCATCAATTCTACTATGGTGTACAAAAAAAAAAAGATTAATCAATATATATTATATATATATTATATATAATATTCAATATATATCAATATATATTATATATAATATTATATATTAATATAATATATAATATTAATATAATATTATATATATATTATATATATATATATATATATATATATTATATAATATTAATATATTATATAATAATATATATAATATTAATATATAATATTAATATATTATATAATAATATATTATATATAATATTATATATATATATATATATATATATATATATTATATAATATTAATATATTATATATAATATTATATATATTATATATTATATATAATATTATTATATATATATTATATATAATATTCCTAAAACAATCTCTCTATATCGCGGCGATAGTATATTGTATAATGTAGAAATTTCGTATAGCCATAGAACGTTAGAGCGTAAAATTAAAATATGAAAATTATTAACTTATAAAGCATATATATTTTTAGTCATTGATTTGTATTATGAAATTTTCTCGCTACGTTGACACAAGGTGATAGAAGAGATATTGTATATTATGTACGTGCGTGTCATTGATGGTGCATTATATTGTGTAATCAATATAAAAACAGTCTTATATTATTGTCTAATATAAATAAGTGCAAAGTACAATAATCTGAATATTTGTATATTATATCTATGAAGAAATTAGGTTTTTGCATAAGTTTTACGCAGATTTTTATCTGTTCATTCTTTGTTTGTAAGCTACAATGTAATAAATATGTATATCAAAGATTTTAAGTATACAGTTTTGTGCAAAATTAATTTTTCTTATTCTATCTTTTGTTGTTTGTTTTAATAAATATATTCACTTATACAAATACAAGAATGCAGGAGCAATATAACTAATGCAATATGAACATTGTTTCTGTAAGATAATATTTATTTCTTAATTATATTCACCGACACAGTTAAATGTTATGTGAAACAATAATTACTTACTGTTTGGCGATAAAAATCCGCCTTGTGCTTACTATATGTACTATTTCACATGTAACGTCGTATGATTTACAGGGAGATTAATTGTTTTTAGAAGATGAGGATGCATTTTTATGACTATTTATCTTTACGCATAATGTTTGTGTTTTTTTATTATCATTATTATATGTGCGAGAGCATGTATAATAATAATATATACTTTAAATTAAATAAGCTTATTTTATATTATAAATTTTATTCGCGAGTTTATCTTCTAACTGATTTGGATTGTTAAAATTATATTGAATTTGTAACAATTTAATATTATATTATAAACTAAAATTGATCAGTAATAGTAGATATAAGTATAGTTGTGTTATCATTTCGTATATTATTTTAATATATACTTTTTTCGTATAATCATCAATGCCTAATTTTTTCACAGCAATTATATCCTTTTAATTATATTTATAGACTTTAATTTTTTTTCTCTCTCTCTCTCTCTCTCTCTCTCTCACACTTGATTTTGTGCAACTGAAAATTTTAATAAATTTCATAACTGAATCGCTTGAGATTATAACTGTTATTATAATATATAATTTTCTAATAACAATGCATAATTACTTGTTCTAATATTCTAATATTAAAATGTAAATTTGTATAAAATATTGTACTTAATACTTTAATGTCAAAATGCATCCTCTAGTCTTCTCAAAACAGGTACGTGCATATGTGCTACTGCAACATTTCTTTTTCTGAAACAATTTTCTATTATACATTAAATTGCGCAGCTATGTTAAAGTGTGCGATAAACTATTAGAATCTGACTTGTGTTTGTAACACACGCAATGTAAAATTATATACAATGACGAGAAATCTTCACAGTTTCCTTAATTTTTCTCAGTTTTAAGTAATTGCGTTTTCTTACATCATAAAGCACATTCACATATTAATTTTTTTTATAAAAAATATATATCGATATATAATATATGTGTGTGTTTGTGTGTGGTATATGTGTGTGTGTATCGATATAAAATTTCATTTTCCTTTCAGACAGCTTTGTTATATTTTCTTACAAATTTTTCCTAACAGCATTTGATTCACACATCTTCGATGTGTCCCTTAAGATTAAGATTCTTTTTTTATACCATTCTAATTTCTTAACACCTGTTTTTTTTTTAAGCACTCATCAATATATATATGTATGTGTGTATGTATAATTTATTTTTTGATATTTATAATTTAATACAACTAATGATCAAGAATCTTAAAGATAAAGAAGATCTATAGACTGCTGAGGATCGATTGATGGAAAATTTTTTCCGTATTAAAACCAACACTTGCATCACAAGTATCGTTCTCCTACGATTTTATACGTGCTGCCGAATTTAGGAAAACATACAAATGATGAGCAAGTGTCCGCTTAATGCATTTCGATACTTGTGTCAAAATACAAATATAAATGCATGTTTGATAAATCCAATCCGTAGGATATCGATGAGTAAGTAATAGCTATTTAATAATGATGCGTAAAACACAATTAAATATAATATGGAAATCAGTAAATTGTTAGTATCGTTGAGCTGCATTCACGATAAATTGCCATGTAACCGATCTTAGAAGGAAAAAACAATATTTTATTACATTATTCCTTATCGAGAACATCGATATCCATTTAAATGTACAAATTATTGTTTCCCCTCTTATACAAGTATAATACTACCCTTGCACGTGTTGTATTATATACATAAATTAAAATAGCAATACAAATATTTCTTTACACTCCACGCTTACATATGAAGCTTACATATGATTGCTTGCAATTTTCAGAATCACAAAATGAAAAAATTGCCAATATTATTTATATATATTATTTAAACAATAATATATTCTTTATACAGGGTGTCCCAAAAATCCCGGACCAGTCGATATTTCATAAACTATGCACTTTAGAAAGAAATGTTTCAGACAGAAGTTGTATGGCTTGAAGGGGGTCATCAGATAGGGGCAATGATTTGACATGGGAGAGTCATTTGAAAGTCACGTGAAGATCACCGTCTATTTCTTAAATGGAACTCCCTATTTTTTATTACATATTTGTGTAGCTTATTTCGGGAGCTTTCCAAAACACTATAATAAAGTATTTCTTCATTGAGTACTTTTCGAGTTATGATTTTGAATTCCTTAATTAAAAATTTAATGATAATATTTCATATTATAATAAATCGCGATGGGATTAATCAGTACTGAAATGGAAAGATTAAAATAATTAGTCTTATATTAATTCAGTTTATTGAAAATTTTATTCTAGTAGAGGGGTCAAAAATTGAAAATAGATTTGTTATCATATTCAGTTTCATTTAATAAAATTAGTAGTTCTATTGGCTTTAATTTTAATATTGGGTAAATAAAAAAAGTAGATTATAGTTGATAATATCAATAAAAATAATAAAGAAAAACAAAAAATTAATATTCATAACATAAGTATTATATGAAGAATAAATCGAGGCTTGAAATCATTTCTTAATTTTGCATAAACCATAAAATATCTAGTAAAATATTCATTTTTCGATTATCTTACCTTAATACTTTTATATATAAAATAATGAGGAATCAATTGGTGAAAAAACATAGTTGTTTTTTCTTTACACCAATTGATTCCTCTCATTATTTTGTACATAAAAGTATTAAGGTAAGGTAATCGAAAAATGAATATTTTACAAGATATTTTACAGTTTATATAAAATTAAGAAATGATTTCAAGCCTCATAATTTGGAAAGTACTTAATGAAAACTAACTTAATTATAGTGTTTTGGAAAGCTCTCGACGTGAGCTACCAGAATATTTAATAAAAAATAGGGAATTCCATTTAAGAAATTGACGGTGATCTTCACGTGACTTTCAAATGACTCTCCCATGTCAAATCATTGCCACTATCTGATGGCCCCCTTCAAGCCATACAACTTTTGTCTGAAACATTTCTTTCTAAAGTGCATAGTTTATGAAATGTTCGACCGGTCCGGGACTTTTGGGACACCCTGTATATTATTTAAACGATAATATATTCTTTATATATACGTACAACATACACGTGATGTGATCGTCGCAAATGCCTCGCAATTTTTTACTTTAATCTTTAATATTTACACATTTTTTCCTACAACACTATATAACTATGCACAATGCTTGCACGATGTCACTGGGACTCTTCCCGTGTACTTTATCTTTTTCAATGCCTTGTGAAGACAGCTCAACCGCAATCGACGTGACCGTGCTCGAGAAATGGAGAAATGATAGCCGGCTTAGTTAATTACTTGTTCCCAAGATGTGTTTATCAATAACTATTGATAACGATCTTCTTTTACTTGTAACGAGAAAAGAGAAGTGAATAATGCCTGAAAAACGATCATCGGTTTTGATAATTTGTACTTTGCATCTGAGCAGGTGACAAAGGATAAGAATTTTTTTTTAGTCAGTTCAGTGAACGAAACTTGAAACGATAAGGTACTTATTTACATCATACACGAATGTACATCCCTCTGATAGACGCATATCCTCATCGTTCTAAATCTTACGACTATATCTACAATTTATTAATACAAGGCATTAATAAAGGAAAGGGTTCGAAAGCAAATATTATCTAAAACGACACCTACGTAGGTAAAAGTTGTCATGATTGCATGATGCCCGTGTTGACGCTTGCTAACTTATCTCTGAAAGTCGAATACGAAAATTTCACTTACGAGGAAAGAATGTCTTTTTCTCAACACTGTTTATCACGAGCAAGCTTGCTGCATTTCTGCCTTAGCTGCTTTCATCGCTGAAACAAAACATTTTTATTATTATATAATTTTATTTATTTATTATTATATAATTTTACTTATTTTAATTTTATTTATTTATTATTATATAATTTTATATATATTAATTTTATTTATTTATTATTATATAATTTTACTTATTCTAATTTCATTTATTTATTATTATATAATTTTATTTATATTAATTTTATTTATTATTATATAATTTTACTTATTTTAATTTTATTTATTTATTATTATATAATTTTATTTATATTAATTTTATTTATTTATTATTATATAATTTTACCTTATTTTAATTTTATTTATTTATTATTATATAATTTTACTTATATTAATTTTATTTATTTATTATTATACAATTTTATTTATATTAATTTTATTTATTTATTATTATATAATTTTACTTATATTAATTTTATTTATTTATTATTATACAATTTTATTTATATTAATTTTATTTATTTATTATTATATAATTTTACTTATATTAATTTTATTTATTTATTATTATATAATTTTATTTGCATTAATTTTTACATCAATGTGATAAATAAAAGGAAGGATCGTGAAACTTTAAGAAATTTTTAAAATCTTTTCTGTGTTTGTGACATCATCTGTTGGCAATTTTTGAAGGTAACAAAATGAAAACTAGGATGAGAAAGACTTACCTTCTCGTTCCCGTCTCCGTAGCTTCTTTCGACGTCTTTCTATAGCAGCGAGCTCGACTTTCACAGCATTGTAAGTCTTCCTCAATTCGGTCAATTTCTGCTGGAGCACAGCTATCCTTTGGCTGCCGTCCAATTCAGGATCTGCAAAAATTTCACACAATTACTTTGAGAGAAAATTGCCTCTCTGGTCATCAGAAAAATGTACAGAAAAAAATCCAATGTTCTTAACGTGCCATCGAATCAGCAAAGTACAAGTTTCCAACCAACGTACCTAGTTCCACGTAAAAGTTATACTTTGTCGGTCTGGGCGACCTGGACGAGTATGTACTAAGATCAGGGACGCTGGTGATAGCGTTGGCGTGACTGGCCGGCGCGTTGTTGACCCCGCAGAGATTAGACCCTTCGCTGGTGTCGTCGCTGTCGCTCCCAGCCCCGTACCTCCCATGCCTTCCGGTCTGTCTCCCGGATTTCTTGGGTAAAGCAGCACCGCCAGCACCGCATTCCGAGTGCTTTCGGTTCCTCTTGCGCTTCTTGGGCGACTGCATGTCGTCGATCGAGCGCTTGGCCGGCGGCTTGAGGATCCTGTCCGCGCCATTGCCCTCAGAATTGGGCAAAGTGTCGTCCTCGCTGAAGCCTGGACCTTTCCCAGCGCTGTCGTTGTCTGGCTCGGAGCTGTCGCGATTGAGCTTGATGTCCTCAGAGATTGGTGACGAGCCACCAGTCCTCTCCTCCCTCGGCGAGCCCGAGATGTTGGAGATACTCGAGTCAGGGGTTGTCGGTGGCGTGTTGTCCATCACTGGCGCAGCTTCGTTGCTCTCTCGTCGCTGCGGCGGCATCAGAACCGGCACGTGCTGTTGCTGATGCTGGTGATGCTGTTGCTGATGCTGGTGATGCTGCTGCTGATGTTGCTGATGCTGGTGATGCTGTTGCTGATGCTGGTGATGCTGATGTTGCTGATGATGGTGAGGTTGCTGTTGCTGTTGCTGTGGCTGTCGCATGCTTAAAGCTGAGTTTTGCTGCATCGGTAGAGAGACCGGTATCGAGGCTTCCACGGTCTTTGGAAGGGCCATGCTGAGGGTGGCGACTGTGCTGCTGCTGCTGGTCGTGCTTTGGCCCGAGGTTGGGGCGCTCGCGAAGGGCATCTCCATCAGCACTATGCTGCTCTCGGTGACCTCGCTCTTGGGCGGGCTACAGGGACCGACGTTGACCTGCTCGATGCTCTCGGATAGGGGAGCGGGCGAGCCGGGTATCTCCTCTTCGCACAGCAGGGAATTCATCGTCTCGCCCTCCTCGTCAGTCTTTGAAGCCGGGGTCGCGTCGACCTTGAGTTCTGCACAGTCTTGCTGTTGCTGTTGCTGATGATGGACACCCTGCGAAGCCTTCAACGAGAGCTGCGTCCTCGTATATCTGTCTTGCGTGGTCTGGATACGATCCAATTCCGCCTGGAGCTTCACGTCGAAGCTGGACGTCGGGACTTTAACGTCCTGCGACTCCTCGTTGTCTATCACCAGCCTCTGTTCCGAGTCGCTGCTGTCTGTAGAGTCGATAATGTGGTCCTGATTTATCTGTTTCTTGCGAGTCTCGAGTTTGTCCTTTTCTGCCTTTTGATCGCTCGCTTTATTGTACTCTTCTTCGGGTTGTTTAGCACCCTCGCTGTCGACACCCTTCCAACTCTCGTCCCTCGCGACGTCCTGCTTCATCTTGTGCTCAGCAGTGATCTTCGTCTCCTCTTTGAACTTCTTCAGTTCTATTTCCTTCTTTGGCTTCAGCTGTTGCACCTCCTCCTCCTTCTTAATCGTCATGCGCATCATCTCTCTGCAGGGATCTTTCACGTTCAGCTCCTCCTGCTTCTTGTCGTCTATCTCCACCACAGTGATACCGCGATCCACATCTTTGTTTCTTTGCGAAACGTCTAGTTTCTTCGATGAGTCCTTGATTATCTTGCGCCCGAGGTCGGACGTGTCCTCGTCCGAGGTCTTCTTGGGGTCCTTGGCCTTGTTGCGGAACGCCATGGCAGCGGCCGACAATTTCTCCTCTATCGTGGACGTGGCCGGCAATCTCGCGCTTATGGGAGCCGGAGGAGTCACGATTGGCGACGCAACCGGGGTGATATCGAGTAGCTTCGTGTCCAGCCTCAATTCCGACTGCGATTGTCCAGGTGCAGGCAACAGCTTGATCTGGTTCTGTTTCTGATCCAGCGAACTGGGGGGTTTGTTGCCACCAGTACTGATGCTGGCTATCGCGCCAGCCTCCTCCTTCGAGCATTCAATCGCGGGGGTCGTCTCGTTCTTCTTAGACTCGGCCACGTCCGTCAATTCGCCGCTGCTGTGGAACTGGATCTCCTGTTGATAAGTCGTAAACACGTTGTCCTGTTCCGCCTCCGAGACCTCGGTCTCGGATATTATCAGACGATCTTCCGAATCGTCCCGGGTGCCTTCGTCATCCGCGGGCAGATCGTTGAACAGAAGACTGATGCAGCCAGACATCTTATTGGGAAGTTCCTCTACAGCGGTTATTGATTTTAATTGATTAAACGACGACGTGGACTCGCAAAATTTGTTGAACACGTCCTCGCAGGCCATGTAAGACGGGAGCTGAGTGGGCTTGCTGCTGGGAGCAGCCACCACCGCAGCCTCGCTCACATCCTCGGATCTCTTACCGAATAACTTCCTGGGTTTCTTCCGAGAATCAGGGTCCGGGGTCTCCGGTGGCTTCGTTTCTTTCAGCACCGGCATCGCGGTTGGCATCTTTTGTTTCTTCTTTGGACTCTTGGGCTCCTCCTCGAATATCCTCTTCTTCGACTTATCCTTCTCGCCACTCGTGTCCCTCTTGTTCCTCACCTCGAACTCGAACGGTTCCGGTTCCTTAAACTCGTAGATATCTTCCGTGCTCTCGACTTTCGTCTCGACGACAGCTTCCACTTTCGGAGTCTCGATGGTCTTCTCCAGCTTGGGTGACGCCGCGATCGCGACTACGGTGTCTTTCTCTTCCAGTTTCACCTCGTCCTCGGGCTCGGGCTCTATCCTGACCAACTCCTTAACCGCTTTGTCGAAACCCTTCAGCTCGGATCGTATCTGATTGAGGTCGAAGTCGCGACCTTTCGGTTGCTCCTCCTGATCGCTATCAGGTTCGGATTTAATGCCTTGGGACTTGCCAGGTGTTCTTCTCAAACGTCTACCTTTACGCGGTTCATCCAGATTGTCCTTGTCGTCCTCACCGTCGCTCATGTCTTCCGCTTTCATTCTCTCTTCCGCTCTGCTCCGCGTCTCTTTCCGTTTCCTTTCTTCCGTGCCTCTTGTCCTGGTCTTGGTCTGTTCAGTCTCGGTCGTGTCGGATTCGTAAGCCTCGCTGTCCTCGGTCTCCGACGCGACAGATATGTCCGTGTGTCCCGAGGTTCTTCTGGTGCGCCTCCGATGCTCCATGCCAGACAGCTCCGCGTTCCTGGTTATTCTCGTTTGCCTGTTAGCAGGCGTGGCAGGACTCTTGGTCCTGGAACTGGAACTGGTAATGGAGAGCGGTGTGGTAGACCTAGTCGGCTGCATCGTTTCCTTCTCCTTCTCCTCCTTCTTAACTTCCTTCGCGGACGTCGAGGTTGACTGAGCAACGCTATTGGAGGTAGGAGCCACGCTCTGTGCTCGGCGACGGCTTTGGGACGCATTGGCACCCGAACTGCAAGTGCCTTTCATCTTATTGCTAATGTTGTTGGACAGATTTGTGCTGGGGGTTTGAGGCCTAGGGGTAGCCTTGATCCGTTTCACTCTACCTTGAGCTTGGGTAAAGTTCTGGGCGATTCTGGACGCTTTGATCCACTCGTCGTATCTTGTATTCCAGCCTGTATAGTGCACGAGATACATCGGTTCTGGACCATCCTTCTCAATCTCGATGACCTTCGCTTCGTAAGTAACTTTGGATTCGTGCGTTGGGCCGTAATACACCTTCAACTTATCGCCACACTCGACGGGACCCTTGTAACTCGGGGCAGTCTCCGTAAGTTGTTCATCCGCGCGCGACTTTTCCGCTTCGTATTCCTTGCGTTTCCTTCCTCGCTTCTTCAATTCCTCGTCTGTTAAGCGTCGCTGCTTCGACAACGTTTTCTTTTCCCCTTCTCTGGACGGTGTTCGAGTTTCCCTTCCTTCGGAGGTACCTTTATTCTTGACAGTATCGTCCTTCGCTTTGGATCTCGTCTTGGTGGCTTCCTCTTCCTTGAGTTTATCATCTTTCTTCTCTTGCTTTTTCGTTTCCGTCTTCTTCTTTTCGGCCGTTTTCTTCTTGGTGTCCTCTTTACTCTTGGACTTGGCTCGGCCGGACGATGCGGCGGATGTCGACGACGCGCTGATAGAAGCAGGGGACGACGTAGAAGCTTGTACGATTGGTTTTTGCGATTTTTCATTATTAGATGATGACGTCTCAATGTCCCCTTCTATATTTACGTCGCTCTCCTGACTGCTATCGTTCCCCTCGGATTCTTCCTTCTTCTTTATTTTTACAATCTCCTCTTCCTTCACCGGTTCTTTCTTGCTTTCCTTTTTTTCTTTCTTCTCTTCGTCCACAACCTTCTTCTCCTCCTCATCCTTGTCACTCTTCACTTGCGCCGGTGGTTGCGGCGGTACAGGGGTATTTCTGTCCTTATCGCGAATTAGGCTTCTTCCAGAGCGTTGTTTTCGCGTGCTACTTCGCGGGTGATTTACCATGGTACAGCCTAATTTCTTGTAAAAATCTTCAAAGTGATGCAGGTATTTCTTATAAGCCTGTTTCACGAGATTGTATAAGGGCCCGGAATTTTGCATCATTAAACCAAGTCGTCGCGTTACGGCTTTCCATTGATTCTGATTCGTGACGCGATTGTAGCCGCCCAATTTGTGAACAGCCCGGAAAAGCCTATACAAGTCTATATCTTCGGATCCGATCATTGGACAAACATTCATAGGCGTTCCACGATCATCCATAAATTTGTACAGTTGAGCCACAAAGTGGTCTTTTTCCTCGCGCGGTTCGTCATCGGAACTCTAAAAAAAAAGTCGATATAAATATTTTCTTATAATTATATAATTAAAAGAAAAAAGAGAAAAGCAAGAGATCTTACATCAGAGTCAAGTTCTCCATCGTAGTCGCTATTTCCACTGGAAACAGAATTCCCGAACAGAGAATCCTTGTCCCAGTGAGGCGGTAATTCATTTTTCTCCAGGAATAGAAGTGCTTTCTCAACTGCAACCTTTAAGGTGCTGTTTTCAACTTTATTAACCAACTCTTTGGTGAATTCTGTGGCTTCCTTCTTGGGTACTGTATAACTTGAAGAAAATAAATATATATAAATATTTATACGCAATATACAAGGTGGACCAAAAGTCTGGATACAGTCGAATATCTCGTATAGAATGCATTTTAGAACAAAATGCTGAAGACAAAAATATCTTGTAAAATATTCATTTTTCAATTATTTTACCTTAATACTTTTATGTACAAAATAATGAGAGGAATCGATTGGTATAAGGAAAACACATAATGGTTTAAAAAAAAAATATGTAATTTGCAGTTAACAATTACATATTTTTTCTTAAAAACAACTGTGTGTTTTCTTTACACTAATTGATTCCTCTCATTATTTTGTACATAAAAGTATTAATGTAAGATAATTAAAAAATGAATATTTTACTAGATATTTTATGGTTTATATAAAATTAAGATATTTTTTTAAGCCTCATAACTCGAAAAATACTCAATGAAAAGATATTTTATTATAGTGTTTTGAAAAGCTCTCGAGATAAGCTACAAGAATATGTAATGAGAAGAAGTAGGTTCCATTTAAAAAATTGAAGGTAATCTTCATGTGATTTTCAAATAACTCTCCAAGGTCAAACTAATGGTACCATATTATGTCCCCCTCGAAGCCATACAACTTTTGTCTGAAACACTTTCTAGTAAAACTCTTCCTTATCGAGATATTCGACCGTGTCCAGACTTTTTTAACAGTATATGATACAACAGTTGACTTTAAAATAAAGATTTTTCACTTACTATCTCGCATCTTTAAACGAGCGCACCAGGTAATCGTCCCTCACTCGTATCCTGACTGTATCTTGAGCAGTAGGTGCAACCACTAGTCCTGGGAACCAATTGTCCTTTTTCTTCTTGTCACCAAGTTCCACGCAAACCACTTTGCCAATTTCTGGCTCAGTTTCCATCCCCTCCTTCGTGCCTCCATTGGAGGCGGAATCGTGGGTACCTCGCGGTGGACTGTCTTCATCTTCACTGCTTTCGTCCCTATTTGACGAAAATTTTATATATGTTAAACAACTATTAGATCTTGTAAAAACAGACTTCTTCACCGCACTTACTGCGCTTGCCTTGATCGTCTACCTCTTCTCCCCCCGATTACAGGATTCCCAAAGTGCTCCGGATGAGTCAGTGGGAGTTGGTCCAACGTTTCGCTCTCCGCAAAATGCCGTCCGCTTTTCAAGCAAAGCGCAGTCCTCCTCAGAGTAGTAATATCCCCATCGTCGAAGACCACAGTGTACTGACTGCAGTCTTGGATTTTCGTAATTGTAGCTTCAACATATTCTTTCCGTTCCGCATGTTTAACTTCGACAGATGCTCCCACTCTTAAAGTCCCTTTTATTAGCTCGTCGGAAAGAGTTGCGGTTCCCAAACCCTGTTGTTTATAAGTCACGCGGCACTTCACTAATCGCACCACCTTACGGATCTTGGCTTCGCAGAAGGCACCCTTATACTTGGCGCTAACTTCCGTACCCACCGATAGGGACGGTGGATCGTCTCCCTGAAACAATGAATTTAATATTACATATCAAATGTATTTTATGTCAATATTTTATACCAACTTGAGATGCAAGAGATATAGAAATAATTATTATTCTCATACATTGCATTATGCAAGTCTGTCTTTAACTGTCATCAATGTATCTTGTATTATATTAGATTTTCACTTAATTATGATTCATACACACATAACATTGATAAGAATAATTCCTTGATGTTCCAATAAAGTTCTATATCTTTTACTATTATTGTAGTAAAATTGTAACGTTATATTGTAATAATTTATATTTTATAGTTTGTCTACAAAAGTACTAATTTTGCTCAGAATATATGAATGCAAAATTTAGAGTTTTTTTTTCAATAATTTCTTTTTTTTAAAATCATATTCTTTCTGATCCCTCTATTATAAATTTGATATATTGAGAAAGTTCCAGGATACATACATCTGTAATATAATAATGTTTTTTATAGTAAATTATACATGTTTTAATCTATTTTAAGCCACATTTTTTCATGTATAATATTTCTTTTTTTCTTTCATTTAAAATAAAAGTACAAATCTATTATTGATTTCCAAATTAATAAAATATAATAAAAAAATCACATGTCATGTTTCAATTATATCCCAAGTATTATTGATTGTTTGTATAGTTTCTTGTTTTTATTTTGGTGAAAATAATGAGATAATGTCACAATTTATATTTCATATTTTGTTTACAAAAGCACTAATTTTGTGTAGAATGTAGGTGTGCAAAATATTTAGTTTTTTCAATAATTTTTCTTTTAAAAAATCACATTCTTTCTAATTCCTCAATTATAAATTTGATATATTGAGAAAGTTCCAGGATACATACATCTGTAATATAATAATGTTTTTTATAGTAAATTATACATGTTTTAATATATTTTAGGCCACATTTTTCCATGTATAATGTTTCTTTCTTTTCTTTCATTTAAAATAAGACAAGTACAAATCTGTTATTGATTTCCCAAATCAATAAAATACAATAAAAAATCACACATAATATCATTTGCCTGTCTCAATCACATCCCAAATATTATTGATTGTTTGTATAGTCTCTTGTTTTTATTTCCGTGAAAATAATGAGATAATGTCACAATTTACATTTCATATTTTATTTACAAAAGCACTAGGGATGCAAAATAATATTTAATTTTTTTCAATAATTTCCTTTTTAAAAAATCACATTCTTTCTCTCAATTATAATATCTCTCAATAATATATTTCATATTTTGTTTACAAAAGCACTAATTTTGTGTAGAATGTAGGTGTGCAAAATATTTAGTTTTTTCAATAATTTTTCTTTTAAAAAGTCACATTCTTTCTAATTCCTCAATTATAAATTTGATATATTGAGAAAGTTTTGGGATACATACATCTGTAGTATAATAATGTTTTTTATAGTAAATTATACATGTTTTAATGTATTTTAAGCCCCATGTCTCCATGACATTTCTTTTCCTTTTCATTTAAAACAAAAGTACAAATCTATTATTGATTTCCCAAATCAATAAAACACAACAAAAAAATCACACATTATAATATCATTTGTCTCAATCACATTCCTTCTAATTCCTCAATTATAAATTTGATATATTGAGAAAGTTTTGGGATACATACATCTGTAATATAATAATGTTTTTTATAGTAAATTATACATGTTTTAATGTATTTTAAGCCCCATGTCTCCATGACATTTCTTTTCCTTTTCATTTAAAACAAAAGTACAAATCTATTATTGATTTCCCAAATCAATAAAACACAACAAAAAAATCACACATTATACCATCATTTGTCTCAATCATATCCCAAGTATTATTGCTTGTTTGTCTCTTGTTTTATTTTGGTGAAAATAACGAGATAATGTCACATATGCATATATGAAGTGCACACACACATATATATCCAATACATAAGTGCCAATAGAGTACAACTAGAAGGGAAGACCAAACTTACACACACACTCACACCTGCAAAAGAGAAAACAAAAATAAATTAATAAAAGGAAAAAAAACGTGATTAAATTAAAAGGAGCCAAATTAACGATAACACATACTTTATGTGTTTTGATAACCACGGTCGTTTCAATGACGCTTCCAGGCATCCCGCGGCGCCTTTCACGCCTTAGAAAGTGTCCCTCGCGGAATTTCCGCGATGAGAAAGACGCAAAAAAAAAAAAAAAAAATCCAGATTTTATTTTTTTTATTCGAAGGTATACGTCTCCTGCCTGCGTAACTGCCCGGCAGAGACGCAAACATTCGCCCTCGGACTCGTCCCCGACCAACAGACAGAGACGGACGGAGACCGAGGAAGACAGAGAGAGAGAGAGAGAGGCGAGGATAGAGCGAGCGAGAGAGAGGGAAATAGACAGAGAGGTGGGAGGGGGAAGCGGAAAAAGCGCGGATGCGTTAGCGCGCGACGCACACAGCGTATGTCATCGCGTATCCCACGCGAGGAAACGCGCTTCCTGGGGAGTACGTGGGCCGGAGTCACGCTTACGCCAATAAACAAGCGCTCGTCGTCGTCGAGACGATGGGGAGAGCCTCGTCACCACGTCCTCTCCCTGTTTACTCACCAGCATCTTCCAGGGCTCGCCGACGCGGACGTTTCTCGTGCGGATGGGACGCGCCAACGGGAGGCGCGAGGAGAAAAAGAGCCACCGCCTTGGTCCTCACATCGTCCTGGCGATGCTCGAGCAGCGAGATTCCTAGAACGGAGCAGCGGTGCACGGACGCAGACTGACCCGCTTCGTGAAAGCAGACACTCGACACTCCTCGGCCTCGGATCTCGGCAACACGAATGGCAGCGCGAGTGCGCACAAGGGTCTCCAGCGTTGCCGGACGGGCCGCCCGCTCCGCGCATGCGCGTCGAATGTGGCGCCAATGAGGTAGTCGGTTCCGCTGGTGCCCTTCATCGAACTCCGATGGATATCTGAAAATTTTTTTTTTATTAATTATCAGTTGTGCAGTCGAGGGATTTATACAATTCTATTTTAGTAATTTATATAAATATATGTAATATTATGGAGTGTTATATAAATGTTATATAAATGTTATATGAATATTATAAATGTTATAAAAATGTTATAATATTATATAAATTGTCTAAATTACTAAAACAATATTAAATTAATATATATAATATATATAATATTTTATAAATATTATATATATTATATAAATATATAAATATTATATAAATGTTATAATATTATATAAATTGAAATTATTAAAACAATGTTATATTAATATATATAATAATGTTTGAATAATTTTTATTAGAATTGAAAGTGTGTAATTTGTTCGATGATTTGACACAATTTGCAATTCCAGAACCCCCCGTTATACATACGTCGCTGAGATTGTCGTGGCTGTCTCGCGCATGCGCGAGATAGAAAGCATTTGGCAACGCTGCCACGAGTTCTCCCTGCTCCCTGTCCATTTCCAATTTCCACTAGAAAATTCGTGGAACAAATCTCACCGATGATATATACGTATGCGTGCGTGTACTTGTGCGTGAGTGACGTCACCGCCTACGTGACATCTTCGCAGATTCATGCTTGAATGCAATAATAGGATACCTTTCGAAACCTTAAAAATTTATAAATTTTTTAATATTGTTTCTGTTAATGTTTATCCTAATAATGCATGTTAAATAATTATCAATCTTATGTAGAAAATGTTGTAAAAGTAATAGATTAAATTTTAGAAATTTATTCTAGCTTTTATATTGATTGATATGTATTGATTGTATTGATTGAAAAATATAAGAAGTTCTTGTACACAAATGTTTTATCTCTGATTTTTTAAATATTTTTTTAAAAGCAAGAGAAAAGAAAAATTATTATCTTTATAATGTTTGCAATAAATATTATAATTAATGTGTATTTTTTATAATGCATTATTTATTTCTCTCAACATTTTCCTATTTGTTTAGTAAAAAGAATGTAACAATATTTTTATTATAATAAGATATACATACATTATTAAAACACTGGCCTAGTTCTCACCAAAGTCTTCATTTCGCGCCTAATTTCACGTAGAAAAAAATCAAATCGATGGAAATACACAATGGCCGGTATTCATAGTTCGATCTTATATTTAAGATCATCTTAAGTCTGCTTCGAGGTTGACTTAAGACCTCATTCAACCAATCAAATAACTGCGTAGCATTTCAAGCTCGAACTTAAGACGATCTCAAATATAAGATCGGACTATGAATACCGGCCAATGAGCCAATAAATCCGCCGCATTTTCATCAACTTAAATTTGCGAATTGAAGGTTTCGATGAAAACTAGATCAAAGGATTGTTCGAAATTTTTTTCAAAGAATTTCAATTGTTTGTACAACATTTATTTTTTCCGAATTTACTTTCAAGGAACGAAGATGTCAATTATATAAACTTTTCATCGAATATTGTTTATCAGAAATCCATTGCATATTTCACAGTAAGATGGAATCTAGAGAAAGTCTAGTGATTTTAATTTGCCGCTAGTTTCTAGCGTCAATGAAATTGCACCTTTATGCTACGGCCATTGTAGAATGGCCTTCAAAAAATTGACCAATCACAGTCGAGTATTCTCTTAATCTTGACTGTGATTGGTCAATTTCTTGAGTCTACGCCTTACAACCATATGCGCAAAGGCCATTGTAGAATGGCCTTTGCACGTACAAAAATTTTAGTCGTAATCGTAAGTTGTAAGAAAACTGACCAATCATAGTTGATTATTCTTTTATCGCAGAAAGAATACTCGACTATGATTTGTCAGTTTTCTTACGGTTACGACTAAAATTTTTGTACATGCAAAGGCCTTAAATCAGTCGTATTTTCATAGACTTAAATTTGCGAATTGAAGGTTTCAATGAAAACTAGACCAAAGGATTTTTCAAAATTTTTTCCGAAGAATTTCGATTGTTTGCACAACATTCATTTTCCCCGAATTTATTTTCAAAGAACGATGTCAATTATAAATAAACTTTCCATCGAATATTGCAATTGTTCATCAGAAATTCATTGCACATTTCACAGTAAGAAAAATAAATCTTTGGAATTAATAGAATAAATCTTTCTGGAAATACGCCCTAAATTTCCATCTTAATTTCCATAATAAATAATTCCAGAAAAATGATCAAAAATCTGTCAAACGTGACAGATGCATATTTCCACGATTAACTTCCCAAATCCTTTCAAAAAACAAGCCCGGGATCCGGGGGACGGAATTCGCCCGTCGATGGCGTCGATAGGGACGCGCCTGAGTCGGTCCAGTCGTCTGCTGTGACGCAGAGCAAAATGGCGACGAGTAATGAGGTGCCGGTAGAAATCAACCAGAGTCGCGTGTGTAACACGGAGAATTCGGTGAGTTTCCGCGACGCGGATTCCGCGCCGGGGATTGCCAGGAGGCGGGAGCCGTCGAGGCCGCGTCGTCGGCGGGCCGACATGTCCCGGGGGCCCGAGGGTGCGCGCCGTCGAGGCGGAGGGCGCCCGGGAAATCGCCGTCTTTGTCGGGCGAGTCGGGCCCCTTCGCGGGCCTCTCGCGCTCGGCGGCCGCTCGCGCGACGACGCGACGTTAGCCGCGGATCGCGGGCCCGCGCGAATGACAGTTGATCGGCTGGCCGGTCGTCGAGTCGCGGCAAAATTCACGCGGTTGCTCCGACGTTATATATAGCGGAACGGAAGCCCGCGGGCGGCACACGAGCGAGGACAGTGGGATAGGATATATCGAGCGGTTCCATTCGATCCCGTCGAGGGACGCCATTCGCTTTTTGGCGGGCACGTGCTTCCCGTTGCTTGCCGGTTTTTTGCGCTGTCGAAATCGTCGGGTCGAACCCTGGCCGCCTCGCACTCATGAACAGTATTGTAAATCATCCTCTATCTCGAGCGTGTAAATTTCATTTCCGAGTGATAAAGAAAAACCGCGTTTTTCGTCCCTCACGTGTTTGTAAATCTGAAACCTTGCCCTCCGGCGACATCTTCTTTTCTCCTTAATTCAACGGTTTTGTGAAATTAGTATGCGCGTGTGAAATTTTTGGGAAATAATATTCCCCACTGAATCGCCAGCATCCTCGATTTTAATGAATTTCATTAATTATTTCGTAAACTTATTTTAATGAATTGCATGAATTATTTCATAAATTTCATTAATTTTTTCATAAACTTATTTTAATGAATGAAATTCATTATTTCTTAAACTTATTTTAATGATTTTTCAATAATTATTTCATAAACTTATTTTAATGAATTTCATTCATTAATTCATAAACTTATTTTAATGATTTTCAATAATTATTTCATAAATTTATTTGAATGAATTTTATTCATTATTTCATAAACTTATTTTAATGATTTTCAATAATTATTTCCTAAATTTATTTGAATGAATTTCCTTAATTATTTCCTAAACTTATTTGAATGAAATTAAATAGTGAAAAAAGGCAAAAAAACCACAGCGCTAAGTTAATGGTAGCTACAATTAAAAGTGAAAGAATTTTTAATTATATCCAATTTTTATTTTTATTTTTAATTATATCCAATTTTTTTCTTTTATAATCTTATATTGTTCTTGTACCTATTTTTTATTCTGTTTGCGTCCCTTGAGATCTTTGTTTATATCGACTTTATTGTGACTTTGATCTATGTTTTGTTTTTATAATTTTCCATTAATTTGAATTTTCTTTTGTTAGACATTGACTCATTTTATATTAAAAATTCTTTCACTTTTAATTGTAGCTACCATTAACCTAGCGCTGTGGTTTTTTTGCCTTTTTTCACTATTTAATTTGATTGCTATCTTATAACCACTTTTATATTCTTATATTTTTTATTTGAATGAATTTTATTAATTATTTCCTAAACTTATTTGAATGAATTTCATGAATTATTTAATAAATTTCATTATTAGTTAAGTAACCTGTTTGATGCGTCAATCAATCTCTAGCTTAATGTAAATGTTACAGACTTCAAAAATGGAATCCATGGATATAGCTCCGGAGCCTGTTATCCTGAATAAAGATGTCGGCGCATCATCTTGTAAAGAGTCTGTATCCGTCGACGACATGACTTCGAGGGACTATTACTTTGATTCCTACGCTCACTATGGAATACACGAAGAAATGCTTAAGGATGAAGTACGCACCGTGACTTATCGTAATTCAATGTATCATAACAAACATCTCTTCAAAGGGAAGACGGTTCTCGATATTGGCTGCGGCACAGGTATCCTCTCCATGTTTGCAGCTAAGGCTGGCGCAGCTAAAGTCATTGGTATCGAGTGCTCCAATATCGTGGAATATGCAGAGAAGATAGTAGAAGCCAACAATCTGTCCAATGTTATAACGATACTTAAGGGAAAAGTCGAAGAAGTATCATTGCCGGATGGAATAGAGAAGGTCGATATAATAATATCCGAATGGATGGGTTATTGCCTGTTTTATGAATCCATGTTAGACACAGTACTCTTTGCCAGAGATAAGTGGCTTCGCGAAGACGGCATGCTATTTCCTGACAAGGCGACTTTGTTTATCTGTGGCATAGAAGACAGGCAATACAAAGACGAGAAGATTAATTGGTGGGACGATGTATACGGATTCGACATGAGTAGCATAAGAAAAGTGGCCATTAGCGAGCCGCTGGTAGATGTTGTTGATCCCAAGCAAGTTGTTACAAATGCATGCCTAATCAAAGAAGTTGACCTTTATACAGTGACTAAGGCGGATCTCGAGTTCTCATCGCCGTTTACCCTGCAAGTTCGTAGAAACGATTACGTTCAAGCCCTAGTTACGTTCTTCAACATCGAATTCACCAAGTGCCACAAGCGTATTGGCTTCAGTACCGCGCCAGAAGTGCCATATACGCATTGGAAGCAAACTGTCTTTTACTTCGACGAGTATATGACGGTGAAGAAAGGGGAGGAGATTTACGGCGTATTTTCGATGAGGCCCAACGCCAGGAATTATAGAGATCTGGATTTCAGCATCGAGTTGGACTTTAAAGGAGAGTTGTGTCAAGTACACGAAACTAATAACTATCGTATGCGCTGATATTCAGTGGATTGTGCGTCCTCTTCCCCATTTTTTTTATAGCTCATGAGAAATTAAATCATTTAATCAAACCTGAAATCGAGTCTTTATTAATTATGTAATTTACAAACAAGGATCGCAATTATAAGCAGTACGACGCATGCAGTGACGATACATGAGCTGTAAACTTAAAAGTTTTGCAAATCTTTAATTTGAAAGATGATGCTTCCTGATTAGACGTTTAATGTAATGACTTTTATAGACATTCTTCTATAAACGTGTAAATCTGACTAATCTATCATATTTATAATACTAAATTCGAACAAACGACGAGATATTGTACTAAGAAAATGAATGAATTTTTGCGCACAACTGAAGTCCATCAGTTCAATTGTAAAAAAAAAGAAAAAAAAAATATCTTTTTGAGTCTTAAACATGAGTGTGTCTTTACGATATCTCATCGTATTAAAAGAAGCTACTTGTGTGTATGTATAATTAATATGTCTGACGTATAATAAAATATAATTGTGCGCCAAAATTCTTTGCCCTCAAAATCATTCATTTTTATATATTATAGCATTTTTCGTGTGCTTAAATATATAATGCTATCAAGATTAATGAAACCTTTTTGAAGGTATCTTTTGCAGAAAACATTTTTTAATTTGACACGAGTAGCATAAAGAAAAATTACGAGCCACTGGTGGATGTTGTTGATCCCAAGCAAGTTGTTACAAATGCATGCCTAATCAAACAAGTTGACCTTTATACAGTACTAAGGTGGATCTCGAGTTCTCATCGCCTGCAAGTTTGCAGAAACGACTACGTTGAAGCCCTAGTTACATTCTTCAGCATCGAATTCATCAAGTGCCACAAGCGTATTGGCTTCAGTATCATTTTCATTATTCCCTTCTTTGCGAATTGTCAGAGGAACAAATAGAATGAACGTGTTTAAAGAAAGAATGCTATTTTTATGCAAACGCTCTTGTATGTGAACGAGTCTAATTCTCGAAAAATATTTAAATAGTAACTTGAAGTAATTGATATTTAATCTTTGATGACTGCTTTGATGATTTATATATTCGGTAGCATCTTAAAAAACTCCCACTAAGCAAATAGCGTTATTCCTGATTAAAAACCGAGTCGAAAAGTTCTAAACAATTTTTTTTCACAATGCTTAATAAAGCAGTAATTAATGAGTAAAGTCGCGCCAATAAAAAGACAAACTTCCTCGTTATCAAAATGAAGATTTGAATAAGCAAAAAAAATAAATTGTTTTGTGTTAATTTTTAAACAATTCATCTTTTCAGAAATCTTTTTAATACTTAAATCTGATTAATTATTTAATGAATCTTGGAAAAAAAATGGTTCAGGACTTTTCGACTTGGTTTTTAATCAGGAATAACGCTATTTGCTTAGTGGAAGCTTTTTAAGATACATCCTGTATATGTTACATAATATATATAATAATATATATAATATACATACATATCAGGATTGGGTAATAATTAGTTGATTAGTTAAAAGTTAATAATTTTTAACGTTAATTTTAAAAATTAAAAAGTTAATAATTTTTAACTCAACTTAGTTATTTTAAAAAGTTCACTTTTAACTTTAACTAGTTATTTTTAAAACACAAACTTAAACTTATTAACTTTCCCCCCAAATTTATTTGATGATTCATGTTATCATTATTTAGAGTAATGGTAGAAATCTACCCTCATTCCATCTAATATAGCATCGAGACTCGGGACTCGCTCGTGACGGAGCCTCTATTCTCGATAACAACGTTCCCGATAATCCAGAGTCTCAAGAATCCATTTGCACGCCTCTAATTATTATCCAACCCTGTATATTATATAATTTAATATTATAATATTAATATTATAATATTATATAATATTATATATTATATAATTATATATTACTATATAAATACTATATTATATATATTATACATGTATATTATATAATTACATATTATTATATAAATATATTATATAATAATATAAATATAAAATTATAATATTACAATATTATAATAAATATATTATTATATTACATATTATTATATACTATATTATATATATTATTATATACATGTATATTATGCAATATATATCAATTATACAAATGATTAGGCTGAGGACAAAGTGTTTTTTGTTACGCAAGTAGAATATGTCATCATGTTGCTAGGCCTTTTAAACAATTGGCCAACTTCTGTGTCTTGTAATCAGTTCTCAATTGAATAAAGTTGAGTAGAACGGTACGATCAAGCGTCATCTGCAATCACAGGAAATAATTCATACGCACTGGAGAAAATATGTTTCTTGAAAATAATAATTCGCATGACACATACCAGTTGCTCTCCCGTGCAGACCTGTTTCAGATTCTCCGGCTTGACCAATAACAAATTACACAGAGCATGTAGGGTATCAAAGAGATTTGTAACAAATTCAACGTCCAGCTCTTTAATGCACTTGCGATATTCGTTCATATCGCATATGGCGCACATAGCTCCGGCGGAATTAAATTGAAATTGTTGCAAATTATCGTAAATGACTTTGTGAAATCTGACCCCTAGTTCCTTGAGAGCGGTATCCAGGTGCCTGCCATCCAAGGTATTTCGTATCAGTCGTATCATTCCACTCACGTACTGAACCACCACTAAACAGGCGGGAGTATTTATGGTATCCACATCGGTTTCCGGCTTGAAGTCAGTCTTCTTCTGTTCGTTTTGTAGATACACTTTCACCCAGCCTACAATGGCGTTTATGCTTCTGTCCAGGCCGGTGTCCAACTTGACATCGATCTGCTCCAATATCGCTTTTTTCTTCAACAAACACTCGGCGTGTTTGGGCGTGGATCTAGAGAAACATACAGCCTAATATCATCGACTCACATAATACAAGGTCCCATTTTAATGTCCCACCCCAAATAACCCCTAGAAACCATACAACTTTTGTCTGAAACATCTTTTTCTAAAATTAAAAATAAGAAAGTTATTTGGTGTGGGACATTAAAATGGGACACCCCCATAATATAAAGATGCACAAGACGAAAAAAAAAATGCGTACAAGACAAGAGGCAATACACTGTCGTTGAATTGTTCCTCCAAGAGTCGGACAATGCCATTGCACTGATGAACCACATTAAAGAAATAGATCTCTGGTTGAGTTCTGCTTTCTGGTATAGGTACGCTTTGTAGACCTAATTCCAGGGCATAGTCTACGTGTTCGTTTATTAAATATTGTAGCAATATCTCGAAGATCTGCAGTGCATTTCCGGGAATGTCGACAGGCTGCGACAGTAATTGGCATCTTTGAAACGCGAGCTTGCTCCTCTGCAATATCGCAATTGCTAGCTCCTCCGACAGGAATGTTTCGCCTCCATAATCCTCTATTTGAGCGATATTTATATTCGTCCTTGCACCTAATACAGCCTGCAAATCTCGACGCAGCTCTTGAAAACCACCCGTCTGCAACTGCTTTTTCTGATGATTCTTAGATTCGTAATATTCGATAAGGAGTGCCGCTGATTTTTCACGAAACGCCTTTGTTTCAATCCTAAAAAATAGAAAATCAAGAATGGAAAATTATTAGCTTATTATTTTTAAAACACCGTCATCTTTTTGAAATCGCAAACTCACGTAATATAAGTATCCAAATATTTCTGAAAGATATTTCTAGTGAGCTTAGCGAGGTAAGTATCATCGGTACCCATATTGAAGACCCTGAGATCATTGGACAGCTTGACTGTTCTTGTGTACAAGTCATACAAGTTCCTGAGATACTTGTCAGAGTCAGTTTTGTCGGCTAACTTAGCTACTGCGTACTTTTGAAGTCGCAGATGGTAAATATTCAGGACGAATTTAGCCATCACTTGTTCAGGATTGGAAAACACCTGTTGCATGAGTTTCTGATACTTTGTACACATAGGTATGACATCTTGAAAGACGTCCTTGCCACCAAAAGAGCCCATCTGGCTTTGTTCTATGAACGCGTCGATGCACTGAGAATAACCCTTGAAATGGGCCAGAGTACTCGCCAATTCCTTCATACGCGGTGCATCTTCTCTATTGTGCGCTCTTACGAACTCCTCGATCAGATTCCGTTCTATCTCGTCGTATTTAACGTTAATCTTCTTTTTAGCGTGCTCGAACTTTTCAGAGGGGAGCTCCTGAGCTATGAGATAAAGTTTCTGTATCACATCTGCGGCATCGTTCAACTGCAATTAACAATACTGATTAAATTTGGTCATTTTCTTGCCATCTATTAACATCTATTATTTATCTATTATTTAATCTATTATTTACAGGGTTGGCAAAAAACTTGTTTTTTTTATTTTAAACAAAAAACATTGTTTTTTTTTTTAGAACAATGTTTTTTGTTTTATTTGTGTTTTTAAGTAAAGTATCCACTGTTTTAAACAAGTTTTAATCAAACAGTTTTAAACACATTGTTTAAAACATGCACCTCTGATTATTTATCTTATTATTTATCTAATTATTTATTATTTAAATTGATTCTTCATCTTTACCGAGGATTTATCAGTGAATATTGGGTCAGTCAATGGACCAGGGCTTAAAAATTCTGAAAAGTGCCTCATTAATTTTTGAGCTTCCACTGCTCTTGCCCTTGGTATGTTAACACTTTCCAATTGATCTCCCAAGTGTAGGACTTTGGTAGCCACGAGATTTATTCTCTCGTCCAATTGATGGAACAACTCGATAGAATGTCTATTTCTCTCCTGCAGTCCTAGTATTTCAAACGCATGCCGGGCTTCCTCTTCCTTCAATGCAACCTCCAACTTATCGCATTTCTTCTGCTGACGTTCCTGCAACACCTGCAAATCTTTGATTGCCTGCAAGAAGGTTTCATGAACGATAACCGGATCGAAGAATGTCTTCCCTCCATCTTTTGTGTTGTCATTGACAGTCCTCCAAGCCAATCGTTCCACAAATTCCTCAGGGTCAAATGGATCCTGCAAAACATCATATTGAAAGATTGGTCAAAAAAAGCTCTTAGCTCGTAGCTTATCTCGAGAGCTTTTTAAAAATGAAGTATTTTTAAGTAACTATTATTAAGTATTTTTAAGTTTTTTATTAAGTACTTTTTGAGTTATGAGGCCTGAAATAATTTCTTAATTTTAGATAAACCATAAAATATTTAATAAAATATTCATTTTTCGATTACCCTAATACTTTTATGTACAAAATAATGAGAGGAATCAATCGGTGTAAAGAAAACACATAATTGTTTCAAAGAAAAAATATGTAATTTGCAATTAACAATTAAATATTTTTTTTTCAAAACAATTGTGTGTTTTCTTTACACAGATCGATTCCTCTCATTATTTTGCACATAAAAGTATTAAGGTAAGATAATCAAAAAATGAATATTTTACTAGATATTTTATGATTTATGTGAAAATTAAGAATTCCTCTCGAGGTGAGCTACAAGTTTTTTTTTTTTTTTTTTTTTTTTTTTTTTTTTTTTTTTTTTTGCGAAATTGCCCTGACATCCTATTTTATATCAATAATATCAATAATAAAATTGTAGAGAAATTTCTAAACACTTTATGATATTAAATAAAACCCTATTTTTTATTGGACAACTATTATTACATAGAATATCAAGCTACAGATTATCGTGATTAATTCACATATTAAAACATCGGAATGCAAATGACCTGTGGAAAGAGAAAAAAAAGGAATTAACGTACCTGTTCCAATTCCTTCATATATTGTTGCATCATTTTGAAGCGATTTTATGCTCGTCAAGACGGTTAGTCTTACGATAAGAGGTTATATCACAATCAAACCCGAAAATCACGCAAGATTCACGAGAGCCGAACAATTATTTATTATCTAATTCATTGTAAAATTACACAAAGTGCGTCCAATTCGTCGATTCCACCTGACAATTCGTGGATTCTGACAGGTCTAACAATTCAGCCGCGACATCGCTGTTCGGCGACGTACGCGAGGAAATGTCACTTTTAGTACCACGTTCGGCCGCCAGGGGGACGCGAAATCAGCTGTCAGTGGCTGTCAAGCGTGACTCTGCGATCGATTTTTCAGGCGTGTCCGGGATTACGAAACACGTGGCGAGCTACACATCACTAAGCTCGTATGTGTATGTCTATATATAACAGGTGTAACAAATGAATGTTTGATAAAACAATTTTATTAGAGAGAAGCGGTGATTCTTTCGTTTAGACAATCGTGTGTTTTATTCTCCTTTTCACTTTTTATACGTTTTTATTTATTTATATATATATATATATATATATATATATATAATATATATAATATATAATATATATTTTAACATATATTATTATATATTATAATATATAATATATATAATAATATATATATAATAAAATATATATAATAATATATAATATATATAATAATATATAATATATATTTTAATATATATTATATATATATATATAATTATATATATATATAATTTATAAATTATATATATATATATAAATACATAAATTATATATATATATATAATATATATAAATTATAATATATATAAATTATATATATTATATATAAATTATATAAATTATATAATTTATATATAAATTACAGTTACGATATTTATAATTTCGAGTGCCGTTATTTATCGTATACCCGTCACATAGTAGTCTTTCTCACGATACAAAGATACGATTTGGATTAAATATGTAACTGCGCAACATCTTATCTCGTATAAAACGTCCCAGTTTTTCTACGCGATCGTAAGTCTGGAACTGTGCAATAGAACCATCTTATCGATTCTCGGATCGCATCTTTAATTGTAAAAAAAAGAAAAAAAAAAAGATGACGCACAGGCAACCGAAAGAATTGAAAAGATTATGCGTCCTGTCGTTTGGCCTGTTGCTTCATAAGCGCGGACGATATCTCTCTCTCTCTCTCTCTCTGTCTCTCTCTCTCGAATCATACACATTGTACATATATGCATATACATTTCATATTTATATATATATAAAGGTATGCTACATACGTTCCGAGAGTTTAGTGTTGAAATATTTATTAATATGTTATTATAAATTACACTAATGAGCTGTGTGAGAGAAGAAAAGGAAGGGCGCATCGATTCGCGGGGAATCTCACTAGAGGGGAAAGAGCGATCTAAACATCCGCGCGCATCTCTGTGGGAATTAAATGGGAGAGAACAAAACGAAAAAAATGGAAAAACATTTTTTAAGATAGTATAGAGGAATACGGAGTGACTCCGCGCGGGCTACGCACAGGACCAAATTCCAACATACTCCATTGTACATGTTACAATTAGGCTAAAAAAAAAACATACTTAACTTTATATATATATATAACCACCGTACACAATATTATTTCAATTTACTTCTCGAAAGCTTCGAGTTGCTCCTTATTACACGCACGCTTACACCCGCACGACATTATCAATGCTACCTTGACAATATTTATCTCAAGTCGAAACTTGACGCTAGAAAAAATGGCGTCGAGTGACCACGTCCTTTTTTTTTTTTTTTTTCTTCGAAAAGAAAGATATGTAACTACGAAAACGAAATTCAATCAGGACAGGCGGGACAAGAGTTTTGTACAACTCCGGGGAAGAGTTGGTGGTCCATGAATGTGTTAGATTTCTTCCTTTTTTTTTTTTCTTTTGTTTGTTGTTTGTTGGCATAAACTGAAACTTCCTCGTGTTCTTGTGTTTCCAGTAATAGGTTTTAATTTTGCGGTACCCGGACCGCAAACCGTTAGATGTTCTGTGAAACAAAAATTGCAATTTTTTTTTTCTTCCTTGGTAACCGCTTGATAATCGTTCGAGTAGTAAATCGATTAGATTATCTCCCGGCTCTTTGTCTCACTCACTTTGGTTAAACGGGACATAAAATTACAATTCTCAGCAGCATCCAGACTTAGAAGATTCGATTGGACGTCCGTGCTCTATTTTCACTTTGTTTGCTGGATCGCTCGCTCCGCTCGAGGGTGGGCCCACTCTGAGTTTGATTTCAGCGGCCATTGTCATAAAAGCTTGTTCGACGTTCATCGCATTCTTGGCCGATGTTTCCAAAAATGGTATGCCCAGTTGATCCGCATATTCCTATTTAAAACAAAATATATTAGTATATTTATAATTAATAAATAATATAATAATATAATAAATAAAATATTATAATATAATAAATAATATTAGTAAATATTTATAATATATAATAGTATATATTTATAATATATAATATTAGTATAATTATACAGTATATATTAGTATAGTATAATATACATTACAGTATAATCAAATTGTAATACAATATATTAAAAATATATATTAAAAGAAGTATTATTAAATATATATTATTAAATAATATTTAAATATATATTATTAAATAATATTTAAATATATATTATTAAATAATATTTAAATATATATTATTAAATAATATTTAAATAAATATTATTATTAAATATATATTAAAAGAAGCATTATCGCTTACCTTGGCTGTTGTATAGTCGACCACTTTTTTAGTGTGTAGATCACATTTATTGCCGACTAGTAGCTTGTTGACGTTATCACAGGCGTAACGGTCAATTTCCTCCAACCATTGTTTTACGTTGTTAAAAGTCTCCTGGTCTGTGCAGTCATAAACAACAATAATACCGTGGGCACCTCGATAATACGAACTCGTGATTGTCCTGAATCGTTCTTGGCCTGCGGTATCCCAGATTTGCAGCTTTATCGTCTTCCCGTCCAGATCGATGGTTCGAATCTTAAAATCCACGCCGATGGTGCTGATGTAACTTTCCGTGTAGGTGTCATCGGCGAAGCGCAGCAGCAGGCAGGACTTCCCAACGCCAGAATCCCCGATTAGGAGCAATTTGAATAAGTAATCGCTGAAACAAAACAGTCTCCGCTGGTACATCTGTCAACATATATATCTCTTACAAATCAAAGAAAGGCAGAAGGCACCAATTCCCCCGACAGGCAAAATTGCATAAATTCTCGAAACCGAAGTGAAACCTCGAAGAGAGAGTCCTTCAAGTCTCACGCTGACTTAATCGTTCATTCTGAACAAGGATCAAGGTCGAGAGTCCCGGTGGAAAATATTCAAGTATGGACTATGGATACCAAGTGAGCTACGTTACAGGTAGTAGGGGAAGAGGAAGGGATGGGTGAATCTGTCAGAAGATTACGACGTTCGAGGACGTCTTATTTTTCCACCCTTTTCGTTTCCAGCTCCCTCCCGCCCCCTCCTCGCCCCCCTCTCCGCCCTCGCCGATCCCGAGGAGAGTCCCAGGCGTCGTCCTCGGGGGGAGGAACGCGTCCACCTCCCCCGTCACTCTCGTGTCGTCGCTCGATGCGACGATGACGCGTAGCGATAGATAGGATGCACCTGAGCGACTCTGCGCAAAAGGAGGTTTACTCACTACTCGGGATTCATCGTGGACATGCTACGCCGTGGACTAGCGGTGTCGGGTCTGCCTTTCCAGTCTACGGCTCCGAAGGGCTCTCTTCCACGGCCACGGGACACGGGGCGCAGGGTCTCCTCTCCCAGGTTCCGCGAGATACGACGAAAGGGAGTAACAATGGCGGTCGCACGGCAACTCCTCCCCGAGCCAACGAATGAGACCACCGCCACTGACGTAATGCCAGAATGGCAGCGCCAGGTTGCTCGTGAACCGTCTGTCGCCGGTGGATCAGCTGATCGATCTCGAGACACGGCAGGCTCTCTTTCCCGTCTTCCTTTTTTTTCTGATCATCGTCTCCATCCTCGGTCCATTTCACTTGTCATCGTTGGAGAGGGTACCTCGTCGAGCTGAACGAAAAGTAAATCTGCGAAAGGTTCCCAGCACACGTGTCGAAAAGATATCTAAAAGATGATTTAAAGACATTTTAAATTCTTTCTAGATGTCTTTAAGACATCTTTTGGCATTTTTGCGCTGTCTGGATTATTTTATTCTGACGTTTCTCTCATTCTTCTGTAAATCTGCCTTAAATTAATATATTTTTTTCGAGAGATTTGCGATGGTGGGAGAGAGATGGAAACTCGAACATCAAGTAACAGTTATACAGGGTGTCCCAAAAGTCCCGGAAAAAAGAGTTGTTTTTAAGAAAAAAATATGTAATTTGCAATTAATTACATATTTTTTCTTAGAAACAACTATGTGTTTTCTTTACACCAATTGATTCCTCTCATTATTCTGTATATAAAATTATTAAGGTAAGATAATCGAAAAATGAATATTTTACAAAATATTTTACGGTTTATGTAAAATTAAGAAATTATTTCAAACCTCAAAACTCGAAAAATACTCAATGAAGAAATACTTTATTATAGTGTTTTGGAAAGCTCTTGAGGCAAGCTACAAGAATGTCCAATGAAAAGTAGGAGGTTCCATTTTAAAAAATCAACTTAACCTTCATATAATCTTGAATACTTCATCCAAGGTCAAATTCTTATCATCATTAGGTACATTTTATTTAGTCCTACAACTTTGTTCCTTACATATTTTTTATTATAGTTGATCGTTTTCGAGATATTTTAGCGTTCCGGAATTTTTTGAAGATCCCGTATAACTGTTATAAAACCGTTACATAACAGTTACATAACATATAACAGTTATGTAACAATTATATTGTCGAGTAGGAAATTATAACTAACAGTTACATAACTATTACATAACTGTTACATGTTAAGTAACAATTATATCGTCGAGTGGGGAATTATAACTAACAATTATACAACAGTTATTTGGTGTTTGCAGAGAAGAAATTTCTTTTTACTCGACTGTGCGTGGCTTCTAGATTCACGTCTCAAGGATGGTTTCCATGCCAGTGGGATCATCAAATTTTCTGCAGCGTTTGAAAGCAAGGATTGTCCACAAACAATATTATTTCTTTTAAACATTCGTATTTTCTAAAAAAATGTTTAAATAGGATTTGTTGGGATCTCGTAATAATTTTGATATTTAAGATATATTATGTGAAGATTCATAGAAAGCAGCCTTAAGCTGTGACTATAGCAATAAAAATTCTTTTGTATGTTCCTTCTCGCAATCTCTCTCCTCTCTCTTTCTCTCTTTCCTTCTCTCTCTCTCTCTCTCTCTCTCCCTTGAATATATATTTATATTGTATATAAATGCATACATATATATATATTGTAGATACACTGGCTTAAATAAGCAAAACAAAGAGTGAAAATGTGCTAGTTTATAAAATGAAAAATTATATCTTTGCTTAATTTTATCGTACATCTATCTTTACATGTGTAAAAATATTATATAGAGTTATAGAGTTACTGGAAGCTTCAAAAAATATATATGTGTTCGTTCAACTCTGCTGTACATGATCGGGTTTTACATATTTCTCACAGAATGCGAACTCGAAATTTGCGTGAATACTTACATTTCAATCATTTAGTATAAAAATACTGAAAAAAGCAAACGTGAGTAAACTTGAGTTACTTAAAAATAACTTGAGATTAACGGGGGTACATTAAATGAGCAAGGTTTATTTTCAAGAGTGTAATTATATCTTTTTGTTCATCACTTTTAATTTATATCTTTTAATTATATCTTTTTTATTTATTTTTTATTTATATTATTTATTTTTATTTATTATTTTATTTATATTGCATTATTTTTATTAATTATATCTATTATTTGTTTTTTATTTATAATTATATCCTTTTGTTCGTCACTTTTAATTTATATAAATTTGTGCACAGAATCATCATTGATGTCGTCGAATTCTCCAACGCTAGAACCTCCCAATGAAGTATTCTTCAGGAATGCCAATGGGGAACGGCTGATACTGCAAGACAGCGCAAGTGTGAATCTGTCGAGCACCAACAGTATAAATTTCTCATTGCGAAAAATAGACGAAAAATATTTCAATGTCAATTTCTGCTTAGTTTTATTCTGTGCAACTCTCAGTGTATGGTTTATACTGCCAGGAACTTTAATTCCTCTCGTTGTAGTGTGCGTTTTGACATTGGGACACAAATCATTTATCACCTCTGGAAAGCAAGGTAATTTTCTTTCTTCTTTTTATAAAATGGTTAAAAATTTATTTTATAAAAAATAAAATTGCACATGCATGTTATTTTACAGATACATTGTTGATTGTAGAATCAATAGGTGTACATATTAGAAGTAAACATACCGTGTACATATTGAACAGACATTATGTTCATTTTACATCTACAAGTTTCTTCTCATGGAACATGATAGAAGATGTATTTATTAATGAAGTTATAAAAGGAGTAAGTTCAGATTTATTTGTCCACAAAATCAAAACAAAGAAATTTAGACTTACTGGTAAATTATTTTAGCAAAGAGTACTTTATTATCTGACATTTATCGTAAAAGAATCAACTGATAGACAAGATTCAAGAAGATTAGTTCCAGTGTTTCAAGATTTATTACCTGAGAGAAAATGCCTGGAATACATTTACAGACGTTTAGCAAATTTGATTGGCTCAACCCAGAGAAGGAGAGCCTTTTAACCATTCCTGGTTCTTACTGGTTATGCCATAAAAAGAACATATACAAATTTATCTTTAAATATCATCGTACAGTCAAGTAAGATAATGATGTCACCTCATTTTTTTTTAGAAAAATTTAACTTGTATATATTTTCAGAAATCCTATGCAATTTTCATATGGACGAGAATTATTAAAAATCGTTAGAAGAATTATAAAATGTCACCCGAATCGGGGTCAACAGTTTGACACATCGCATCTTCTTGTCACTTATAGTATCCTTTTACTAATATTTTTTTTCCCTCAATAAGCAAAGCTAAAATTATAAAAGTGTAATTCCTTTTACTTTAATTCCTTTACTAAAATATAGATTGTACATCTTGGACCCGTCGAGATAAAATGTTTGCAATACTAAAGTTCCAGCAACGAAGTAATGCTGCAACATTTTCACATGCATTTGTGTTAACTATAAGCTTAAAATATCCTACTGTTAAAGAAGCTGATGCAGATACTACGTTTAAAAATTTAAATGTTTCCTTGGATACCAAAGAGAAAATTACTGAAAATGCTGGCGAAAGTCTAAATGCAACTACAGCTGAAGTACATTTTGTTGATGCAGAATTTCAAGATAATATAAACGAAAATAAGTCTAAGAATTGTAATATTAAAACATGTGAAGAAAATATAGATCAACATGCTATTGATCGTGATGTAAAAAAACAATCTTTAAAGAGCACAAAGAAAATGGATAAAATTTCAATTGAAAAGTTAGATGATGGAAATGAAGAAACAAAATCGATAGCAGTACAAAAATCAAATCAGGAAATGCAAAATAATAGGAGATACAAAATATTTTCTTCACTGGAATCGGGAATAATCAAAGATGATGTTTCTAAATGGACATTATCAAATGGATTTGGTTTTTATGAAGATTCAATGGAAACAAATATTTGTCCTTTAAATGATAAAAATGTTTTAGATGATGGCAGAAAGATGATCAACGAGACTATTGCAGACTCTGATAATATATCAGATCAATATTTTATCGAGAAAGAAATACAATGTAACAAGAGATCAAATTCTTCATTCTCAACCATCAGTCAGCCCCTGCAAAAAGATTTCCGAGCAGAGATGAAGAATATAAACGAACACTCCACTCTGGAAGTGATTAAAAGAAATAACAACGAGTCTATACACACAAAATTAAAAGAACATAATAATGAAATGACAAAAACAGATTTAAAATTTGAAGATAACAAGCAACATACTACAATAATTATTGACAATAATTTATCGACAAACAATACGTATAAATCTTACAAATCTCGTAAACAAAAAGGCAGGGAATTTGAGAGGAAGACCATATCCGACGACAAGGTTTTGCGTTCGTCTAACATCACCGATTTAGTAATGGAGGGCTTGATGTTCACTATACGTCAAGATCAGGATAGTGTAGCTGTTATCGAACAAAAAACCAAATTGGAAATGGACGAAGTATTGGAGAATTCTGAGAAGGTCGAGACAAAAGCTGGAGAAAAGTGTTTGTTAAATTCGAGTCTCCTGAAACTCGAGAACTTGGTAACAATGATCGATTCACCTCATAATGAACAGCAACATAAGACTTGCCATGCAATTTCTAATAGCACGTGCTTATCTCCGTTTAGTAGTTTTTCTAGCAGTACTATATATAATTTAGATGTTAATAGTATAGACGAAAAAATGGATAAATTAAATATTCCTACAAATTATGACAAGCATATCGTTAAAGATTATTTAAATCCATGTGAGTCTCGATGGCAGAATAAATATATTTCTTCTAGTATTAAGAATAATGATGATTGCTCTTCACGAGGAATGATAACAGAAGGAAATAAGCAGTTAATGAAACAGCAAGATGATAATGAGAACAACAGAGAGGATAGAAATAACATTGAAACGGAAGAAGAGAAGAGGAAAGATTTCATTCCTCAAGCTCTTCAACCTACATTAGTTTCATCTGAGAAAAAAAACGGAGGACTGCAAAATGGAGATTTATTGACAGGCAATACAGATGCTGAAGAGGCAAACAAGTATGAAATATCTGCGAAAAGATTCTACAATTCTCCTTTATCAAGTTACTCAAGTCCAAGAAGGATGTTTGCAAAGAAGGAAAATTCCATTTCTGAGGAATCTGCTTCAATTATGTTGGCTCAACAAGAGGCAAATGGTCCAAGAATAATTTCAGACAAGGCTATTACCTTCGAACAAATGTCACCGACTCTGCAAAAGGTTTTACGACACACGCGCAGACTTTCTTCGAATAGTAAGACGTTTCAATGTGAACAAGAAACGCAACATGTGACATCGACAGAGAATGCATTTTCCGAAACAGCCATCTCATTCAAGGATAACGATACGAGTTTGAATACCTCGTCTGTTGAACTTGGAGCTGATTCTGAAGAAATAAAAGGTCCCAAGAGTGAATCTTGCTTAACAATCAATAAGGATGCTCCAGAGACTATTGAAGATACTAAGATATATGATAATGAAGATACACGTGTGAGTACGAGGGAAAAAACCAACGAAAGTAATCGCGCTTCACGAAGAAATTCGTCGTCGAAGAACGGCTCGCCAAGAAAATTGCAAGACATTACAGAGGACTTTTATTATGACTTATTACATGTACGCAACAAGGACAATGCTATTCGGCAAAGGTGTCTCCGACGAAGGCAGAGATCTTTGAATAATTCCGACAATATTAAAAATGGCAAAGTGCGCATAGAAATGTTAAAATTTATTCAAGATATTACGGAAGGTGCTAGAGTAGTGGTGAGACGGCTTAATATAGACAATAAATCCAATTTGTCAGAAAGAGGATCCACGTAGAGGTAATTAATTATATTGATAAACGTGCATACTTTATTGTGTGTGTATCCACAAAATACTGAATAATGCATATACTCGGAATTATAATGGATTGTAAATAATAAGGTGATTGTAACTTTTAATTTCCAACTTTTTATTTTTATTCTCTTAGTCTCAATTCAGCTGATAAATAAATGTGATTGTCATTGGTATAAATTATATACATTTTAAAAATTCTTTCATGTGTAATTTATTAAGATCTTGCGCGCTCCCATATTTAATATATAATTTAATTAATAGTTTTATTATATTTTTTACTTTATTATATAATTTATATAATTAATTTAATTAATTATATAATTAATATAATTAATTTATATAATTAATTTAATTAATTATATAATTAATATAATTAATTTATATAATTAATTTAATTAATTATATAATTAATTTAATTAATAGTTTTATTATATTTTTTACTTTATTATATAATTTAGCGAAATTATATTTTATATTAATTTAGTGAAATTATATTTTGTATTTAGGTCTCTTTTGTGGTAATATATTTTATAATATATATTAAAATACACAAGTTATATCAAGTAAAATAAACAATGATTTAGTGAATTTATATTTATTTCATAAAATAATTTTTTTTTGCTTTTTCAACATTTCATCAAATTTAGATGAGAAATATTGTGATTATATTATAGTACTAGTATTATAGTATTTTTTATGTTCAATATTAATTGTATCTAATATATATGGCATTTATACAAATTCTAAAACAGAGCTGAATAATTTAATTAATTTAAAAAAATAACAAAGGGGAGAGAATTTTAACTCGATACATTTGAATTTATTTATAAGAGAATTCCATTTTTATGTCCAATAAAGACGCAAAAAAACAATGCCATTCTTTCGTCGATTCAAATTCTATGCAGAGAGAAGACTGAGAGATGTCATGACCTGCTTTTAGGTGATCCCTGAATATGATACTCCCTCTATGAACATTGAAAATGGACATAAACTACAAAGTCAATGTCCATAAATGTTCTCAGAGGGTAATAATGTGCACAATTTCTGGTTTTGTTCCGTGCTATGAGCACGAAATGCCGGTAACACCAGTACTGTATAACAAGATACTTATGTATGTAAATTGATAGTAAATAAATTATTTAATCGCGAAAGATACAGTAATATTCAAAGATGAAATAAATATTTTTTCTTAAATGTTAATAATTGTGCAATTTCTTTAATATTTCTGAAAATAATTTTGATAATTTAAATTTTACTTTTAAAACATTTTTATTTTTAAAACATGTTATATTTATTTTCACAACGTCTTTAAAAATAAATTCAAATTAATTAAAATAATTTACCCCTAAAATTATTGGAATATAACGTATCATTATCGTATCGTATCGTTACCGTATCGTTACCGTATCGTATCGTTACCGTATTATATCGTATCGTATCATTATCGTAATTATTTGTTATTGTAATTATTAGTTTTCCGTTATGCTAATTATTTGCATTTATAATTCGTTTGTTTTACTTCGCGTTTTCTCACAATCCAAATTATGTTTACATTGTCAAGTAGAACGATAAGATAACATGGATGAAATATATTTGTGACTCTAAATATTAAAATAATAATTATTGTCTGTAAAAATCGCAACGATCGTAGCGATTATTTAATATTTTAGATTCCTATAATTTAATCGATTAAATTGTATATTGTTTAATTAACAAGGATTGAGAAAATTTAAAGCATTATTCGAAATATATTTAATTTTAATATTGTTAAAGAAATATTATAATTAACAGCAATGATCGAAAGATCATTACATAATTAATTCTCTTATCCCCTTTTATACAGGGTGAATCATAATGGTTGTAACAACCTTTTACCATTAGAAATCAATTATCGACTGCAACTGTAATCAATCGAATAATTCATAGATGACAGCTGCTTGGATCGACCGTGTCTGCAGTAACGTACAAGCGAGTTAAATACTGTGAATCAAATAATATACATATTCTATGCATACTTTTCTAATATATTTAACTCTTTTATGTACATATTTTTCTTTCTACACGGTTTTTTTCTAATAACGCGATTTCTTATTATTGTGAAATGTATCTGCCACATAAAAAGAGATATCTTTTGCATTCGTGTATTTTTTAATACGATTTTTTTTAAATAATGGTATTTTAATACATAGAATTTGACGGCGATTTTTTCCATTCTTACACAAATCATTTTAACGTGTAAAAAGAGTTGGATTGGTAAACGATACAAAAGTATTCTTTTTTTATAAAAAAAAAATGCGTAATTCTACTTTCTACAAGAAATATTCTGCTGTAGATATTAAGAATGTAAAAGTTATAACTTAGAAAATTAATAATAAGCAGAATAATTCTTGTAGAAAGCAGAATTACGCATTTTTTTAATAAAAAAAGAATACTTTTGTATCTTTACCAATCCAACTCTTTTTACGCGTTAAAATGATTTGTGTAAGAATGAAAAAAATCGCCGTCAAATTCTATGTATTAAAAAGTCATTATTTAAAAAAAAATCGTATTAAAAAATACACGAATGCAAAAGATATCTCTTTTTATGTGGCAGATACGTTTCACAATAATAAGAAATCGCGTTATTAGAAAAAAACCGTGTAGAAAGAAAAATATGTACATAAAAAAGTTAAATATATTAGAAAAGTATGCATAGAATATGTATATTATTTAATTCACAGTATTTAACACGCTTGTACGTTACTGCAGACACGGTCGATCCAAGCAGCTATCATCTAGGAATCATTCAATTGATTACAGTTGCAGTCGGTAATTGATCTCTAATGGTAAAAGGTTGTTACAACCATTATGATTCACCCTGTATATCCCCTCTTTCAATTTTTAATCGCAATTTTGATTAACGTTTATTTAACGGAAGGAACAAAGATAACTCTTTTATTAAAACGACAGTCTCGTCTAGAAACGCGAAAAAGAACGCGAGAAAAATACGTATTTTTTAGATATTTTCGCAACAGTAATTTATTAATGAATTTATTTATGAATATTTTCCGATACGAAAAAAAATTCGTAAATATAAATATAACTAAAAAAATAAATTATTAAATTCATAATAATTAACTCGCGATTCTATAATATCGAAGGTGATTGTTCAATTTTGTAAAGCTAATATTTAATCATTGATTTATCACATGCAATCTTTACTCTCTTATTTGACATTTCTTTATATTTAATTAGCAATATTTAGGAATATTATCTGACGAGGAGGACAACAATAAAATTCTTTTGTTAAAATGATAATCTTGTATAAGGACGCGAAGAGAACGCGGGAAGAACATCCCAGGTAGCACATGTTCGTTTTATATACGTTTCTTAAACGTATTCAATATTTTTTAACCGTAATGTATAAATAAGAAACGTTTCTATAGAAACGTTTTTAAAATCATAGTTAAAGAAACGTATGTTTCACGTTTCTATGGACATAATAAAAACTAATTTTTAATTCATTTCAAATTAATTTTAAATTATGTATATATATATATATATATATATATATATATATATATATACAATAATTATGAAAACTATATATTAATTTCTATTTCCAAATATATGAATATTCCTTTTTTTAAATATATTATTTATTAATTATATTAATTATAATTCAATTATTTTAATTAGATTAAAATATATACATTCATATTTCAGATTTTATGGTAACAGCAACTCTCTCTCTCTCTCTCTCCCTCTCTCTCTCTCTCTCTCTCACTCTCTTTCTCTTTCTCTCTCTCACACTCATTCTCTCTCTTTTTCACTTTCCTCGTTGTCTTATTGCAAGATATTCCACTATCTTCCGCTTATAGTAAGTGTTTGCAACGATCATAAAATCTTCGTTGCTGTTTAAAGAATATATAGTGCTTGTAAACATTGTAAATAGTAAGTAAACTATGGAATACTTTGAGTGAAATACGGAAAAGTGTTAAAAAGAGCAGTGAGGTTATAATCGATTCACGTGTTAGATCATAACACATATAGGTTATGTTGATTAGAAAACACCGACTACACAGTGAAATCCGTAGAAAGTACAAAGTATTAATTAATATAACATACACACGGATATATATATATATACATATATATATATATATATATATATATATATATATATATATTTTATTACACTTCTGTAACAAATAAGGTAAGTTATATATGATTTAATAATATATTTGATGAATGAGTTAAATTACGTAATTTCATGATATATTTCTATATACATACAAAAAACACATTTTTTAATGACAATGAGATGTGAATTAAATATCATTTTACATGTAATATATTTTACATTTAATAAGAAAATATCAATTTGCGTGTAATATCTGATTGACATTTCACATTTTCTACTATGTAGGGATATATTAAAAACTTTTACAATATTATATATTATTAATATTATATATGTAATATTATATATGAATATTATATTTTAATATTATATATTATTCAAATTATTTTACAAAATTATATATTATTCTTTTGTTCCTTAATTATAATGCTTGTAATTAATGTTTCCAGGAAATAATATATCCAGAATATAAGTATTTGGCCGTATATTATACATATATACATATTATTAGATACATTATATAATATTATATACATTATATACATATATATTATATTTTAACTCATTTAAAAAATAATAGAAAAAATTCTCAATTGTTTTTAAATATGAATATAATAAAAGAAACTAAATTTCTTAGTAAAAAGCAAACAAAAAGAAATATACAAAACCAAGTCCAGGAATTATTAAATGAATTTAATCAGGCAAAATCAATATCATATTCAATTACCGATGAACCATCAACATCACATTCAGTTATCGATGCACATTTTGAATCAAACGTAGATCAAGATTCGGAATTGAATTTAGATCAAAGATATAATCAACAGAATAATGAATTCGAAGACAAGGAATTAACTCATAATAATGAATTAAAAAACAAGAAATTATTTAATGAAACCTCTAATATTACATGTGAGACATTTCAAGAACTATATGTCAGTGAAGAACATGATTCTTCAGAGTGTGAATCATTATCTGATGATTTCCTAAATAAATTGAGGAAGTGGGCTCTAACACATAACATTACACTATCAGCATTAGATGACTTATTGTCATTACTAAGTCCATATCACTATAATATACCTTTACCATTATCTGGAAGGTCTTTGTTATACACTCCAAGAACTACAAATTCAATTGATTTGCAAAATGGAAAATTTACTTATTTTGGTATATATGATCAGTTGCATCTTCTATTAGAGAAAGAACCATGCTCAAAAATAATTGATTTAGATTTTAATATTGACGGTTTACCCTTGTTTAAAAGTAATAGCACGGTTGTCTGGCCTATTCTTTGTAGATCATTAACTTTAATTTCATCAAATAAACTATTTATTGTAGGTTTATTCACTGGCCGAGGAAAGCCAGAACCTATTGACCTTTATTTACAAAATTTGATACACGAACTTAATAATATATTAAAGAATGGTATTGAAATAAGTCATAAATTATTTCAAATTAGAATTAGATCTTTGATTTGTGATGCTCCTGCACGAGCTTTTCTAAAATGCTGTGTAGGTCATAATTCTAGGCATGGATGTGAAAAATGCAATATTGAGGGAGAATATATTAATCATAAAATAATTTTTTCATATAAAAGCGGACAACTTAAATCAAAAGAAACTTTTATTGAACAAATACATGAAGAACATCATAAGGGAAGATCTCCATTATTGGATCTAAATGTAGATTTAGTGAGTCAATTTCCATTAGATCCTATGCATTTAGTATATTTAGGAATAATGAAAAAATTGCTGATATTATGGACATTAAAGGGGAAACCTCCTTTCAAATTATCTGGAAGAATCATTAATAATTTATCGGATAAATTAATTTCGTTACGTCCTTATATAGTTCGTGAATTTTCTCGAAAACCTAGACCTATATCGGACTTAAATCGATGGAAAGCAAATGAGTTTAGATTATTTTTATTATATATTGGTCCAATTTCTTTAATAAATATTTTGCCTAAACAACTTTATAATCATTTTTTAATGTTTCATGTTGGTATTACAATTTTGAGTAATGATAATCATATTTCTAAATATATTAATTTTGCAGAAGAAGTTTTGTATAATTTTGTAAAGTATTTTGAAAAATCTTATGGGAAAGAAGTAGTAACATATAATGTTCACAGTTTAATTCACTTAGTAACAGATGTGAGGAATTTTGGTAATTTAAATACAATTAGTTGCTTTCCCTTCGAAAATTATTTAGGAAAATTAAAAACACTTGTAAGATCATCCGCAAATCCTCATGCACAACTTTGTAGACGTATATTCGAATTATTTTATTGTTCAAAAACTGAATTATCAATAACTAAATTAGAGCCTAAGCAAAAACATTTTAAAGGACCTACACTTAGAGGTACAACTGATTTGATTTTACAGTACAAGAAATTGAAAACGCCGACATATATTTTGACAGTTTTTTCACCTGATAATTGTGTTTCAATGGAAGGAGATATCATTGTTCAGATAGTAAACATTCTGTGCTTGAAAGATCAATTTTATTCCTTAATTTGTCGTCGATTCCTAAAAGTTTCTGAGTTTTATGATTATCCATGTTCATCGAAATTATTGAACATTATTAAAGTGTCTCACATATCATCTAATATAGAAGAATTTCCTTTTACATCAGTAAAATATAAAAACATGTTATTGCCCGGAAATGAAAAAGGAACTTATATTGCCTTTCCTCTTCTTCATGAATTATAATACATTTATTAATCTTAATTAATTAATCTTTTTATTTTATTATATATATTATTGTATATATTTGTACTATGTATATGTATATATTATATATTATTTTTGGGCGAAAAGCAGTGTTAATTTTTTAAACAATGTAAGTTTATAAATTTGTTTAAAAAGATTTTCAAGCTAGAGAGAGATTTATAATCATATAAAAGCTTATATGTTTTATTTTATTTTATTGAAATTTAAAGTTAGTTTTTATAAAAAAATATTTCTGTGCAATATTGATTTTATATTTAAGAATTTTGACTTGACGAAATGGACTCATTTATTTTTTTACATTTTATTATTTTTTCAGATTATGTATTCACTAATAGAATTTGCAAATGAACAAAAACCTGAAGTTGAAGTGGTCCCTAATATTTGGTTAGAAAAAGAGAAGGAAATATGGTATTGTTTTTGGCCTCAAACAATTTCCACCAAACAAATTCGTAAGGCTATCGAAAAATGTTACTTACCGGACAAAAATTGGATAAAGTATAAATGCAGAATATTGCATACATATGGTAAATTTTTTGACTTTATTTTTTTATGAAAAAGTAAAAATATTTATACTTTTTCTTCATTTATACTGTTTATTATATCAATATTTAACATATATCGGAAATTTCATCTACGTATTTATTAAATCTCTTGTTTTTTTTCTCAATATATACTACATATTCCTCTTTTTTTTTATAATGTAATTTTATTATGTACTGTCGGAGATTAGTATTGTGTATATTTGCAATATACAATTTTTTTATAAAATATTTACGAGTATAATTTTCATTTTTTATTATACATGCTTTCAATTTTTGAATTGATGATATTGGATTTTACATTATTTAAAAAATTTATAATTTACTATTTCATTATTATTTTAGCTTCTTACGATGATGCGAGGAAAAAATTAGTAGATGCTGAATTTACATCTACTTTAGAAACTGATGTAGAATTGCAACCAACTATTGAATACCAACGGCCAAAAAGAAACGTGAAAAGACCTTTCCGACTTTGTTCGGATTCTTCAGATTCTTCAGAAATTGAAGAAACATCATGCAAAATCCCATCTCTTCCTACATTAAAAATAACACCTACAGAAAATAGTAATATTTTATCGAAAAAATCTATAATTACTTCATACAAACCATCAACATCGACAGCCGATATTAACAATTCTTCACAATATACATCTAATATTACAATTAGTCCTTCAAGATCTTTAGAAAGAATAATTAGTTTTCCACAGAATATAGAATTCAGAACTATCTCTCCTCCTACATTTAAAATAACATCTACAAAAAATAATATTTTATCGAAAAAACCTACAATTGCTTCATACAAACCATCAACATCGACAGCCGATATTGACAATTCTTCAAAATGTACATCTAATGTTGCAATTAGTCCTCCAAGATTTTCAGAAAGAGCAGTTAATTCTCCACAAAAAAAAGAATTCAGAACTACATTGACCACTTCAGAATTCCACAAATCAGGTAAGATATTAAACTTTTTTGTATGTACAAAATTATTGCAATAATATTAGTAATTATTAAAATTATCTATAGTTTAACAATAACTTTGCTCTTGAAATAATGTATAAAATAATATCCTGAATAATCTGCACTTGGATCTATATAAAAGTCGGTTCTCTTCAATAATTGTGCTTAAATTAATTAAGTATCAATTTTACGTATTGGTTGAATATTTATATACTATTCCCACGTACTGTGCAATACTTACCATTCAATTTCTCTATATTATATATTTTTTATATTACATTTTTTTATACTTCTACAGTCAGGAGCTACTCTTATGAAATTAAAAACTAGTTTACAATTCATACACACACACACACTTTCGAAATATATTAAAATAAAAATAATTTGACCGATAAAGAGAATAATAACAGTGAAAAAATAAATTAATTTTTCTATTTTTTAAAAGCTCTAATATAAAATGTTATTTCTAGACTTCCCTTATCTCATTCTAACAAAATTAATGAGCTTAGAAAATTCTATGAACTTGCTTCTTCCGATGGTCAAACAACTTGTATCACATTTTCAAAAATCAAAAATACCCCATATGGAAAATGTTCCTGAACTACCAGTTGACACCGATGAACATTTGGAAAATATGGAAAGATTTTTAGATACAAAACAAAATTTTGAATATATGGTAAATATAACTCATTAAGTCGCTTTTATAAATTTTCTCATTTTTTTTTCTCTTTTAATCTATTTTTTTATTAAATTAAGATTATCATTGTTCTTTTTAAGATGAATATTTTATCTGTATCTGGTGGTACAACGATTATACAGATAACAAGAAGAACATTAGAAAAAGTAATAACAAATAATTATGCTAAGAAATTTAATTGGGCAGGAAGAGCACCTAAAAAAGCGTTCAAAGCTTTAAAAATAAAAGATTTGATTATAGGTTTGTACTTGTTTTAAGCATTCAGTCAGCATTAATAATATTTACTAAATGTGTTTATTATATGCCTATACAGCATAGAATATTGTAGCAATATTATTAATATTGTTACAACGCTGCAATATTGCCACAATACTGCTGCCAATATTCTATAATATTCTATAATATATAATATTGTATAACTACTGTGTAATTATAAGATACTATATACTATATAATAAATAAATACTATATAATAAATAATTATAATATACTATAATAATACTATTATATATTTTGTATAATTTTCAGCTACCGTAAGACATGTTGAACCAAATGCTGCAATAAACACAATTGAAAATTCTATCAAAGATTGGTTGAAGTTGTCATCTACTCGTGTCGCTTTAGCAGAAATTAGGGCATTAAAGACATTTCAGCAACAATAATGAACTGAAAAAAGCAACAATAATGGACTGAAAAAAAGATTCATCAGATCTCAAAATACTCATAATAACCTCATAATATCCTAGCTATGTTATGTTGAGATTTAATTATAAGTACAGAAAAAATAATTTATGTTATGTTGAGATTTAATTATAAGTACAGAAAAAGTAATTTATGTTATGTTGAGATTTAATTATAAGTACAGAAAAAATAATTTATATTTATGAAAAAACTAAAATATTTATGTTAATTTTATAAAATTTTATTTGTTTTAATTTTTTAATTTAATTTTATATCATTAAATATCTTAATTAATTAATTTTTTTATACACAATTTTACACACATTTTAATTTGTTGATAAATATAATTATAATGTTTAGTTTTTTTTTAGAATTTAATTTAGTCACATAAATCTAAGAATTCCATTAATGAAAATTACTTATTAAAAATTTATTTAAATACTTTATGTGATATTCAATTGTAACACTTTTTATTATAATGTTGCAGAAAATATATTATTTAATTTCAAATTAAAGTCAAATAAATTATTGCATTTATATGACTATATATATATATATATATATATATATATATATATATATATATATATATATAAAAGAAAAAGAAACATTTTTTTCTTTTATTCGTGAAAAGTTTTTTTTTTATGGAATTAATAAAATAATGCATTTATATACACACATATACATACACATTTGTTTAATGAAATTATATAAATCATTAATATATATATGTGTGTGTGTATGTATATTAATGATTTATTTAATTTCATTTAAAAAATGTGTGTGTATGTGTGTATTAATGCATTATTTTATTAATTCCATGAGAAAACAAACTTTTCATGAATAAAAGAAGAGAACGTATTTTAACCGTTTTTTAAACGTTTTTTTTTTGCCAAACAAGAAACGTATCTCTTAACGTTTCTTGAGTGGACATTTTAACCAATCAAAAACGTTTGCAAGAGTCGGTTATGAAACGTTTCGAAGAAACATTTGAGAAACGTTTTTGAAACGATTATGTGCTACCTGGGATGGTATTTTCGCAATCATAATTTAATAATTTATTTTAAGAATATTCAGTTTCGCGCGATATCGAATTCATAAATAAATAAAGCTAACGGAAAGCATATTATTAAATTTATAATAACTGACTCGCGATTCTGTAACGAAAGTATCCGTCAAATTCTATAATACTTATATTTAATCATTAATTTAGCATCAAATTTTTACATTTTATATAAAAATTTTCCGAATTCATTAATGACTCTTTGACATGAAAATACAAACCATTATTCTTTTATGAATATTCCAAAAATATATACTACAGATACAAATACTTTAATTTAATGAATTACTGTTATGTTAATTACTATTATGTAATCATTATACGTATATTTTCGTATAATTTTACATAAGAATTAACAATCGTAAATACAATTTCATATAATATAATTATAGTTATAACTGTATTGTATTTTACAATTAAAATATCAATGTTAGATTATAAAATACATTTATAACTATTTATAATTTACAATTTACAATTTACGATCCTATCAATATCAAATAATAATATTCCATTTATTCAAATATTTAATGAGAGATAATCGATATAATAATTTGATATTGATAGCATTAACATTTGGATTAAATATTATATTTGATTTAATGCACATATATTTTTAAGTTTTAAAATAAAATACAACATGTTAAGATTTCTCAAACGTTAATAATTATGCAATTTCTTTAATATTTCTGAAGAGAATTTTGATAATTTAAATTTCACTTTTAAACACTTTAAAACATTTTTATTTTTAAAACATGTTATATTTATTTTCACAACGTTTTTAAAAATAAATTCAACTTAATTAAAATAATTTTAATTTACTCCTAGAATTATTGGAATATTAAAAGAAAGAATGAATCTTTTTTAATAGCCCCCTAACAATCCTACTATTAAAGAATAATTCGAATAATTTTAATAGCTCTAACAATTTAATAGTCCCCTAACAATCCTACTATTAAAGAATAATTCGAATAATTTTAATAGCTCTAACAATCTTACTATTACAAAATTCTAATGATCTTAAGAGTCCTAACAATTCTAATATTAATAGAAGGATTCTAATGATTTTTCTTAATAGCCTTAACAATTCTATTTCCTGATTAACTAAAATTATTCGAGATTTTAAAAATCTATCTCTAATCATCATCTCACCTAATCATGCATATATTTTAGTCGCGTGCCCTAACCACATATCCTAACCGTACTCTTCAGGTCAGTTGAACCTATCTTTTGTTGATCCTAGCCACTTTCTTTCTCGATCTCTAATCAGAGATTAAAGAAGGAGATAATTACTCCTTCTTTTTCCGGATAATTACGGGCAAAAGAGCGTGAAATATTTACGCTTATTTAGTAACGATCGTTCGATTTCACGATCGTTTGTTAAATATTGAATATAATTTTATTTTAACTGAAATAAAGCCAAATTACTACAAATTTCTATAAATTATATTTTATAACAAAATATAAAATTAATGTATTTATCATATTACAAATTATTTAATTAATTAATCATTTGGCTTTATATTAAATTAAAGTTTAAAAACAATATCTACAAACAAATTCTACGATGGATGAGTTATGAGCAATTAGAAGATAAATGCGTATTATAAGAATAAATTAGCGTCAAGAATTGATAAAATTAATAATTGTTAATCCGTGTCCTTTATTTAATAAATTAGACAAAATCTTTACAAAAAAATATTTTCTTGATCTCTTCTTTTTTTAATTAATATTTTAATATATTTTCTCAATAGAGGTAAAGCATAAGTTCGAAAGAACTTATTAAACTTATTTAATTTAATTTAATTAATTTAATTTAATTATTTAATTTAATTTATTTAATTTAATCCATCCTAGCTCATCCATTTTAAGGCAACGGATTTATCTGCAATCTACAATCTATATTTGCATCTACATCTAAATCTCTACGAATCCGTTACCTTAAGTTAAATAAAAGTTTTTCGCACTCACCGACACTGATGCGCAACAGCGGAGTTGTTATTATCGAAGCTAGTTGCCTGTAACATACAAATATAAAATTCATTTATAATAATGCTCACCAAATGCAATTAATATTTCAAAAAATTTTTATCGCGCGGAATTTTATATCCGATATGTAAAATAATTAGCAGATAAACATGTATGGAAAAATTTTATAAATTTTTGAAACTGTCTTTTAAATAGAAAATCTTATGAGATTTATAAATATTTCTTTTTAATTTATTTAAATAATAAAATCGAATTATTGTTCGTTTATAATAAGTTAACGATTCATAACAATTAATATACAAATAATAGATATTTACCATCAGGTTGTTCCGCCGATGTAAGATGCCTCTCCCAGGCCACCCTCCTCCTCTCATGTTGTTGGCGCGCGAAACATTTAACGACACTCCCGCACTCGCGAGCGATATTTTTATATCGCTATTTTCGTTATTTTACGCGCGATTCTGAACGGCACTCCCGCACTATTTTCATGCGATTAAAAATTTCATATTTGATCGCGCGATGTATATACTTAATATGTATATACTTTTAACGGCACTCCCGGTTTCGGTACGAGCGAAAATCCCATTTCATTTACAAGAATCCACTTCGAGTCAACAGGTCGGCAAACTCGAACATCCCAGTTAATTGGCATCGGAAGTAGAGACTCGTGACAATAAATGAAATTGGGATTTTATATGAAAAAGTCCAAATGTTCCGCGAAAACACGACGACGCGAGAATACTACAACGCGAAAACATATCGAAGCGCTTGCCATCCGCGACACGTTGATGGCACGGACGACGTGAAAGGGTACTTAGCTTCCCATTCAGGTATCTTAAGATTTATCATAAATTGAAAAATTTAAGATAAACCTCAAGGTACCATCCAAGTACTAAGCCCTCCCACCGCGACAAGGTGTACCCCATGGGAGGGTATTATATTATATATAATTTTATATATAATATAATATATAATCTGTGAAATTTATTTTGCAATATACTCCATAAATTTAAATTCGCAAATATAAACGATAAGTAAAAATATAAAAGATAGAAAATCTATATAAAGCAATGTTCAAAATAATTGATTTTAAAACTAATTATTACGCGCAATTAATTTTTACTGTTAAATAGATATATTTTAATATTATATTATATAAATTGCGTAATTACAAAATAATTTATATTTCTTAGATATAAACTTTCAAAAATATAATAAATAAAAAAGTTTCTATATTTTTATATACAAAATATTTAAATAAATAGATTAATATGAAATATTTTCTAAAATATAAGAAATATCTAAAAATATTAATTAATAAAGAACTTTAAATGCTGTAATTATTTTAAAATAAAATGGAAAATTATATATATATATATATATATATATATATATATATGTATTATATATATTAGATTCTCTCTGATAGACTCTCTGACAGTCGTTGTTTATAACATCTTGACAACGTGCACAGAAACGATCTTTTTTCCGTCGACGTAGTTTCCGTTGAAAGAATTCAACGTAGCGAATACATTCACGTTGACCGAACGCGGAAACGTAACAATATAATAAATAATGAATGTAATAAATAATATATATTAATGACTTACATCGTATTTTATTGATTCATCTATTTCCAAGATCTTCTTTTTTCTTTTGCTTTCTTCGTTTTTCTCTCATGGCACTTCAATCCTAGTTGTACTTATTTGAATTTCTCATTGCACTTATACTCATTCACGAAAAGTTCTTCGTTGTACTTGCAATTGTGTTTAGAAAAAGAATTTGATAATATATGAAACGTCTCGCATCATTACTTCACTGTTCAAGAGCCACTGCGCGAATAATTGTAAGTCAAAAACATTATCGCGATACTTATTTATATCGCAAGGTCGACCAAGAAAGGAAAGAATTTGAAAATATATGAAACGTCTCACACCACTACTTTACTGTTTAAAGTTCCTGTGCGAATGACCGTAAGTCAAAAATCACAATACTGTTTATATCGCCAAGGCCGACTTATACTTATTGTTATAATTCCTCGTTGAAATATTCTATGAGTGATTGCCGATTAAAAAAATTTAAAGCATTGGTCGAAATTTATTTAATTCCAATAAGTATCGTTAGGTAAATTATTATAATAAGCATCAATAATCGAAAGATCATAACAAAATTAATTCTTTTATATATCCCTTGCTTCAATTTTAATTCACAGTAATTAATGATTGCGATTTGGTGAAGATATATCGTTCCGATACAGTTTCATGTCCTTTATCATAAGTTAATTAAATTATAATTATTAATAGTTATATCAAATAATATTTCAATACTAATTTTAATCGTATTTAGAAAAAATATTCGACAATATGCGAAGCGTTTCGGACCATTACTTTATTGCTCGAGTATCACCGTGTGAATGATAACGAAGCCGTAACATATAATAAATATGAAAATATTAAATTGTAGAAGTTTTCCAATTTATAGATTAATGAAATGATTATTTATTATACATTTAATTAACATACGAAGCATTTCGCATCATTATTTTAGATACTTTTTTTAATGAAAATAAAACTACGCCACAAAATATCGCAAAATATCGCAATATATTACAATATATCTATACTACTCGTAGATAATTAATATTACACTGCGCCCATAAATATTGCAAAATATTGCAAAATATCGCAGTATATAAATAAACCTAAACTACCCCTAGATAGAGAATATTACTTTACGCCCACAGATATCGGAAAATAACTAAAGTTTACTGCTCGAATGTCATCGAGCAAATGATAGCAATACCATAACGTACAAATAATAGTACGCTATTGTTTACGTCATCTTTGAGTCCGATGAATTCGGTCATTATCGCATCGTTATTTTCATCCTTCACTTGGCACTTTTTTATTTACAAGTGGTATATCGTACGCATTGTCCATCGCATAATCGCTCGTGTCAAATCTGACAATATCGCGCTTCATGTTCTCATAGGCATCCGCGCACTCAATGTGATATATGAGATTGTCTGTGTCGGTGTACATGATCTTACATTTGTCGCGATACAGAGGAAATACGTACTCGTGATGAAATTCGCACAGACACGTTTTAGATATGTCGAGTATACACATACCTACGTAAATCGGTTTGTAAAATTCCTCGATTCTCCTCGCGCCATCGTTCCCTCTCTCTCGCACGCGTTCTCCTCGCGCCATCGCTCCCTCTCTCTCGCACGCGTTCTCCTCGCGCCATCGTTCCCTCTCTCTCGCACGCGTTCTCCTCGCGCCATCGTTCCCTCTCTCTCGCACGCGTTGTCTTTCAAAGAAGTGCTGCTATTTATATTATCTATAAATCGAACATGATCGTACGCAATACTGTTTATCAACCGGGCATGTAATATAACCGCCTTCTGGGAAATCCCCTCCGTCCCGCGTGACATCATTCCCCCGCGCCACCGTAATCCCCCTCGCGCCTCACCCCACCCCCCTGAGACTGTTAGAACCGGTCCTATTATTCTATTACAATATACAAGGCGTTTCGCACCATGAGACTGGTTAATATCACATAATTATTTTCAATATTGTTTAACAAAATGTGATTTACGTGTTTATCCCAATTTTTTGGAAATAAAGCAATTGATTTATAGCGAGAAAAAGAGAAAATTTAATTTTATGCACACTACTGCATATTATACAATATATATAAAATAGTTATAAAGGTTGTCACATACAAAATTACAGTAGTATAATTTAAATAATAAAGTAATTAATACTATAAGTTGTTATAATATATTATAATATTATAAAGTTATATAATATATAATATATAATATATATTATATAATATATTACATTAATTATAAAGTTATATAAGTTATTATATAAAATTATTTAGTACAAATAACGATAATAATAAAGCTCGTAAAATTAATTATTTTATTTATTTTTGTTATTTATACAATTTGCTATTGTATATTTATTGTATATTTATTTATATTTGTCTAAAAACGCTGCTGTGTTACGTATCGCTTGATTCAAAATTCATTATGTGAACAGAAAACGTGAATCACTTTTTTAAGTCCACATGATTACTTTTCTTATAATCAGAATATTTTTTTATATAATAATTATATATAGAATTATTTTTGTTATATATATATATATATATATATATATATAAAACTTTGTCTTATATATATAAATTTTTTGACAAACAATTCTTAAGGATTTAAATTTCTTTTGAAATGACGAGTATCTTCGCGGAAAAAATAAAATACAAACGGAATGGAGTTAATAAAATGTCATGGTAGGATCGGATTGACCATTCGAAGTCAGTTACTACTGTGATCGCTAGCCAAACGCTACCATGGTTATTTATCGCTTGATTCAAACAGCATTATATGAAGTTTAGAGAAACCGTGTAATTGTGTATGAATAGTGGAAAAACATAGCACGTAGTAACACAATCGTACGAATTGTTAATATTTAATAACAGATATAGCAAATATTAAAGTGAATTCGATTATACGCTGCATGTGCTTGAATATGGCTGAAAATGTTACAAGATCTATAATTCTATAACTTCTTAGATCGTTTGTAATTTGAGTGTGGTTATCTTTTTATTGACTGCTTTTCTATTGAAAAAAGGAAGCTTTTTATTGACTGTTATTCTAATGAAAAAAGAAAGCTAATAATAATTATATTCCTGTATTCGCGATACAATCCAATGAATATGTACCATAGAAATTATTTACTTACTAAGAATTCTCTAATTTAATCTTAAGATATATACTGTGATCGTGATCATAAAGAGAAATTTGAAAACATAATATTAGAAGATAATAACTTGCAGTTCGTTAAAACAGACTTTTAAAGAATTTATCGAAAATATATGTGTCTATGTGAATTAATATCAATTCGATTTACACATAACAATTAGTAGAGTGAAAAAAACAATTAATTGAGAATTGAACGGAAACCGATTAAGTGCAAACGTTTACTAAAAATGCAAATTATGTTTGGAACAATTTTATGTGTTTTATTGAAAGGTTTAATATTGACAAAGGCAACTATCACGTCGAAGGATGATAACACTTCAAACATCCTTCAGGAAGAACGTATTTCCATGTATCCGGATATAAATTTCACGCAGGTAGGAGATATTTTTCGCTTGATTAAAAAACAATTGAATGTTATTTTAGCTGGTAATGTGACTAAAAATGAATGAATAAATTATATATTCTATTTTATATAATTATATTCTATATAATAAGATACGATAAAATAAAACAATTCAATATAAAAGTAAAAAATATATATGATGTTGTAAAAACAGATAAAGTTTCGAAATTTTGTTTACAAATGAATGTTATATAGTATATTAAATTTAATTAAAACGATATTTTAAAATTTGACTATGTATTTTCTCTCTTTCTCTTTCCCTCTCTCTCTCTCTCTCTCTCTCTCTCTCTCTATATATATATATATATATATATAATTATATATATAATAATTATTTCCAAAAATAACAATTTTTAAATTTAATGAAGTTTTCTGTCTACTATCCGCTACATTAATATATACATACGATGACACTTCAATAGATTTTTATGTTATTATTTTTATTCAGTTTCTAAAATTTCTTTATCTTTGTAGATATTTATAATATTTATAATATTTATTGATATATAGTAAGATTTAAGTAGATTTTATTTTAAAAAATTAATTTAAAAAGTTAGCATGACTTCTTTGTGTTAAGGGTAATTATATAACGAAACAGAGCTAAATATCGAGATAGAAAATCTGTCTAATAAAAAAATCGTTCATCAAACATTCTTCAAATTGTATCTATTAACGTTAATATTTTGATCAACGATACATTCGGTAACAATTGCTAGAATTTATATTAATTTTCATTGTACATATATCCATTCGTATACAATTACATGCACATATTCTTATCGAGGCATTATCGGTTTATACTATCGGTTTATATCATCATTTTCAGAATTTGATTGTTAAAAATATAACGACACTCGAGAAAAATCTTGACAAGGATATAAATAAAAGAATATATATCATTTCTATGACTAATATTTAATAACTGTAAGGAAACACTATTTTTAACCTTTTTATGCTTGAAGTACAAACATTAATAGAACTTTAGTAATATTGGAAAATTTTTGAAAAAAAATTTAAGTTATGGTAAAATTAAGAAAAGTTAACTAACCTATCATAAGAAAAAATCAAATCGTTAAACAAAATTGTTTTAATAATTGCAAAGAACTACACTTTCGCTTCTACTACTTGCTAAAAGCTGTTATGAATCCTCATTGACTCTTGTTAACCTATATTGATTGATTTTTTTTTATATATTGATTGTTACGTTTGATATACAAGATGTCTTAAAAAAAAATAAAAAATAGAGTTTATAATATAAATAAAACTATATCGCATTTAATATATATATCATTTAGGAATGATTTATATCAAACCGGCATTATTAAGCCAATAAAAAACGAATGGTAATTTTTCGTTTAATTTTATAATTTATATAATTTATCATTAAAAGCATCAGAAACGACCGCTTCAACGATATTCATTTTATAATTCTTTTCGTATGTTACACTTCATGAAGAATATTTCAATGTCCGAGAAAAATAATCATCATATACTAAATTTCAAATCTGACCGGAGTCATTCTGATAGTACTGTGAGAAATGAGCGAGAAGTCGATGAAGTTACACTTGCAAATATTTCTATCATCCCAGAATCTATCGGTAAGTTACAAAAAAATGCATCAAACATTAATAACATAATCTATGACAAAAAAGTGTAAATACAATTTAAATTTAAGAAAGAGTGAAAATCAAATCTAAAAACATCTTCCAGCAGTGAAAAAAATATAAATTCTATTTTGTCCAAAAAAGAAATAAAAAGACATAATACAAACGTAACATTATACATAAAAATTGTCATGATTAAAGATAAAGTCAATTTTATTAATTTGCTACTTGGTTTTAAAGAAATTGCAAATATTATACTTTTGATTTCTTAAGTTACAGGAATTTTTCGAAAAATACTTCTTATTTTATTGAAAGTTATTTATTCGTTTTTGCCGGAAATTAACGATTACTTTTCCAAATCTTAAATGACGCAAAAAATTCTTATATTATTTTTTAAAGGTTAATATTGTGTTAATTTACACATTTTGTAGTTTGCTTTTTTATTTATTTTTTCTCTTTCCTTTGTGGCCAACGTGCCACACTGCCACTTAAGGAGCTGGCATAACACGCTGGTAAGAGCCATCCTTGAAATCGTCACGTTTTGCCCGCTGGCGCCACGTTGAATTGAATTTTGTGTTGTACTAACATGTCATTAACATAGTCCTAGTATTGTCATAGAGCAGATGCGTAATTACTGTAGTATAGCATAATATTGTTTTACGAAAAAATACTACTATTTGACTATTGATAAAAAACTTCCCACACAGCACCATGTCACCTAAAAATATTACTAAAACTGGAAAAAAAATTCTGAAATCCAACAAGGAAAAAATTTGGAATCCCACAAAAAATCCACATTATTAAATTTTTTTTTTAATTCAGTTTGTCAGAAATTAAACTAAATTAAATTGATATATTATGTTCTTTTAATATTATCTTTTTTGACAAGGCGAAAAGATGTCTGAGCATCTGACGTGGCGCAAGTATTGACCGCATCAGAAGCCCAGTCAAATTTAAATCTGCGCCTGTTTAATTTTATAATAATATTACGCCATTTATATATCGGCCGCGATCATGGTTTTAGTGTGGACATTTTCAGTTTTTGAAAATAAGGCTGTGACGTGGCAAACTTACATTGCGCTGACAAGTGTTATGGCGCCGGCAAGGCAATTTCTACCAGGGTATTTTCATATTAAATTGTTCTTTCTGATTTACTGAGATAATCCATTTAATCTTACATATAATTATGTTAACATGTACGATCTTAAAATTTGTAGAAAGCAATTTGAGTAAGCCAACATCTCTCAGAGCATTTGTACAATTCGACAGTCAATTCACAGAAAAAGTAAACGACATTTTTGTGACATTGAGGTAAAGAATCTAAATTTTCAGTTTGTATTCTTTCATTTTTCTCTCTTTTTCTTAAATTCAGCAACATATCAAAATGTTAATTCTGTTATAATTTTGTTAAATATATAATGACTAAAATTTTATTTGTTTTACAGATGGAACCAATCTGAATTTACCGATAAAGTAATACAAGGATTCACGGTGCAATGTTTTTTTATCAAGGACTCAAAAAAGATTCAAATCTGCGACGATAAAAATATCACAACTACAGAATTGGAACACACGGTGCACAATCTAACATTTAACACGACATATTATTTTCGAGTACGTGCGCATACTAAAATTGTTGCTGGACCTTACACGGATTTAATCAATGTATCGACTACACATGAAAATCCAATACCTAAATTATTACTCACAACGAATGAAGATATCCAACTATGGGATGCGGATTTAAACATCATTACTAATTTTGAAATATCGTCACAGTACGTATACTGATAAAAAAAATAGTTAGAATTATGAAATTATTTTTGACATTATAAAGTTAAAGTTATTATTACTACGAACAAGTTTATTATCAACATTATAGTAGTAATAATGATAAAATTAGAAATCTCAACTATATTTTTTAAATATACTATTATAGTTGGCTCCTTTTTTTAGATCAGAATTAATAGATGTCGCTTATTCGATACAAGAATATAGAATTTATTGGATAACCCGAAGAGACCTAATGACATTAAAAATTAATGAAAATAATATCACAAAAATAGGTAGCTTTGATCATGATCTACATGATTTCTGCATTGACTGGGTAGCAAGAAATCTATATTTGACCTATCAAGAGCCAGATTATTCTTACATTGTAAAATTCGACTTAACAATGTGGGAAAATGGCATAATTAAATTTTCTGAGATTTTCAAATCAGAAAATGATATTGGCTTTTTAAGTATATCACCGTTTATGGGGTACGTTTACTACCGTTTACTAACGTTCGCCTAAAAAAATAATTTTCCATTAAAGATTTATGCAAATTTGTAATTTTTATATAATACGTATTTTACGTAGTTTTATAATTAAGATCATAAGTAAAAAGACATAATAAGTTATTATATAATTATAAGAATTTCGAATTTTTACTACATATAAGTTTCTGTTTTTGTTAAAATAATGTTTTATAATGAATAAAATAATTATATATTTTTTAGAATCTTATATCGCATATCATACAATTGGACGATTGAAAAATATAATATGATAAAATATCATTTCGATGGACAAAACGATCAAATTATTGGGGTGGATACTCACTTTAGTACACCCATATTTAATTATAAAAAGCCTTTTAATACGATAATTGATAACACGAATAATGAAGAGTCGTTATATTACTGGTTAAATGATCGGAGTACAATTGTAACAGACATTAATATTTCTAAGTCCAACGCTTTAAACAGCAAAGACATAAGTGATGACATTAAATTCCAATCTATGACGCTTGACAAAACAAACATTTACATTTTAGCATATAATTCTCAGTCTGTATATACACTCTACGTTTTGAAAAAGAAATATGCAAGTCTCAAGAGCGTCTCAAATGCATACAAATATGTTAAAGAGACACCAATAAGCTTAGATAAAAATGTGATTTATAAAATTTACGCTTTTGATAAATCTTCACAACCATATCCCCCAATGAGATGTCTGACACCTGGCGAAAAAGTTTATAATTTTGAGAATGCGACTGCAACGGCAAACAGCATCATTGTAAATTTACCGGAGCCGGTTGTAAAGAGTGGATGCAAAAAATATAATTTACCAACTACTATATATACTATCTCCGTAAGCTGTTTAGACAACAATCTCAACAAGTCTGAAAAATTCATTGTGCTGACAGGCGAGCGATATTACGAGATTCAGAACTTAACATCATTTACAGAGTACAAGTTGAAGTTTACTTTAAGCAATTTTTACTTCGATCAATTATCAATAAATCCATTCGATTCGAACGTGATACGAATAAAAACTAATTTGTGCGAGCTTAATGTACCAGAAAACATAAGTGTTTTAGCTTTGACGCCTACTATAGCAGTAGTTTATTGGATGCCACCCAAGAAATTGAACTGCGAGGTTGTGACCTATGAAGTGCATTGGAAGTTAGTGAACGACAAGCAACAAGAGAATAAACAAATTATCAATATGCCGAAACGTGTGGCAGACGGCAGATTTTTCACAAAGATTAACTTGTCGCTACCAGTACAAGATGACTTGATATACATGCGTGTGTATCCAAGTAATTTCAGCGATTTCTACAAGGAGAGTTTAAGCAAGATCGATCACATATACTCAAAACTAAACAATATTACTTTGAGCGAGGTTAACACAAATAGCATGAACATTTCATGGATCTCAAACATCAATCTGACGATCTCTTCTGCACTAGAGTACAAAAACGTTTCAACAGAAGAGTGGCAAACAACGAATGATATCAGAATGAATTATAACGAAGAAGTAATATACCATATCGAAAATTTACAATCGGGTACTTCATATCAGTTTCGCTTGATATTGAGATACCTCGAATATGAGGAAACTTTTACATGGCCGGCTGATGAAAGATTTATTTTTTCAACAAGTGGTAAGCAAATGAAAATACCCATACAGCATAATAAGATTGCAGAATATTGAAGAATAATTTCATTGAAACATTGTAAATTGATTGCAAAATTTTGCTGAGTCATTGTTATAAGATGTGATAAAGTTGAGATGTCCGCTTTTTGGAATGAAACATTGTAGCAATATTACAGTTTCATATATTGAAAAGAATGCAATGTTATTACAATCATTTAATAATATTACGTATAAAATATTTTTGTTTTTAATGGATAAATATCTTGAAAACATAATTAAATTAAAAAGCTTGATATAAATAGAAGTTTGCAATAACTAAGATAATCATATCTAAGATAATATATTGCAAAATTATATTTAAACGTAATCATATAAAATGTGTTTTTATACAAAATTACTTTAAACTCTTACTTACGAATCATTTTTTTTTATTTTAAATGTTCTATACAGGGTGTCCCATTTTAATGCCCCACCCCAAATAACTTTCTTATTTTTAATTTTAGAAAAAGATGTTTCAGACAAAAGTTGTATGGTTTCGAGGGGGACATAAGATGGTACCATTAATTTGATCTTGAAGAGTCACATGAAGGTTACGTGAAGATCATTTTCAATTTCTTAAATGGAACACCCTATATATTTTTGCATATTCTTGTAGCTTATCTCGAGAGCTTTCCAAAACACTATAAATAAACATTTTTTCATCAAGTACGTTTCGAGTAATGAGGCTTGAAATCATTTCTTAATTTTACATAAACCATAAAATATCTTATAAAATATTCATTTTTTGATCTTAATACTTTTATGTACAAAATAATGAGAGAAATCCATTGGTGCAAAGAAAACATACAGTTGTTTTTAAGAAAAAAATATGTAATTTGCAATTAACAATTCCATATTTTTTCTTAAAAACAACTGTATGTTTTCTTTACACCAATTGATTTCTCTCATTATTTTGTACATAAAAGTATTAAGGTAAGATAATCAAAAAATGAATATTTTACAAGATATTTTATGGTTTATGTAAAATTAAGAAATGATTTCAAGCCTCATTACTCGAAACGTACTTGATGAAAAAATGTTTATTTATAGTGTTTTGGAAAGCTCTCGAGATAAGCTACAAGAATATGCAAAAATATATAGGGTGTTCCATTTAAGAAATTGAAAATGATCTTCACGTAACCTTCATGTGACTCTTCAAGATCAAATTAATGGTACCATCTTATGTCCCCCTCGAAACCATACAACTTTTGTCTGAAACATCTTTTTCTAAAATTAAAAATAAGAAAGTTATTTGGGGTGGGACATTAAAATGGGACACCCTGTATATTCTTATAATGAGTACTTTATGTATATACATACATACATATATATATATATATATATATATATCTCTAATGGTTAATTAATGTTTATACATGTATAAACATTAGTTATAGAATTCATTCATTATTACTAATTATATTTTTATTTAATAATTTTTAAAATCAGTTATATTTATTTGTATGAGAAAAACATAAAAATACATTGAAAAATAAAATAATAGATGTAAAAATATCTATTCTTAATATAATAAAAAGATACGTTTCGTATTCATACATAAAGTAAAAATATATCATAAAATATGTTTTAACATTGATATAAAATGTTATCTGTATTTTAATAAAAGAATAGAAATGCTTATCTTTAGCTTAGAATTGTATTTACTCGACTGATATTATTTCTGTGTCATTAATTCGTTTGACTTCTGCAAAAAAATAAAATTCATCGCATATATATAAATATAAAAATATATATTATTACAATATTTTTTATAAATAAATTAAAGAGTGTAATTTCCCAATGGTTTCAAAATATCAATATTACATTGCTAATACCCAATTCATATTTTGTTAATTTATATTTCTACAATGTTTGTGTAATGTTGCATTGCAATTTGTGATATTGCAATATTGTTGCAAAGTAGTTGTAACATTTTGTACAGCATAGATATTATAATATGATATACTAATATTTTTAAATGTGAATAGGCCTAAAATTAAAAAAAAAAATAAATTTTTGTAATAAAGTTACAAGTAAAAATAAATTTTGAAAAACACATACACACGAAGATATTAAAATTATATTTTTGTTTAATACAGATATTTCGGACACTCCTCGAATAATAGCGAAAACATATTATTCATTATTGATGTTAGGTTTTATCGTTATAGTTATTATAATCTGCCTCTGCTATTTTTATTGTTGTAAGTATTGTACATTTGATGTTGGAATCAACTTGAATTATAATATCTAAAAATAGTAATTTACTTATATGAAAGTAAACGAATAAATTTACTAAAAAACGAAAAATTTTTTTTATAATACATATTATTACATAATTAAGTCGAAATTTTATAGCATTGAGTCGTCAACGCAGAAGTAATAATGAACAATTTTTGTCTTCAACAATGACCGATGGTATAGAATTGGGGATGCTACATGATGTATTTTGCCAATACACTCGATTCAATACGAATTACAGTCCTATGTTACATTATAATCCGGATGAATGTGCGATAACTGAAATTGCACGTAAACAGATTACATTTATAAAACTTATTGGCACCGGCGCATTTGGAAAGGTAAAAATTAGTTTTTTCAAGCAATGTTTCAAATTAATTTCTAGATCAAGAAAACAGACCTTTCCTAATAAGGACATAAATTATATAAATTTTTATAATGTATTATAAGTAATATAAAATTTGGATGAGACAACAAACATTCACTTTATTATATATTTTTCGTTAAATTATTTAATATAAAGTAAAATATAATATTACGTGACATTAAACTATACATTTTCTAATAAAGTACGCATGTAAATTTGTGTAAAATATTTCGCAGGTGTATCAAGGAAATGTGAAAAACTTAGAAAGTTCGGGCACAGAGATATCCGTTGCAATAAAAACGCTTCGGAAAGATGCTTCTTCCGATGAGGAAAAGAGATTGTTAAAGGAAGCCAAGCTTATGAATCGTTTTCGACACAAACATATATTAAGATTGTTGGGCGTTTGTTTAGATGGGATTTCTCCGTTTCTAGTATTGGAATTGATGGAAACTGATCTGTTAAAATATTTGAGAGATTGTCGAAATTTGGAAGCGTCAGATTCGCACGCTCTGCGTTTGCAAGATTTGTTCGCCATGTGCGAAGATGTTGCGCAAGGTTGTTGCTACTTGGAAAAACTGCGTTTCGTACATAGAGATCTAGCGTGTCGCAATTGTTTAGTATCTTCGAGAAATCGCGAGAATCGTATTGTCAAAATTGGAGATTTTGGATTAGCTAGAAATATCTACAACGATGATTATTATCGCGTGGTAAATACAATTATTAAAAAAAATTGAAAAATGAATTCTTTTGAAAATACTTTCCATTTTTTTATCATAATAGTATCGTGCATTGTTTCTTCAAGTAATATGGAATATAAATAGTTTTTATTTATATATAGCAAGAGATAACGTTTTTCTTTTTGCACATATTGTAAAAATGAACAACTTGAACCAGAAAATTAAATGTTTTAATGTTTTAATTTTGTTAAAATCATGTTTTAGAGAGGAGAAGGTTTGCTTCCTGTTCGCTGGATGGCACCCGAATCTTTGATGATCAGAATATTTACTTCTCAAAGCGATGTTTGGTCATTTGGTGTTTTAATGTGGGAAATTACATCATTGGGTGAACAACCTTATGTTGACAAGACTAATGAGGAAGTGATAATTTATGTACTTGCTGGAAACAGGTTGCCGATGCCTCTTAACTGTCCATCCGCATTGTATCAGTTGATGCTACGTTGCTGGAGTTCAGCGGATGCTAGACCAAATTTCGAATTTTTTCTGAAAAATATTATAACATTACGAAAGAACATAGAAGATGCCGTACTGAGTCCAGTCAATATTCTTTAGCCGATATAATTAAATTAATGTTTATCTTCTTTTCCGAATGATTCGATAAATCTTAATGTAGGAAAAATATATAGATGTTGCAAAATATTGTAAATATCTCTTTTTTTTATATAAAATATAAAGAATTTATATGTACCATTCTATTATTTTTGAAACTGTCTTTTAAATAGAAAATTTTTTGAGTTTTATAAATCTTTCTTTTTAATTCATTTAAATAATAAGATTGAATTATTGTTCGTTTATAATAAGTTTATAATAAGTAACGATTTATAACACTTAATATACAAATAATAGATATTTACCTTCAGCCACTATGCGAATGATTGTAAGTCAAAAACATTATCGCGATATTGTTTATATCGCAACGTCGACCAAGAAAGAAAAGAATTTGAAAATATATGAAACGTCTCACACCACTACTTTACTGCTTAAGGTTCCTGTGCGAATGACCATAAGCCAAAAACTACAATATTTATAACTACAATGTTTATATCGCCAAGGTCGATTTATACTTATTGTTATAATTCCTCGTTGAAATATTCTATGAGTGATTGCCGATTAAAAAAATTTAAAGCATTGGTCGAAATTTATTTAATTCCAATAAGTATCGTTATGTAAATTATTATAATAAGCATCGATAATCGAAAGATCATAACAAAATTAATTCTTTTATATATCCCATGTTTCAATTTTAATTCACAGTAATTAATGACTGCGATTTGGTAAAGATATATCGTTGCGATACAGTTTCATGTCCTTTATCATAAGTTAATTAATTTATAATTATTAATAATTATATCAAATTATGTTTCGATACTAATTTCAATCGTATTTAGAAAAAATATTCGACAATATGCGAAGCGTTTCGGACCATTACTTTATTGCTCGAGTATCACCGTGTGAATGATAACGTAACATATAATAAATATGAAAATATTAAATTGTAGAAGTTTTCCAATTTATAGATTAATGAAATGATTATTTATTATACATTTAATTAACATACGAAGCATTTCGCATCATTATTTTAGATATTTTTTTTAATGAAAATAAAACTACGCCACAAAATATCGCAAAATATCGCAATATATAAATAAATCTAAACTACCCCTAAATGCAGAATAATAGTCTGCGCCCCCAAATATCGCAAAATATCGCCATATAAATAAACCTAAACTACCCCTAGATATTTAATATTATACTGCGTCCCCAAATATCGCAAAATATCGCAATATAAATAAACCTAAACTACTCCTAGATACAGAATAATACTCTGCGCCCCAAGATATCGCAAAATATCGCATTGTAATTAAATCTATACTACTCGTAGATAATTAATATTACACTGCGCCCATAAATATCGCAAAATATTGCAAAATATCGCAATATAAATAAACCTAAACTACCCCTAAATATTACTTTACGCCCACAGATATCGGAAAATATCTAAAGTTTACTGCTCGAATGTCATCAAGCAAATGATAGCAATACCATAATGTACAAACAATAGCACGCTATTGTTTACGTCGTCAAAATCGAACATAATATTATTGATAATTCGTTCCCGAAATATTTTATATACTATAAAATATACACGAGCGGAATATTAAATTATAGGAGTATTTTAATTTATTGATAAAAATTGATTATTTATTAAACATTTCATCACGGAGCTAATTATTTAAATTTATTCGATTGTTTTATCGCGCTTTTCCGAGTTCAAATTTTATAATATTTAATTTTGCATTTTAAAAGATCCATTCGAGCAATCGATCGAATTCTAACCGATTCGGCTCGAATCACTTGACGAAGTAGAGCGTGACCATCACTAAGCCGACTTGAACATGAAGCTCGATAATGCGAAAATATTACAACGCGAAAACGCGGTGACGAATCGTCGCCGTCTGCGGCTGTTGACGGCACCGACGACGCGAAAGGATAGCTTCTCCTTCAGGCTCCTTAAATTTATCATAAATAGAAAAATTTAAGATAAAACTCAAGGCACCATCCAAGTATTAAGCCCTCCCACCGCGACAAGGTGCACCCTATGAGAGGGTTATATTATATAATATAATATATAATTTGGAATTTATCTAGTAATAAAGTATACAAATTTAAATTCACATAACAAGACCGTAAAACAAAATCATCCGCTCACTGCCGCCAAGGTAGGATATTAGGATAATTCATTGTGGAAATATTTGAACATGTTAATGTATCTTATATATCTAACATATTAATGTATCGTAAGATTAAAAGATTAAATTAATATATATATATATATATATATATATATATATATATATCATGATATATAACTATTGTATTAACAAGGATTGCCGATTAAGAAAATTTAAAGCATTGGTCGAAATATTAATTTCATATTTAATTATAATATTTTTAAAGAAATATTATTATAATAAGTACTAATGATCGAAAGATCATAACATAATTAATTCACTTATCCCCTTTTATGTATTTCCTATTTCAATTTTTATTCGTAGTAATGAATGATTGCGATTCGATAAAGATTTATCATTGCGGAACATTTTTATGTCGTCTATCAGAAGATAATTAATTTTTAATTATTAATAATTAAAGCAAATTATGTTTCGATACTAATCGTAGTCGTGTTTAAATTACAATATACGAGGCGTTTCGCACCACTACTTTATTACTCGAGTGCCACCATACGAATGATGATGAAGCCCTAACATAGCGCGTTACTGTTTACATTTTATGTTGCCAAAGTCGAACATCGTATTATCGATAATTCGTTGCCGAAATATTTTTTATATTATAAAATGTACACTAACGCGGAATATTAAATTATAGAAATATTTTAATTTATTGATTAAAATTGATTACTTATTAAATAATTCATCATGGAACTTTATGCATAAAATATCTATATAATATATTATTGTGAAACAATTTATAAAATATTACTATCTCTATAAAAATATTAATTAATATGAGAACATTTTTTAGATATTTTAAGTATATTAAAATAAAATCCAGAATATTTTATATGTTATACTAATATAAGTTAAAAATTTAAATAATTTAGATAATTTAGAATGAGAGAGAGAGAGAGAGAGAGAGAGAGAGAGATTCGTAATATAAATAAATAATATGAATTATTGAATGAATAAAATAAATAATTGCAAACCCGAGATAACATCACATAAACAGAATCATTGAAATTGAAATTGAAATATGCGATCTCGGAATCATATCATAAAGTATTTATTGACGTCAACTGTGTTTTATAAAATGTTTTGCCGTCTATTGATGACAACAATTGATAGTTAAAGAATTAACTATCCATTGATTTTAATAATCTGTTGTTGCAATACAGCAAAAATTAAATCAAATTTTTCCTCGAAAATATTATATTAGAAGTGACATCGAAAAGATGACTTATTGAATCCAATAGATATTATCAAACTGATATAAATAAATTATAGATGAATAAATTGTAAACAGATATTAATATTGGAATGTTTGTTCAATATTTCATTAAACATTCCACATGCATATTTTTGTATCTTATGTAAGATTTGCGCTTTAATGTATTAACTAATATTAACTATTCTGTAAATTCATAAATATTAACACATACAATTGTAATTTTCTTTGAAGTCTTTTTTTACATTATGTTTTGGAGCTCTTTCCTATTTCAAATTATATATATAAATGTATGTACGTACTGATATTATTCTAAAGAGAATAAATTTTTATAAATTTATAAATATTTGTGAAAATATATATATTATTGTGTATCAATTTAAAGAAAACATTATATACACACTTGTTGAAATTATTAAAAATATTCTTATGCAGAATGCCTCTTTAACAATACAAAAACATTTTGGGAAATAAAAATGTATCATTTAATATATGAATGGACTGAATGAAATTACAAAAGGAGACCGGTTAATATCACATAATTATTTTCAATATTATTTAACAAAGTGTGATTAACGTGTTTATCCCAATTTTTTGGAAATAAAGCAATTGATTTATAGCGAGAAAAAGAGAAAATTTAGTTTTATGCACACTAGTGCATATTATAAAGGTTGTCACATACAAAATTACAGTAGTATAATTTAAATAATAAAGTAATTAATATTATAAATTATTATAATATATTATATTACATTAATTATAAAGTTATATAAGTTATTATATTATAGATTATTCCGTACAAATAACGATAATAATAGCTTGTAGAATTAATTATTTTATTTATTTTAGTTATTTTTACAGTTTACGTGCTATTGTATATTTATTGTATATTTATTTATATTTGTGTAAAAACGCTGCCGTGTTACATATTGCTTGATTCAAAATGCATTATGTGAACAGAAAACGTGTAAATCTCTTTTTTTAAGTCCATTATTACTTTTCCATTATTACTTTTCATAATTAGAATATTTTTTTATATAATAAATGTTTTTCTTATGCCAAAGAGAAGGTTACGCAAAAATAAATTAATATAAGAAGATAATAAAATAAAGTTTAATAAAATTTATTAAACAGTCATATGTATATAAATATATATATATATATATATATATATATATATAAAATTTTGTCTTATATATATAAATTTTTTGACAAACAATTCTTAAGGATTTAAATTTCTTTTGAAATAACGAGTATCTTCGCGGAAAAAATAAATTACAAACGGAATGGAGCTAATAAAATGTCATGGTAACAGATCGGATTGACCATTCGAAGTCAGTTACTACTGTGATCGCTAGCCAAACGTTACCACGGTTATTTATCGCTTGATTCAAACCGCATTATATAAAGTTTAGAGAAACCGTGTAATTGTGTATAAATACTGGATTTTAAAAAACATAGCACGTAGTAACACAATCGTACGAACGAATTGTCATAATTACATATTTAATAATAGATATAGCAAATATTGAGTGAATTCGATTATACGCTGCGTGTGTTTGAATCTGGCTGAAAATGTTACAAGATCTATAATTCTATAATTTCTTAGATGATTTGTAATTTTATTGTGGTTATCTTTTTATTGACTGCTTTTCTATTAATGAAAAAGGATAAATAATAATTATATTCCTGTATTCGCGATACAATCCAATGAATATGTACCATAGAAATTATTTACTTACTAAGAATTCTCTAATTTAATCTTAAGATATATACTGTGATCGTGATCATAAAGAGAAATCTAAAAACATAATATTAGAAGATAATAACTTGCAATTCGTTAAAACAGACTTTTAAAGTATTTATCAAAAATATATGTATCTATGTGAATTAATATCAATTCGATTTACACATCAGAATTAGTAGAGTGAAAAAAACAATTAATTGAGGGTTGAACGGAAACTGATTGAGTGCAAACGTTTATTAAAAATGCAAATTATGTTTGGAGCAATTTTATGTGTTTTATTGCAAGGTTTAATATTGACAAAGGCAACTATCACGCCGAAGGATGATAACAGTTTAAACATCCTTCAGGAAGAAAGTATTTCCATCTATCCGGATTTAAATTTCACGCAGGTAAGAGATATTTTTCGCTTGATTAAGAAATAATTGAATGTTATTGCAGCTAGTAGTGTGACTAAAAATGAATGAATAAATTATATATTCTATCTATATAATAAGATAAGATAAAATAAAACAATTCAATATAAAAAATATATATGATAATGTAAAAAACAGATGGATAAAGTTTCGAAATTTTGTTTACAAATGAATGTTATATAGTATATTGAATTTAATTAAAACGATATTTTAAAATTTGACTATGTATTTTCTCTCTTTCTCTCTCTCTCTCTCTCTCTCTCTCTCTCTCTATATATATATATATATATATATATATATATATATAAAATAATTATTTCCAAAATAACAATTTTTAAATTTAATGAAGTTTTCTGTCTACTATCTGCTACATTAATATATACATACGATGACACTTCAATAGATTTTTATGTTATTTTTCTTCAGTTTCTAAACTTTCTTTATCTTTCTAGATATTTATAATATTTAGAATATTTATTGATATATAGTAAGATTTAAGTAGATTTTATTTTAAGAAATTAATTTAAAAAGTTAGCATCACTTCTTTGTGTTAAGGGTAATTATATAACGAAACAGAGCTAAATATCGAGATGGAAAATCTGTCTAATAAAAAAATCCTTCATCAAACATTCTTTAAATTGTATTTATTAACGTTAATATTTCGATCGACGATACATTCGATAACAATTGCTGGAATTTATATTAATTTTCATTGCACATATATCCATTCATATACAATTACATACACATATTCTTATCGAGGCATTATCGGTTTATACTATCGGTTTATATTATCATTTTCAGGATTTGATTGTTAAAAATATAACGACACTCGAGAAAATTCTTGACAAGGATATAAATAAAAGAATATTTATAATTTCTATGACTAATATTTAATAACTGTAAAGAAACAATATTTTTAACCTTTTTATGCTTGAAGTACAAACATTAATAGAACTTTAGTAATATTGGCAAATTTTTGAAAAGAAATTTATAGTAAAATTGAGAAAAGTTAACTAACCTATCATAAGAAAGAATCAAATCGTTAGACAAAATTGTTTTAATAATTGCACTACACTTTCGCTTCTACTACTTGCTAAAAGCTGTTATGAATCGTCATTGACTTTTGTTTACCTACATTGATTGATTTTCTTTTTGATATGATGAGTTATGTTTGATATACAAGATGTTTTAATGAAAAAATAAAAAATAGAGTTTACAATATGAATAAAACTGCATCGCATTGAATATATATCATTTAGGAATGGTTTATATCAAACCGGTATTATTAAGCAAACAAAAAACGAATGGTAATTTTTCGTTTAATTTTATAATTTATATAATTTATCATTAAAAGCACTAGAAACAAACGCTTCAACGATATTCATTTTATAATTCTTTTCGTATGTTACACTTTATGAAGGATATTTCAATGTCCGAGAAAAATTATCATCGTATACTAAATTTCAAATCTGACCGGAGTCATTCTGATAGTACTGTGAGAAATGAGCGAGAAGTCGATGAAGTTACACTTACAAATATTTCTATCATCCGAGAATTTATCGGTAAGTTACAAAAAAATGCATCAAACATTAATAATCTATGATGAAAAAGTGTAAATACAATTTAAATTTAAGAAAGAGTGGAAATAAACTTAAAAATATCTTCCAGCAATGAAAAAAATATAAATTCTATTTTGTCGAAAAAAAAAATAAAAAGGCATAATATAAACATAACATTGTACATAAAAATTGTCATGATTTAAGGTAAAGTCAATTTTAGTAATTTGTTACTTGGTTTTAAAACAATCACAAATATTATACTCCTGATTTCTTAAACTGTAGAAATTTTTCGAAAAGTACTTATCATTTTATTAAAAGTTGTTTATTCGTTTTTGCTATGTATTAACAATTACTTTTCTAAGTCTTAAATGACGCAAAAATTTTTCATATTATTTTATTTTTTAAAGATCAATACTGTGCTAATTTTCATATTTTGTAATTTAGATTTATTTTTCCTCTTTCTTTTATTTTCACATTAAATTGTTCTTTCTGATTTACTCAGAATTCCACATAATTATTAATATAATTATGTTAATATGTACAATCTACTCTAGAAAACAATTTGGACAAGCCAACATCTCTCAGAGCATTTGTACAATTCGACAGTCAATTCACAGAAAAAGTAAACGACATTTTTGTGACATTGAGGTAAAGAATCTAAATTATCAGTTTGTATTTTTTCATTTTTCTCTCTTTTCTTAAATTCAACGACATAAATATATCAAAATGTTAATTCTGTTATAAGTTTACTAAATATAAAAAGACTAAAATGTTATTCTTTTATAGATGGAACCAACCTAACTTTACCGATGAAATAATACAAGGGTACACGGTGCAGTGTTTTTTCATCGAGGATTTAAAAAAGATTCAAATCTGCGAGGATAAAAATATCACAACTACAGAATTGGAGCACACGGTTCACAATCTAACATTTAACACGACATATTATTTTCGAGTACGTGCGCATACTAAAATTGTTGCTAGACCTTACACAGATTTAATCAATGTGTCGACTACACATGAAAATCCAATACCAAAATTATTACTAACAACGAATCTAGGTATCCAAATATGGGACGTCGATTTAAACATTACTAATTTCATAGTGTCGTTTATTTATGAAATTAGGTTTACTCACTCTGAAAGGTACATATACTGATAAAAAAATAGTTATAATTATCATAAATTATTTTTAGCACTAACAATAAAGTTAAAATTATTATTATTATTATGCACAAGTTTATTATTATCAACATTATAGTAGTAATAATTAAAATAGTTATAATAGTAACATTACAGCAGTAACAACTAAAATTAGAAATCTCAACTATTAAAGAAAAAACTAAAATTTAAACTTAAATTTAAACTAAAATAAATCTCAAGAAATCTCAACTATAATTAGAAATCTCAATTATAATATTTTTACTAAACAATTACAGTTGACTTCTTTTTTCAGATCAATAATAATTAAGATGATAAGCCAAAGAAGAGGACTCGAAGAAGTAACATCGCAGATTAATGAAAATAAAATCCCAAAAATAGCTAGCTTTGATAATTATCTATATGATAAGTACGTATAGTGATAAAAAAATGGTTATAACTATCAAATTATTTTTGACACTATAAAGTTAAAGTTATTATATTACTACGTACAAGTTTATTATCAATATTATAGTAATAATAACTATAAAATTAGAAATCTCAATTATAATTTTTTTATTATACAAATAGTTGACTCCTTTTTTCAGATTAGTAATAAATGCTGCTTATTCGATACAAGAACATAGAATTTATTGGATCTTCGAAAGAGATCTAATAACACTGATTAATGAAAATAATATCACAAAAATAGCTACATTTGATTATGATCTACATGCTCTCTGCATTGACTGGGTAGCAAGAAATCTATATTGGACCTATTCAGAGTCAGACTACTATTACATTATAAAGTTGGACTTAACATTGTGGGAAAATGGCATGATTAAACTTGATAAGATTTTCAAATCAAAAATTGATAATGGCTATTTAAGAATATCACCGTTTATGGGGTACGTTTACTACCATTTACTACCGTTCGCCTAAAAAAATAATTTTCTATTAAAAATTAATGCAAATTTGTAATTTTTCTATAATTTTACGTGGTTTTATAATTAAGATTATAAGTAAAAAAAATAATAAGTTATATAATTATAAGAATTTCGAATTTTTACCACATATAAATTTCTGTTTTTGTTAAAATAATGTTTTATAAGAGCGAGTAAAATAATTATATCTTTTTTAGAATTTTATATCACATATCATACAATCGGAAGAATCGAGAATATGATATGATGAAATATCATCTCGATGGAAAAAACGAACAAATTGTTCAGATAAATGCATCCTTTTGCCTATTTCATTATATAGATTTTTTTCGTGATATGATAATTGATAACATGAATAATGAGGAGCCGTTAATTTACTGGTTAAGTGAGAATTACACAACTGTAACAGACATTAACGTTTCTACGTGCAATACGATTTTATACAAGAAAAACGTAGGTGATAACATCAATTTCAAATCTATGACAATTGATAAAACAAACATTTACATTTTAGCAATTGATTCGCTCCAATATATTCTCGTTTTGAAAAAGAAATATGCAAGTCTCAAGAGTGTAAATGCAAACAAATATGTTGAAAAGATATTAATAAGCTCACATAAAAATAATTTTTATAGTATTTACGCTTTTAATAAATATTTACAACCATATCCTCCAATGAGATGTCTAACACCTGACGAAAAAGTTTATAATTTTGAGAATATGACTGCAACGGCAAACAGCATCATTGTAAATTTACCAGAGCCGGTTGTAAAGAGTGGATGCAAAAAATATAATTTACCAATTACTATATATACTATCTTTGTAAGCCATTGTTTAGACAACAACTTCAACAAGTCTGAAGAATTCAATGTGCTGACAGCCGAGCGATATTACGAGATTCAGAACTTAACACCATTAACAGAGTACAAGTTGAAGTTTATTTTAAGCAATTTTTACTTTGATCAATTATCAATAAATCCATTCGATTCGAACGTGATACGAATAAAAACTAATTTGGGCAAGCTTAATGTACCAGAAAACATAAGTGTTTTAGCTTTGACGCCTACTATAGCAGTAGTTCATTGGATGCCACCCAAGAAATTGAACTGCGTGGTTGTGAGCTACGAAGTGCATTGGAAGTTAGTGAACGACATGCAACAAGAGAATAAACAATTTATCAATGTGCCGAAACGTATGGCAGACGGCAGATTTTTCACAAAGATTAACTTGTCGCTACCAGTACAAGATTACTTGATATACGTACGTGTATATCCAAGTAATTTCAGCGATTTCTACAACGAGAGTTTAAGTAAGATCGATCACATATACTCAGAACCAAACAATATTACTTTGAGCAAGGTCAACACAAATAGCATGGACATTTCATGGATCTCAAACGTCAATTTTACGGACTTTATTACCCTAGAGTTCAAAGAGGTTGCAACAGAAAAGTGGGAAACAACGAATTATATTAAAATTAATTATAACAAAGAAGCAACTTACCATATCGGCAATTTACAATCGGGAACTTTATACCAGTTACGCTTGATATTGAGATATCTCGAATATGAGGAAATTTTTACATGGCCGGCTGATGAAAGATTTATTTTTTCAACACTTAACAGTAAGCAACTGAAAATACTCATACAGCACAATAAGATTGCATAGATATATTAAAGAATAATTTTATTGAAACATTGCAATATTGCAATAAAGTATATATTATAGCAACATTGCAGTAGAATATATTTGAAAGAATGCAATGTTATTGCAATCATTTAATAATATTACATATAGAATATTCTTGTTTCTGACAGATAATTATCTCGGATGCATATATGTATAATTAAATTAAAAAGCTTGATATAAACAGAAGTTTCTAATGATTTCATATCTAATATAATATAATATAATATAATAATTATATATATATATTGTAATATTATATTTAAACATAATCATATAACTACTAAAATATAAAATATTATATTTTGGATATAAAATTACTTTAAACTTTTACTTATACGAATCACTTTTTTTATTTTAAATGTTCCATATACTATTATAATTGGGTACAAATATATAAACATTAATTGGAATTTATTATACATTTATAACTAATTATAATTTTATTTTAAAAATCTCAAAAATACAATTACATATACTTGCATATGAAATATACATAAAAATGCATCGAAAAGTAAAAATAAAAAATTATAATGTTAGATAAAGTATTACCTATTCTCTTAATATAATTTAAAAAATATATCTTTGAAAATCTATTAAAACTATATTTATATGAATGTACTGAAAATATATCATAAAATATATGTAACGATGATATAAAATGTTCTATTAAAGAATATAAATGTTATTTATATTCTTTAATAGAAAAAAAAGCAATTTTTATTGTTAGCTTAGAATTATATTTTTTTACTCGACTGATTATTTCTGTGCCATTAATTCATTTAACTTTATGTGCAAAAAAATAAAATTCATTGCATATATACAATAAAAAAAAATAAATAAATATAAGAAAATATATTATTATTACATATATGTGTATGTGTGTGCGTGTGTGTATATATATATATATATAATATATATATATATACAGCGTGACCCATTTTAACTTAGGCAGCCAAATAACTCGAAAAATAAGCACACTACGAAAAAATGGTTACAATCAAAATTTCGTCATTTCGAGGGGGACGTACAATGACGTTAAAATCAGCCCCCCCACCCCTCCCCCTGGGCGGTGAGGGGGGGCAAGTTTGAAATCTTAAATGGGAACCCCTATTTTTCATTGCATATTCTTGTAGCTTATCTCGAGAGCTTTCCAAAACACTATAATTAAGTACCTTTTTATTAAGTACTTTTTGAGTTATAAGGCTTGAAATAATTTCTTAATTTTACATAAACTATAAAATATCTAGTAAACCATTCATTTTTCGATTATCTTACCTTAATACTTTTATGTACAAAATAATGAGAGAATCCATTGGTGCAAAGAAAACATACAGTTGTTTTTAAGAAAAAATATGTAATTTGCAATTAACAATTACATATTTTTTCTTAGAAACAACTATGTGTTTTCTTTACACCAATTGATTCCTCTCATTATTTTGTACATAAAAGTATCAAGGTAAGATAATCGAAAAATGAATGGTTTACTAGATATTTTATTGTTTATGTAAAATTAAGAAATTATTTCAAGCCTTATAACTCAAAAAGTACTTAATAAAAAGGTACTTAATTATAGTGTTTTGGAAAGCTCTCGAGATAAGCTACAAGAATATGCAATGAAAAATAGGGGTTCCCATTTAAGATTTCAAATTTGCCCCCCCTCACCGCCCAGGCGGAGAGGTGGGGGGGCTGATTTTAACGTCATTGTACGTCCCCCTCGAAATGACGAAATTTTGATTCTAACCATTTTTTCGTAGTGTGCTTATTTTTCGAGTTATTTGGCTGCCTAAGTTAAAATGGGTCACCCTGTATATACATATATATATATATATATATGTATATATATATATATATATATATATATATATATTCAGTGGCGTGCAAAAATTTCCGGCCAGTGACATTTCGTATTCTACTTTATTAAAAAAAGAACTTAATGATTTTTGACCATTACAAGATGTGAGCATAAGATATATATATATATATATACACATATATACATATTATTAATTTGTTACTTTGTTTTAAAGCAATCGCAAGTATTATACTTCTGATTTCCTAAGCTATAGGAATTTTTCGAAAAGTACTTGTCATTTTATTAAAAGTTATTTATTTGTTTTTACCGTGAATTACGATTACATTTCTAAATCTTAAATGACGCAAAAAATTTTTATATTACTTTTTAAAGGTCAATGCTGTCCTAATTTCCATATTTTGTAATTTATATATACATTTTCTCTTTCCTTTATTTTCACATTAAATTATTCTTTCTTGTAATTTACTGAAATAATCCAATTAATCTTATATATAATTATGTTAATATGTACGATCTTAAAATCTCTAGAAAGCAGTTTGAGCGAGCCAACATCTCTCAGAGCATTTGTACAATTCGACAGTCAATTCACAGAAAAAACAAACGACATTTTTGTGACATTAAGGTAAAGAATCTAAACTCTCAGTTTGTATTCTTTCATTTTTCTTTCTTTTCCTAAATTGAACGACATATATATATCAAAATATTAATTCTGTTATAATTTTGCTAAATATAAAAAGACTGAAATGTTATTCTTTTATAGATGGAGCCAACCTAAAATTAGGGGTGCAATAATACAAGGGTACACGGTGCAGTGTATTTTCATCGAGGATTTAAAAGAGATTCAAATCTGCGATGATAAAAATATCACAACTACAGAATTGGAGCACACGATTCACAATCTAACATTTAACACGACATATTATTTTCGAGTACGTGCGCATACTAAAATTGTTGCTGGACCTTACACGGATTTAATCAATGTGTCGACTACACATGAAAATACAATATCTAAATTATTAGTCACAACGAATCGAAATATCCAAATATGGGACATAGATTTAAAAGTCGTTAATAATTTGATCGCATTGTCGTACGTATACTGATAAAAAATATACTGATAAAAAAAAATAATTAGAAGAATTATGAAATTATTTTTGACACTATAAAGTTAAAGTTATTATTATACGCACAAGTTTATTATTAACATTATAGCACAAGTTTATTATCAACATTATAGTAATAATAACTATAAAATTAGAAATCTCAACGATAATTTTTTTAATATACTATTATAGTTGGCTGCTTTTTTTAGATACGAATTAAGAGATGTCGCTTATTCAATACAAGAAAATAGAATTTATTGGATAACCCGAAGAGACCTAATGATATTGAAGATTAATGAAAAACATATCACAATTATAAGTAGATTTGATCATGATCTACATGATCTCTGCATTGACTGGGTAGCGAGAAATCTATATTTGACCTATCAAGAGTCAGACTACTCTTACATTGAAAAATTCGACTTAACAATGTGGGAAAATGGCATAACTAAATTTGATAATATTTTGAAAAAAAAATTTGCTAATGACTATTTAAATGTATTACCGTCTATGGGGTACGTCTACTACCGTTCACCTGAAAAAACAATTTTCCATTAAAGATTTATGCAAATTTGTAACTTTTTTATAATACGTATTTTATGTAGTTTTATAATTAAGATCATAAGTAAAAAGATATAATAAGTTATTATATAATTATAAAAATTTTAAATTTTTACCACATAAGTTCTGTTTTTGTTAAAATAATGTTTTATAATGAGTAAAATAATTATATATTTTTTAGAATTTTATATCGCATATCATACAGTTGGATGAATGAAAAATATGATATTATGAAATATCATCTCGATGGAAAAAACGAGCAAATTGTTGAGAAAAATAATTCCATTCTACATTATCATATACATTCTTTTAGAAAAATGATAATTGATAACATGAATAATGAAGAGTCGTTAATTTACTGGTTAAATGATCGGAGTACAATTGTAACAGACATTAATATTTCTAAGTTCAATGAGATTTTACACCGGAAAAACATAAGTGATGACATCACATTCCAATCTATGACGATTGACAAAACAAACATTTACATTTTAGCACATAATTCTCAATGTAAGTGTGTATATACTCTCTACATTTTGAAAAAGAAATATGAAAGTCTCGAGAGCGACTCAAATGCATACAAATATGTTAAAAAGATATCAATAAACTCAAAAAGAGAGATGTTTTATAAAAAAATGTATGCTTTTGATAAATTTTCACAACCATATCCTCCAATGAGATGTCTGACACCTGACGAAAAAGTTTATAATTTTGAGAATGTGACTGCAACGGCAAACAGCATCATTGTAAATTTACCGGAGTCGGTTGTAAAGAGTGGATGCAAAAAATATAATTTACCAACTACTATATATACTATCTTTGTAAGCCATTGTTTAGACAACAACCTCAACAAGTCTGAAGAATTCAATGTGCTGCGATATGTGACGTGCGAGCGATATTACGAGATTCAGAACTTAACACCATTTACAGAGTACAAGTTGAAGTTTACTTTAAGCAATTTTTACTTTGATCAATTATCAATAAATCCATTCGATTCGAACGTGATACGAATAAAAACTAATTTGGACAAGCTTAATGTACCAGAAAACATAAGTGTTTTAGCTTTGACGCCTACTATAGCAGTAGTTCATTGGATGCCACCCAAGAAATTGAACTGCGTGGTTGTGAGCTACGAAGTGCATTGGAAATTAGTGAACGACACGCAACAAGAGAATAAACAATTTATCAATGTGCCGAAACGTGTGGCAGACGGCAGATTTTTCACAAAGATTAACTTGTCACTACCAGTACAAGATTACTTGATATACGTGCGTGTGTATCCAAGTAATTTCAGCGATTTTTACAACGAGAGTAAAAAAAAGATCGATCACATATACTCAGAACCAAACAATATTACTATGAGTGAGGCCAATATAAATAGCATGAACATTTCATGGATCTCAAACATCAATCTGACGATCTCTTCTGCACTAGAGTACAAAAACGTTTCAACAGAAAAGTGGCAAACAACGAATGATATCAGAATGAATTATAACAAAGAAGTAATATATCATATCGAAAATTTACAATCGGGAACTTTATACCAATTTCGCTTGATATTGAGATATCCCGAATATGAGGAAACTTTTACATGGCCGACTGATGAAAGATTTATTTTTTCAACACGTGGTAAGCAAATGAAAATACCCATACAACATAATAAGATTGCAGATATATTGAAGAATAATTTCATTGAAACATTGCAAATTGATTGCGAAACTTTTGCTGAGTCATTGTTATAAGATGTGATGAAAGTCAAGATGTTCGCTTTTTGCAATGAAACATTGTTGCAATATTACAGTTTAATATATTGAAAAGAATGCAATGTTATTACAATCATTTAATTTTATTACGTATAAAATATTTTTGTTTTTGATGGATAAATATCTTGAAAACATATAAATTAAATTAAAAAGCTCGATATAAATAGAAATTTGCATATCTAAGATAATCATATCTAAGATAATATATTGCAAAATTGTATTTAAACGTAATCATATAAAATATGTTTTTATACAAAATTACTTTAAACTTTTACTTCCGAATCATTTTTTTTATTTTAAATGTTCTATATACTCTTATAATGGGTACTTTATATATATATATATATATATATATATATATATATATATCTTTCTCTAATGGTTTATTAATGTTTATACATATGTAAACATTAGTTACAGAATTAATTAAACATTACTAATTACATTTTTATTTAAAAATTTTAAAAATCCATTATATTTATATTTATTTGTATGAGAAAAACATAAAAATACATTGAAAAATAAAATGATAGATATAAAAATATCTATTCTTAATATAATAAAAAGATATCGTATTCGTACATAAAGTAAAAATATATCATAAAATATATTTTAACATTGATATAAAATGTTATCTATATTTTAATAAAGGAATAGAAATGCTTATCTTTAGCTTAAAATTGTATTTACTCGACTGATATTATTTCTGTGTCATTAATTCATTTAACTTCTGCAAAAAATTCATCGCATATATATAAATATAAAAGTATATATTATTACATTATTTTTATAGATAAATTAAAGAGTGTTATAGTTTCCCAATGGTTTCAAAATATCAATATTACATTGCTAATACCCAATTCATATTTTGTTAATTTATATTTCTGCAATGTTTCCGTAATGTGTTACATTACAATTTGCAATATTGCAACATTGTCACAAAGTAGCTGTAATATTCTGTGGTGCATAGATGTTGTAATATTATATGCTTATTTTTTTATATATGAATAGACTGATAAAGTTTAAAAAATTTATTTATTTATTATTAATTTATTATTATTTATGTATTATTAATTTATTATTATTAATTTATTATTAATTTATTATTATTTATTTATTATTAATTTATTATTCTTTTATTATTAATTAATTTATAATAACGTTATTGGTAGATATAACTTTTTAAATAAAACGCATACACGAAAATATTAAAATTATGTTTTTGCGTAATATAGATGATATTTCGAACACTCCTGGAGAGATAAACTATTATTTACTATTGATGTTAAGTTTTATCATTATAGTTATTATAATCTGCATCTGCTATTTTTACTGTTGTAAGTATATTTGATATCAAGGTATCAACTTAAAGTGTAGATTATGCATATATCTGATATAATAGAGATTTACTGAAACTATTAATTTACTAGTGATTTACTTATAGAAAATTAAACTAATAAATTTACTAAAAAACGATAAATTTTATAATGCATATTATTACATAATTAAATCGAAATTTTATAACAGTATATCATCGACGCAGAAATAATAATGAGCAATTTTTGCCTTCAACAATGGCCGACATGGAATTAGCGATTCTACATGAAGTACCTTGCCGAAACACTCAATTGAATATACTTTACAGTCCTACATTGTTACATTATAACCCAGATGAATATGCGATAACTAAAATCGAACGTAAACAAATCACATTAATAAAACTTCTTGGTAGTGGCGCATTTGGAAAGGTAAAAGTTTTTTCAAGCAATGTATGTTTCAAATTAATTTCTAGATCAAGAAAACAGACTTTTCCTAATAAGGACATAAATTATATGAATTTTTATAGTAGATTATATGTAATATAAAATTTAGATGAGACAACATACATGTACTTTGTTATATAATTTTCGTTGAATTATTTAATATAAAATAAAATATAACGATACTACAACGACATTATTCTATACATTTTTAAGTACATATTTAAATTTGTATCAAATATTTTGCAGGTATTTCAAGGAAATGTGAAGAATTTAGAAAGGCCCGGCATAGAAATATCCGTTGCAATAAAAACGCTTCGGAAAGATGCTTCTTCCAATGAGAAAAAGAAATTTTTAAAAGAAGCCAAGCTTATGAGTCACTTTCGACATGAACATATATTAAGATTGTTGGCCATTTGTGAAGATGGGGATTCTCCATTACTAGTGTTGGAATTGATGGAAACTGATCTGTCAAAATATTTGAGAGATTGTCGAAATTTGCAAGCGTCAGATTTGCATGCCTTGCATTTGCAGGATTTACTAGCCATGTGCGAAGATGTTGCGCGAGGCTGTTGCTACTTGGAAGAATTGCGTTTCGTACATAGAGATCTAGCGTGTCGCAATTGTTTAGTATCTTCGAGAAATCGCGAGAATCGTGTCATTAAAATTGGAGATTTTGGACTAGCTAGAGATATCTACAAGGATGATTATTATCGCGGGGTAAATGCAATTATTTAAAATTTAATTATTAAAATAATTAATTCTTTTGGAAATGCTTTCAATTTTTTATCATAATATTATTGTTTTTTTTTAAATAATATTGAGTATAAATAAATTGTTTATATTTATATAAAGTAAGTGATAAATAAGAGTTTTTTTCATTTTGCACATATTTTATTCTAAATGAACAACTTGAGCAAGAAAATTAAATTTTTGTTAAAATCATGTTTTAGAAAGGAAAAGAGTTGCTTCCTGTTCGCTGGATGGCACCGGAATCTTTGATATTCGGCACATTTACTTCTCAAAGCGATGTTTGGTCATTTGGTGTTTTAATGTGGGAAATTACATCGTTGGGTGAGCAACCTTATATTGGCAAGTCTATTGAAGAAGTGATAAATTATGTACGTGATGGAGGCAGATTGTCAATGACTCTTAACTGTCCGTCAATATTGTACCAGTTGATGCTACGTTGCTGGAGTACAGTGGATGCTAGACCAAATTTCAAATTTTGTTTGAAAAATATTATAGCATTAAGAAAGAACATAGAAGATGCCTTACTGAGTCCAGTCGATACTATTTAACTGATATTATAATTAAATTAATGTTTATTTTCCAAATGATCCAATAAATCTTACTGTAGGAAAAATATTTCTACATAATTGATTCTGTCTGTTTTGAATTTAAATTTTATTAGAAAATCATATTAAAAGATAAAGAAATAATATAAGGTAAAATTATGATATATAAGATTATAAGATGAAGAAATGTGATAATTTTTAAATCTATATTTAACATCTATGAGGTTCCATATATTATCAAATTTTTTCTCTAACAACAATTGCAAGTGTAACGAGGAACTTTTCGTGAATGCAAGTGCGTGAGTGTAAATGCAACGAGGAATTCAAATTAGTGCAACGAGGATTGGAGATAAATCTTATTTATAAATCTTATTTATAAATCATTCATTTATAATTTAATTTATAAATATTATATTTTTATATTTTAATATATAATTTTTTATATAATTTTTATATAAATTTTATTATAAATTAAATCTTAAAAACTTTACCTTATAATATTAATTATTATTATCTTAATAAAATCATTTTCTAAATATAAATCCTATAAAATTTTTTAAATTCTATATAAAAATTCATTATCTTATAATAATTATTTTTTTTTACTAATCTATTATAATCATCTAACTTATTATCCTTCCCCCTTAATTTCCCAACTCCATCTCTATATCCTATAATTTTTTTTAATATCATAAAAATAACAAATTATCTTAAAAATTATCTTATATATAATCAATCTTAACTACATCCAACATTAATATTGTCTTAAGCCATAATCGATTATTTCAAAAATAATCAACCATGATTGGTCAATTTGCCTACGAATTACGACTTGCGACGTCACGATACGACCAATGTAGATCCGGCTTGAGATTGAACTATGAAAACCGGCCTCAGGCTTCTCTCTGCTGTTATTAATCCTATTGGCTTCCATCTAGTGTCGTCTAGTAAATTTTTTCGCGCATACGCGGTATCAGTTTCACTAAATTTCACGCGAAAAACCTGTCAACCGTCTAGCAACGCTGCTTTCAATGGTTATATTCTTTCCGTAGAACGTTTAGAACGTGAAAACATGGCTGAGGTAAATTTCCGAAATTTTAATATTAAATCTGAGATAATCTCGCACATCTATTGCACCAAGCAAAATTGTACCAGTTGTACATTTTACTTAATTATTTATTTATATTAGTAAAACAATATTAATGCACAATAATTATATATATTTGATAAATGTCTCATCTGGTAGCTGAATATTTCACTTTTCCTATCTTTTACAGGCAGATGAAACTCAGAAGAAGAAGAGGACCTTCAGGAAGTTCACCTTCCGAGGGGTGGACCTCGATCAGCTGCTGGATATGCCAAAGTAAGATGCACCAAGAGTTGTTTCCTTAAACATAACCTCAATTCAGCTTCAATTTACAAAGAATTACAATTTATCTGTCTTACATATTTTTTTCATTCATAAATTTTAAAGTTAAATAAGCCTTATTTTTATTATTTTAATTATTTTTAATTATTTTAATTATTTTAATTACTTTAAATTTAATTTATTTTAATTATTTTTATTTATTTGTCTTAAGCTAAATTTATCACATCATATTCATATCTTCAAAATCTAAATTATACAAGAAACAAATATAGCGTGAGAAAAAAAAAGGACCATTTTTCAATGAATAATTGTTTTCCAGTGAGCAGTTGATGGATTTGATGCATGCGAGAGCACGTAGGCGCTTCTCCCATGGTTTGAAAAGGAAATCTATGGCTCTTGTCAAAAAGTTGCGCAAAGCGAAGAAGGAAACGCCACCAAATGAAAAGCCTGAAATTGTCAAGACTCATTTGCGCAATATGATCATTGTTCCAGAAATGGTCGGTTCGATTGTGGGAGTGTACAATGGCAAAACCTTCAATCAGGTTGAAATCAAACCAGAAATGATTGGTCATTACCTCGGAGAATTCTCCGTTACGTACAAACCTGTTAAACATGGTAGGCCCGGTATCGGTGCTACGCATTCTTCACGATTTATTCCACTCAAGTAAATTGTACTTTTTTTATCAATAAAAAATGTAATGAGTTAATTTTGTTTTTACAAAAATTTACTCATAAGTAGATAACAAAAATTTCTTGTAATCTCAAGAACAATATAAAAATGTGTGAAAGCAAGAGATTTTTCGATTTAGTTTATAAAAAGAAGAAAGATAAATAACTAATATCACAATTTAATGCTTAAAATATGCATTTAAAAAGATGATAGTTTGTGACTTTTATACACTCGTTAAATCTTGAACTATTTCAATATGTATTTCATCATCTGTGCAATCATGTGGCTCAGGTATATTCTTTTACAATGTGTATATGAAGATTTTTTACATGTAATACAAGAGAGAAGATTTATTAAATTAATAGGAAATACAATTTCTTACTATAAGAGAAGAGTTCAACACTGTGTGCTGAGATGTAAGCAGTACGTTGCACGTATATCTAGCCATCATTGCTATTACTCTGTTTCATAGCAAAGTAGGCACTTTGAAGCTCTCGAAGATTGCTTTCTAGTGTCGCAACCTCGTCATACTTGCAATCGGCGCGGGCTTGCTTAATGTATGCTCGAAGATTGCTCATTTGTTCAATTATTGGATCCATGGAGGAAGACATGATGGATGTGACATTGGACGGACCCCAACCTTGAGACTGAGTCACAACTGTCGGTGCCTAAAAAAATTTTTTTACTGTCAGAAAATTTGTGAAATTTCTAATTTAGCTACATCATCGATCAATTAGTCAATCAATTTGTATTTCAAACTTGATCTTCTTTATTTATTTTATTTTTCAGAAATTTTAAACTTAATCTTAAATTAACTTAATTTTAAATTTTAATATATATATATATATATATATATATATATATATATATATCTTTTAATATATTAATTTTAATATATATCTTTTATCTTGAAAAGTTAAGCTCATTGTATGTTTGACATAAAAGAAAGCTACAAGTATAAAATATGTAAAAATCAAATTGAAGATTAGAACTTTTGCGACTTGGCATGACTTAGAATTAAATTTTTCAACTATTAATTCTGTCAACATGCTTTGTCAGTACAAATTACCTGGTTGACTTTCATGGAAGGACTGTTATCTAAATTCCATGTATCTCTCTTGCGCTGTTCCTTGGACTTTTCTCGTTGATCTTCTTCCAATTGTCGTTCATACGCTATTCGGGCTTCTATTCTGTTCTGACGTTCCTCTCGTAAAGCTACATATTCCTCTACCGAAGATAAAGGTTGTAGAGTTAATAACTCTTCCTTTAAAAATATCATTGCCGACGTTCTAACCATCTGATACAGACGCAATTCTTGGCTCTGTATCTCCTGCGGGTCTTGCACGTCCTTTTTCGCGCCGAGGATGAGAATCCTTTTGCTGGTTGCATCTATATTTTCTCCCAATTTTGCCAGCTTGACTCGCAACGATTGAGCGTCCTCCACATCGTACGTAGTCTCTCCTTCTCTAAAATAATTTTCCAAAATAGTTTCCAATGCATTTCTGATATATTAATTATTTTTTGTACATTTATGCGTGCGATACAAGTTTGCATATCAGTTAAATAATTTTCAATGTAATATCTAATGTATAAATAATATTTAATGTATAAATTTTTAATGTAATATCTAACGTATAAACAGGGTTGGGTAAGTTTATATATTTTTTTTAAACTAAATTAAGTTAAAGTTAATGGGTTAAAAAATTAATTTAGTTATATTAAAAGTTATACAAATAAAAAATTAACTTAATAAAAGTTACTTTAAAATTAAATTAACGTTAGTTAAGAAAAGTTAAAATTTTGGAAAGCATTATTTCATTTTGTATTAAATTAGATAGTAATTTTAAAATTACTCTAAATAATAATAATATGAATCTTCAAATAAATTTGGGGGGAAAGTTAATAAGTTTAAGTTTATGTGTTTTAAAAATAACTAGTTAAACTCTTTTTAAAATAACTAAGTTGAGATAAAAATTATTAACTTTTTAACTTTTAACTAATCAACTAGTTATTACCCAACCCTGTGTCTAAATAATATTTAATGTATAAATTTTAATGTAATAATTTTTAATGTAATATCTCGTGCATTTAATACGAATGTTATCCTAAACATGATGTATAAAGGTTCACATACTGTAACGATTCCCACATTTTGTTGTACATTGCTAAATGCTGCGAGGCTTCGCTCATGTACCCCCGCATTTTCTCGTAAAACTCACAGACAATCGGTTTGGCGAACTGCTTGGCCTTTTGCATTTCTCTCGCGTCGAGTAAATTTATACAATGAGTACAAACTCTAAAGTGCTGCTCACCACTAGCCGGATCATTGACTAATGATAAGACACTGTTCAAGCTACCATTGGAGGGTGAGCGTGCCAGCTTTGTGAGACCAATGCCCGCTCGTACTATTCTCTCAGAGAGAGCTCGTTCCGACGTAGAGGACAGAGCTGAATCGTCTTGTATAGACACAGGACTAGTCATTTTTCCTACAAAAAAGGAAAATACTTTTTAGGTTTTTGTCAGATGTAACTTTGGAAACTTTTCTGTAGCATCAATGTTATATGTATCTTACATACGTGCGTCACCTAGAGAGAGGAATACTGTACAATTATGGCACATGACTGCTCCACAAAGTCTGCAGTGATGTTTTCGTCTCGCCAAGTGAAAACTCTTTGCACAATTAGGGCACAATTTCACATCCTTCTCGTCAATCCATGGCACGATAGCTCGTTCGTGAACTGCTCATTTTTATTTAGATTACATTTGTATTATACTATAAGAGTTTCTTTTATATATATATATATATATATATATATATATATATATATATTTCAATTATATATACAGGGTGTTTCAGACCATCCTTTCAGTACCACCCATTTAAAAACTAGAGAAGTGGTTATTTTAAAAAAGTAAAAACATTTTCTTTATAAATTGGGTGCGCTCTATCGAATGGTGATATTTTCAGCTTCTGGTTCCGGCCGGAAATAGACGATTTAGACCGGAAGCATTTTTTAAATAGAACTCCCTATTTTTCATTGCATATTCTTGTAGCTTACCTCGAGAGCTTTCCAAAACACTATAATAAATTATTTTTCCATAAAGTACTTTTTCAGTTATGAGGCTTGAAATCATTTCTTAATTTTACATACACCATAAAATATCTACTAAAATATTCATTTTTCGATTATCTTGATACTTTTATGTACAAAATAATGAGAGGAATCAATTGGTGTAAAGAAAACACATAGTAGTTTCTAAGAAAAAATATGTAATTTGCAATTAACAATTCCATATTTTTTCTTAAAAAACAACTGTATGTTTTCTTTACACCAATTGATTCCTCTCATTATTTTGTACATGAAAGTATTAAGGTAAGATAATCAAAAAATAAATATTATACAAGATATTTTATGGTTTATGTAAAATTAAGAAATGATTTCAAGCCTCATAACTCGAAAAGTACTTCATGGAAAAATAATTTATTATAGTGTTTTGGAAAGCTCTCGAGATAAGCTACAAGAATATGCAACCATTCGATAGAGCGCACCCGATTTATAAAGAAAATGTTTTACTTTTTTAAAATAACCACTTCTCTAGATTTTAAATGGATGATACGGGTGGTCTGAAACACCCTGTATATTTTATATATATTTTTACCTTTTCTATCGACAGGATCCGATGGTAAATTATTTAATAATTTATCTAGCCTTATAAGAAGTTTATTCGTTTCATAAGCATATCTCTCTAATCGAGCGTTTCTTATGTCCTTAAAGTACTTTGTGTGAGTTGTAATTGCACCTAAAATTTTTAAAAATTAGTCACACGAGATGATACATTTGTTCCAGTTTTTGACAACAGTAAATCAATAAATTAAAGCTTCTACTTCCTAATCTTGTCTGTTTATTTGCAAATAATGTAGAATATATTTGCACCTATTTCTTGTGGTCCCCAGTTAATTTCAGGACTTCTTCGCTTGTCCTGTGGAACTGAACTCTGAAACGTCTCTGGTATATCGTCCTGCTTCAGAATCTTTTTCTTGGCTTTGCCAAACAAATCTGCAACACGCAAACCCTGTGATATTCATTTCGCATACATTTCATTGACTTGGGGTACAACTTTGGGCACCTGTTCTTTGGCAAAATAATAAGAAAAAAAAAACGAAAAGAGTCACGTATACCTTTCAACGATTTTAGAATTTCAGGATCATCATTATGAACCTCCTCGAAATGCTTGGTCAAGTGATTGGGTGCCTTGAAATCGGTCATGCATATAGGGCATATAAATCCCTCCAGCACTTCACCGTTGCCGGCCATCGCGAGGCTGAGATATTCGCGCGATTCGCAGTCTTTTTTCTTTTAGAGTCCTTTGATCACGTTTACCGGCTCCACATTACGTTCTAACGTGGGCGTTTCTCCAACAATTCGGGAGAACCGTGTCTCGCAGACCATCGTAGACGGCCATATTGAACAGCTGATTGAAATGTCAAACGCGTTAACCTCGTGTTATCGAGGACGAGCATCTGGGCTGGCTCAGTTTTTATCAAATGCGTACGATATTTATGTAGATTGAATGATATCGTATAACGATCAGGATTTTAAAATATTTCTGTTACAACTCTTATCGTGTATTTTCGGTCCCTCAAACTTTACCGAACGAAACTTGACGTTTTTGTTCGAAATCGATGATCTTTGTCCAAATTAAAAATAAGAATATCTCAATCAATCAATTATTTTATCAGTTACTTTATGAAAGATTAGATATGCTCACAAAAATGATGTTTATCATTTCATTTATAAATTAAGTTTTTTAAATAAAGAAAAATTATTTAAAAAGAAAAGTTTTTAATTTTTTAATTATTTGAGCCAAGTCTCTAATTATTAAAAATTTATTTATCTAAATAATATATTTATTTTTTATTTACTTATATATCTATAAAAATAATATAATTATTTTAAATAAAAAAAATTATTTAAAAAAATTTTTTAATTATTTGAGTCAAGTCTCTAATTATTAAAAATTTATTTATCTAAATAACATATATTTATTTTTTAATTACTTATATATCTATAAAAATAATTATATTATTTTAATATTAATATAATTATTATTTTGATATAGAAAATAAATAAATAAATAAAGATATATAAAATAATAAAGAACGAATAAAGATATATAAAATAATAATATAATTATTTTTATAGATATATAAGTAAATAAAAAATACATATATTATTTAGATAAATAAATTTTTAATAAAGATTTGGCTCAAATAATCAAAAAATAATTATTTTTTAATTACTTATATATCTCTTATATCTCTTGTAAGAAATGTAGAAAAAGGTATACCTTACATTATATACCTTTTATATGATCGATATTTATCAATATTCTTAGAAAGGAAATCATAATTTATATTTTTATGTATTTATTTATCTTATATATATATATATATATCCCAGGACATTTACATAAATTAGTATATGTACGGCTCAATAACACAGATATAATAGGGATCTCATACAAATGTTAAAAAATGAAGGTGTTATACAAGTGCTTGATCTATAACAGCATTGAATTCAGACAAACTTACAGGTCATCCTTTCCAATTCCTTCAAAAATTAATCCTCACACATTACACAACCAAACACATTGTTTTAGTAAAAACAGTAAATGTATAAAAATTATATTATTAATAAATCAGTGGTTTATACAATATTATGTATGTATCATGTCGAAATATTAATAATCTCATATGACCTGTTGTATTTTTGGCAGGAAAGATAAATTCTTTATGTTTATATATACGAGATCAATTAATTTAATTTTATAAAATCACAAAAAATGCGTCAGTGCAACAGACATTTCGTTAAAACAAATATATCCATTATATAAAATCATTTTGCAACAAAATTATGTGCGATATAAAATTATACGCACAATATAAATTAAATATAAATAAGCCAAAACGAGATAAAAAAAATTGTGCATTACAGCGTCCTAAATCAACCGTCTTTCAAGATTGCAGTCCATTTTTAGTCTTACGTTTTATACACATTATACTAATATATACATAATATTTTGTGTATTTATTAAATACAGTAACAATTATTGACTTAATGCATATATACCAATGTATATGATGTTTAATTTACAGTACATATTGTCAATGATGATTGCTGTTACTGTTTCGTTCATTTAGTTCAATATTATCAATATTAAAAGCGCGTTAAAATCAAGGCAAGATAATTTAACTTTACTCAGACGCGTGCAAATTTGCCCAAAATATGTTTATAGAGTATAAAGTTAACTGTATATTTATTTAATAATATATAAATGCAAGTTAGAAAAAGAAATATATATTTTATAGCAAGTCCAATGTGTGCCTTTGATATAAAAGATTACTTTTAGAGTCTCACGCAGTCATAATGCAACTGTTTTACGACATCCTTGTATCGCATACTCTTTCTTTCCATCTGGATCCAATGCTCACTTAACATATTAATGATGGTAGTGGACGGAGTGGAGGAATGTGCAGGCAAACACAGAGAGGACTAAGTACCAAGTACACTAAATATACTATAAATGAGATCTCTTAAAATCGCGCGCTTGTGCTTATTGAAAAGAAGAAAGAATTTCTCTATGTCACAAGATATAAACAAAGTTCGGGCAAATTAAAAGAATGAGAAATATCTCCCCAGGTAGAACATGAAACTCATGATTTTATTTATCACTTAAAAGTTACCTACACAAAAATGATTAAAAAATGAGTTAAAGATGACAAGAAGAATGATAAATTTTTAAGTTCAATAATCGCATTATATAATTTTAAAAAGATTATGTTGCTTAAATATAATTAAAATATACAAGAATAATTAAATAAATAAGTAATTGCGTAATATATATAAAAAATGATATTATTATGATTGAGTCTTAAGAATTCATACACGAAGTATATATATATATTCTCCAACAGAGTTCGCTTGAATTGTTTAATATCAAAAATAAGTCACCAAAACATTGCCAAAAGTATATCAAATGAGATCATTATGATTTTTCTAAAGTGACTTTTAGGTGACATCATTATGACGTCATCATGATTTTATTTATCACTTAAAAGTTACCTAAACAAAAATGATTAAAAAATGAGTTAAAGATGACAAAAGGAATCATAAATTTTTAAGTTCAATAATCGCATTATATAATTATAAAAATTATGTTGCTTAAATATAATTAAAATATAAATGAATAATTAAATAAACAAATAATTGCGTAATATATATAAAAAATGATATTATTAAGTGACCAAAACATTGCCAAAAGTATATCAAATGAGATTATGATTTTTCTACAAACTTTTAGGTAACTTTTAGATAACTTTTAGGTGACGTCATGTCATTATGAGTTTCATGTTCTACCTGGGGGAGTCCTCTGAAAATTTCCTCAGCGTAAAAACCATGAAATCACAAGATCGGTGTCGGCAGCATCACATGCCGCGACTCGAGGAAGTCGACAGCCGATCTTAAACGAAACGAGGCAATTTGCAAAGTCGCTAAGTTACAGTAAACTCATTCGGGGAACGCGTTATAGATTTATACAATCGATGCGAGAGCGCGTTGCTGAACGACCCCGGGTCGCTTCGCTCAACCTTGAATCTGATTAGCGATGGCGCTGGATCCAACGGAGACGGACGGCGGGCTCGCCGAGTCTTGCATTAGCGTGTGGGTCTCCTCCTCTTGATCGGAGAGCGGCACGGCCGGTAGGTCTTGCTTCATCTTCAGCTGACTCGGCACCTCAGTGAGTACCGGCCCGTACTGCGAAGTGGAACCCACCAGCAAGTCAGTCGATGGATTCAAACCGCCCAACATCTTTCCTCATAGCAACGCGTATACACATAAGATAAAGAAACGAGAAACGTACAGAACGTACCGGAGAGCGGATGGCTCCCGGTAGAAATTAAATCATAGGCGCAAAATACATCAATGAGGTATTTGAACGCTGAACTGAACTTGGGTCTTACCTGACCGCTGCCGCCAGCCATGCCGTTCCTCGGCGACTTGCTGCGACGGAAGAAGGCGAGCCAGGCCCAGATCAAGCCGAGCAACACCCCTACCAGCATCATTCCCGCGCCCAGGGCCACGGAACCGCTCCCCGCGTCCTCCATCTGTTGCGCCACATTTGTGGCCATCGTTGTATGATCCCCAGACTTTACCTGGACAATCCAATTCATTTGTACCTCCTGATACCCATACATATCTACAAATTTATACACTTATATTATTATATATTATTATATATTATTATTATATATATTGTACAGGGTGTCCCATTTTAACTTGGACAGTAAGATATCTCACAAACTAAGCCCAGCAAACAAAAATGTTTCAGACAAAAGTTGTATGGTTTCGAGGGGGACATAAGATGGTACCATTGGTTTGACCTTGAAGAGTTATTTGAAGGTTACACGAAGGTTATCTTCAATTTCTTAAATGAAACTTACATTTTCTCATTACATATTTTTGTAGCTTATCTCGAAAACTTTCCAAAACACTATAATAAAATATTTTTTCGTTGGGTACTTTTTGAGTTATGAGGCTTGAAATCATTTCTTAATTTTACATAAACCGTAATATATCTAGTAAAATATTCATTTTTCCATTATCTTGCCTTAATACTTTTATGTACAAAATAATGAGAGGAATTAATTCAAATTAATGAGAGGAATTGGTCTAAAGAAAACACATAGTTGTTTCTAAGAAAAAAATATGTAATTTGCAATTAACAATTACATATTTTTTCTTTGAAACAACTATGTGTTTTTTTTACACCAATTTATTTCTCTCATTATTTTGTACATAAAAATATTAAGGCAAGATAATCGAAAAATGAATACTTTACTAGATTATATATTACGATTTATGTAAAATTAAGAAATGATTTCAAGCCTCATAACTCGAAAAGTACTCAAGGAAGAAATACTTTATTATAGTGTTTTGGAAAGCTCTCGAGATAAGCTACACGAATATATAATAAAAAATAGGGAGTTCCATTTAAGAAATTGATGGTGATCTTCACGTAACTTTCAAATGACTCTCCCATATCAAATCATTGCCACTATCTGATGGTCCCCTTCAAGCCATATAACTTTTATCTGAAACATTTCTTTCTAAAGTGCATAGTTTATGAAATATTCGACCAGTCCGGGACTTTTGGGACATCCTATATATTATTAATATTATATTATATTATTATTATTATTATTATATTATTATTATTATTATTATTATTATATTATTATTATTATTATTATATTATTATATACTTTGATTAGGCACAAGGTGATGATACACATATAGAATAAATTCGAAAAATAAGTATACAATAAATAGGAAAAATGATAGAAATGACATCACCTCGAGGGTCGCGACTTTACCTCCTGGTTCCTGGATTGCGAGGACGAGTCCGCGCAGACGAGGCTGACGAGCATCGTCGTGAGGCCGGCGACGAAGAAGCAGAGGGCGACCGAGAGCAGGACCCACTCGAGCCACTTCCTCGAGCTGAGCTTGTGCCTGGACATAATGCGCCAGAAGCCGTGCCTGAGGCCGCCCCCGCCGCCGCCGCCTGTCCCGTCACCGCCGCTGTCATACGTGTAGCCGACCGTCGTCGGCTGGTAGACGGCCCCGCTGTCCGGCATGTCCTCGCGCGAGATGTACGCAATCTTTTCCGCCTGGCGTGCTCGATCAGGAGGATGACGATCCGCTCGCGAGGGAGGCGGAGGGAGGGTCGTTTTTTTCTTGTCTGATGGAGATGCTTTTTGTGGATTTCTTTCCTCTCGTTCTCGTTCCCGTGCTCTCTCTCTCTCTTGTTCGTGGCAGGAGCAATGTGGCTGCACCCGCGTGTTTGTGCGATACGCGCAATTACGGCTAGGAGCGAGGAATGCGTCGTATGTCGTATTTATACGCGCGCGCACTGACGCATTCGATGCGTCCAACTTGCGCAAAATGCCTCCAATTATTACCTACGTGTCTGTCTTGTTTTGCCTTTTTTTTGGAATTTGTAATTAGTGTGTATGTAATCATTCTTCCTTCTTGCTCTAGTTTCTCTTGTTTAATTTATAGTTAGACTTGGTTATTTAATTTTCTAAATGTTTTTATTATATTGTATATTTTATTATATTATATTATATTATATTGTATATTTTATTATATTGTAAAGTTTATGTAGATTGTTTATTATATTGTGAATTATTTAGTTTACTAAATTTTGTATTGCTAAATTATATTATTATTATATTAAAAATTTCTATTATATAAATATTATAATTTTTATTTATATTCCATTTTATTATATAAATATTATAATAAAATTTTTAATAAATATATAATAAATTAAATTGTAAATTTTTAATGTCTTGTTTTGCCTTTTTTTTCGAATTTATAATTAATGTGTATGTAATCATTCTTCCTTCTTGCTCTAGTTTCCCTTGTTTAATTTATAGTTAGACTTGGTTTATTTAATTTTCTAAATGTTTTTATTATATTGTATATTTTATTATATTGTAAAGTTTATATAGATTGTTTATTATATTGTGAATTATTTTGTTTGCTAAATTTTGTATTGCTAAATTATATTATTATTATATTAAAAATTTTTATTATATATTCCATTTTATTATATAAATATTATAATAAAATTTATAATAAATATATAATAAATTATATTATAAATTTTTAATGTCTTGTTTTGCCTTTTTTTGGAATTTATAATTAGTGTGTATGTAATCATTCTTCCTTCTTGCTCTAGTTTCTCTTGTTTAATTTAGTTAGACTTGGTTTACTTAATTTTCTTCATGTTTTTATTATATTGTAAAGTTTATATAGATTGTTTATTATATTGTGAATTGTTTTGTTTACTAAATTTTGTATTACTAAATTATATATTAAAAATTATAATAAATATATAATAAATTAGATTATAAATTTTTATTACATATTTTATTATATAACGTTTTATTATATATAGGGTGTATCTTAAAAAGCTCCTACTAAGCAAATAACGTTATTCCTGATTAAAAACCGAGTCTAAAAGTCCTGAACTATTTAATTTCCAAGATTCATTAAATAATTAATCAGATTTAAGTATTAAAAAGATTTCTGAAAAGATGAATTGTTTAAAAATTAACACAAAACAGTTTATTTTTTTGCTTATCCAAATATTCATATGTTGATAACGAGGAAGTTTGTCTTTTTATTGGCGCGACTTTACTCATTAATTACTGCTTTATTAAGCATTATGGAAAAAATAGTTTTTAAGATACATCCTGTATATGACTTTTTAAGATACATCCTGTATATGATAAAATTTATCATATTATAATTATTATTATATATAATATATTATTTATTATATATTATTTATTATATCATTATATAAAAATGTCTTATTATATATGTAATAAAATATTTAAGTATATTTTCCCCTGTGTTGAGAGGATATTTTTTCTCTTATAAAACACATGATTAGAAAGTAAATTACATGGTATATCAATTATACTCTCGATTATTTCTATATGGATTTCGATTTTAAAGATGACTGAAGAAACCTGAAAATATATTACACGAAAGTTTTACAAAAAGACTCGAGCATAAAACGAATCGACTATTTACAATGAAGCATTCATTTCTGATTAAATTTCTTTTTTTTACAGAGAATATTCAACTGTAATTGGCTGATTCGTCCAAATTTTTTCATTCATCTCCGAGATTAGAAGCCACGTGATATATAAAATTATTATAATTATTATTATTCTCTTATAAATCGATTTTAAAAATTTGTTTTGGATATATGTGCATTTAAATTTAAATACCATTTGTGTTGCAAAATACATATATATATATAAGTATAAACATGTAGGATGACATAAATTATGAATTATATTTTCTAATTATGTTATAAATAATAATGTGAACACTATAAGAATAAGAAGATACACTCTGAGAATATATAATTCCTCTTTTTATTGGAACGAATAAAAATTCGTTCACATTACATGTATTTATATTTGTCATCTTTATGCAGAAAAAGCTCTATACCTCGTCTTTATACAGAAAAAGTTTTAGTGGCAAAATATAAGCGTAATATCAATGATCGCGTATGATCAAAATCATCTAATGCATTATATATATATATATAAAACAATTATGTACATACTTAATATTAATTAATTTTAACTTGTATCTATATTTTTAATATTAACTTTCACTTTCTGAATAATTTGAACTATCTTCAATACTTATTGTACACGGAATGTATTCCTGTCCGGATTCCTGAAAAGATTAAAAATAAATTGTAGCGATAAATGAGAATTAATTTGCTATTTTAATTAACAAAATTATCACTAAACAATACTTGACATACTGCATTCACAATAATTTGTCTTCCTTCTTCGAAATTCAACTGCTCCATTCCCTCTGTCGCCAAGATTATTACAGAATCTTCAGGCATATTATTCTCATCTATATAAGTTATAGGTATCTCCGAAGAAACCTAGACATATGTACAATTAGATGGCAAAATGCCATTAAATTTAAACCTAATAGAGTTTATAATTTGCAGTAGATACATTACCTCACAATAGCTAAAACTAGAGTCTTCCTGTATTTTTATCTCAGTATCGTGCTGTGGCACATTAATCACGTGTTGTTGTCGTTTTTTTACGTTTGACAGTCTTCCCATTTTTTTCCCCTCTTGTTGAAGTCTTCGCCATATCGTAGTTTTCGGAATATGGTACGTCATAGATGCTGCGGCTTGCGACATTTTGCCACCCTTGCAAGCTGCCACAGCTTCTTCTAATCGCGACTTTTTCAATTCCTCATTTTCCGTTTTGCGTTTCTTCCAAAACGACAAGGGCAATTTACCTTGATCTACCAGACGTGCTTTATCTCTAAACAATGTAGTCTTTGGTATCTATTAAATTAAATTTATAAAAATAATTAATTTATCAAAATTATAAAAATAATAAATTTAATTATAAAAATAATAAATAATAAATTTAATAAATAAATAAATAAAAAATAATAAATAATAATAAATTTAATTATAAAAATAATAAATTATAAAAAAAATAATAAATTTATTAAATTTTATATTTATTAAATTAAATTAAATTTAACCAATCAGTGAAAATAATTACAAAGGAGATAAATTTAAAAAGAGAAAAAAAAAGAGAAAATAATTGAAACAAAACTCACTTTAAATTCTAGAGCAACTTTTGTCAGATTCTCTCCTCTTTCCAAAGCTTTAACAGCAGCCTCTCGTGTGTCCAAAGCATATGATCTCTTTGTCTCAGGACGCAAGATCTGATATCCCTCTTTTTGTATGCGTCTCCATAACACAGTTTTAGGAATTCTAAACATTTCTGATGCATGTTGTAAGCTTGAACCACCTATAATAAATAACAAAAGTATAAATGATTTGTATAATTGATAATTAATGAATGTACACAAATATATATGTTGGAATGTGTAATATATCAAATTTAAAATAAAAAGAACACTAACTGATTACGGCAGTTATCGCTGCACTCATACATTCTGCAGGATATCCGTTTCTTGATGCATTTAAATGTATGCCCAATGCTTTTGCTCGCATGTACAGGGTTGAGCGTGGTATATTGTGCTTAGTAGCAGCTTCTATTAAAGTTTGTCCTAATTTTAAATCATTAATTGCAGAAGCCAACATGTCGTCGCTGTAATCTCTCTTTGCGGTTTCGCGGCGACGTTTCTTCTTCTTATTTGAGATGCAATTTTCAATGGTGTTTTGCGCGTGCAAGTCATTCTCCAAAGATCCAACTGCATTTTCTTCAATTTTATCTCCTTCTGTGACAGTTTCTTCCGTAGAATCTTTTATACTTTTAATAGCTTTTTCCTCAAATCCATTTATCTATTGAAAATATATAATGAAATAATTATACACTTTTCAAAATTTTTGATGATACAATATACTGTAAGCTTTTGTAGCAAATTAAAATTCAGAAGCTCTAGTTTGCAGGACACAATTAACAGTAAACAATAATTTGACACTAACATCGACAAGCCCACTTATTTTTAGCGACTGTGCAGCCTCGAGTAAGCTATTAATATTATCTACAGGAATCCGAACTTCGCCGTGATAAATAAATTCAATAATCGATTTTATATCTTCAGGTGATATGCCACTCAGAATAATCGTCGGATAATCTTCTGTCACTTGACTGAGAACTTCCTGTGAATTATACGATATTAATGTTACAATAATTAGAGTATATATTAATGTCATTATGTTAATATCATACATTACTATTGTATAACGCATTATACAAGCATAATATATAGAGAGGCAACAAAATAAGCCTCAGAAAAAATTATAATTTTTGCACAATCATCCAATTACTATTACTGCTATTAAATGTGCAATGAATTGTATTTTCAAAATATTGATAGACATAAAACAGTCGTGGAATTATTAAGATGATGATTATAATTATTACTATAATTAATATATAATTTTATTTTTATTATATTTTCTTATTATGTTATTATTTTTATTTTATTTTATTGTATGTTTTATATCTATTATATATTTATACGTAAATAATATATAAAAATATTTAATATACTTTATATTAAATATTCAATTATTTAATATAATTAAATAATAATATAACAAAATATATACAATATATAACAAAAATAATAATATAACATTTAATATATTTAACAATATATAATATTATGATATTAATATACATAATACAATTTTACATCTATTATATATTTTACTACAATTATTATTAATATCCCCAAATTCGAGGCAAACAATTTGTTTACTTGAAACAAAGTGCTGCAAGCGCACAATACGATACGATGCGCGTGAATACGATGCCCAGCTGCGGACAGAGTGACGTCTACCATACAGTCCTCCTCCAGAAGCTGCCTCACGACATCGGACAGGTGATTCTGATAATCGCTCCATTTAAAGCGATAACTCTGATTGACTTTACGCTGGTCGACGATGTCAGTCATGTCGTTTCAGTTTTTCGTTTCCTTCCTCCAAAATTCCTCGAGACGAATGGAATCCGGAACGGGAATGTGTACCAGAGAGAGGACCGAGAGATGTCATGGCCCGTTTTCAGGTGATCCCTGGAAGCGATACGCCCTCTATAAACATTAAAATGGACATAAACTACAAAATGTCCACGAATGTTCTCAGAGGGTAACATATACATATGTCTCTCTGATAATATAAATAATATAAATAAAAATATAAATAATATACATATAATTTAATATAATTTAATTAATAATAATTTATTATATAATAATTTATTATATAATAATTTATTATACAGGATGTCCTATGTAACTTGACAAATCGAAATATCTCGTAAAGTTTAAAAGATACGAAAAAATGTTTCAGACAAAAGTTGTATGGTTTCAAGGGGGACATAAGATGGTGTCATTAGTTTGATCTTGAAGAGCCACCTGAAGATCACGTGAAGGTCAGTTCCAACTTTTTAAATGGGACACCCTATATGCTTTTGCATATTCTTGTAGCTCATCTCAAGAGCTTTCCAAAACACTATAATTGAGTTAGTTTTTATTAAGTACTTTCCAAGTTATAAGGCTTGAAATCATTTTTTAATTTTACATAAACCGTAAAATATCTTGTAAAATATTCATTTTTCGATTATTTTACCTTAATACTTTTATGTACAAAATAATGAGAAGAATCAATTGGTATAAAGAAAACACATAATTGTTTCGAATAAAAAAATGTAATTTGCAATTAACAATTGGGAGTATTGCTTTCAGGGATCTTAGACCGGGTCTACAATAAATAATTTAAGCCTTAAGCCTTAAGAAATTGACCAATCACAGCCGAGTATTCTCTTCATACTTGACTGTGATCGATGATGGAAGACATTTGAAAATTTCCCATCAGGCGACCAATCAATGAATCGATCCAATAGGATGGCTCCTCTCGACTTTCGCTTCTCGTTCTGTTTGCTCCGCGATGCAAAGTGACAGTTCTCATCAGCTGTCGTCATCTATCATCAGCTGTCATTTTTGCTTCGCTTCGATTTTTAGCGCAAAAAAAATCATAAACCATAAAAATGTGCGAACAAGTGTAAAGTAATATGTACCTTCCAGGCGTATCAGTAGGAATTGGAAGAAAAATGATTTTACATTTCTTTATATTTTTTGCATTCATGACAGATCAGAAATCTCGACGCTATTGAAAATTAATAAAATTCGCTGATCAATATGTAAATTAAGTAATGGCACCTGCAAAAGACAAGTGGATTAGACGTTTTATAATCACTGAAACCAGACGGCACAAGAAGGGCTTCACAATTTACAAAATTACTTCCATGGTAACGTCAATTGTACCTCTTCTGGAACTTAAGAATGTGTTGTATCTGTTTTCAAAAATATTGAGATTTTAATGAAAATTGTGCAGAATGTTCTTACATGTGTTTAGAATCTTCAACGCAATTTTTAAATCGATTCACTAAAGCGTTCACAAGTTATAAGGATTTTAATTTGCACCGAATTAACATGTGTTCTTATGGGAAACGTAGCATTAAGAATGATGCAGATCAGTGAGCTAAAAACTTTGAGTTTAATTTTAACTATGATTTATTGGATTTTTTTTAAAAATAATTTCTCTGTTAATTTTAATATTTAAATAGGCTTCTTAAAGTGACTGAAAATTTTCGAGCTTTTGATTGAAATATAAATAATATTTTTAAAATTCTGTATCATTTTAAAATTCTAAAAATTTTGATTAGCAAGATACTTAAGGATGTTTTGTACCTATTTTTAAAATATTGAGAATTTAATGAAAATTGTGCAGAATGTCCTTACACGTGTTTAGAATCTTCAGTACAATTTTTAAATCGATTCACTAAAGCGTTCACAAGTTGTAAAATCAGTCAATATCTTCTAAGTAATCTTTACAGTATTTATTGTTATTTAATATCCAAAAATAAATATTCTGCTAAAATAATACCCATCTTATCATTTTTATTTTATTATTTATATTTTTATATCAATTTGTTACATAAATATAGATAAAAAACTAAAAACACTAAAACAAAAACTTTTTTGCAATATACACATCTATTAATTTTTGTTTATTTTTGATTTTTTTTACAATTTCTCTCTTTTCCAAATAATATATTCATATATAAATCATATATTTTATTTGTGATATTTTAAACGGTTCTAAACAGTAGTTTAAAACAGTGTACACTGTTTTAAACAAGTTTTAATCAAACAGTTTTAAACACAATGTTTAAAACATGCCAACCCTGCAAAATATACCAAAAATAGATATCCATTAATATTGATTTTCAGCTACTTTTTGCTAGGATTGTACTTAAAAAGCATCCTTAACACGGTCCTAATTTTCTCTTTCTATTTTGTAGATATTTCTGAAATCCTCTCACGAAGAGGTGTCAAAGGTGTCCGTATGGAAACGCTACAACGACCTGAAGAAGCTCCACTCGGAGCTCAGCAGTTTGCACAAGCGTCTGGGAATAAAAGAGGCCTTTCCCACCTTCCCCAAGTCCAGGTACTTTGGCAGATTCGAGGCCGAAGTCGTGGAGGAGAGGAAGAAGTACGCCCTAAAGTTTTTGGAATTTGTAGGACGACACTCGTACTTATACACAAGCGATACCTTCATCACGTTCTTTGAAACTAGTCACGCGGACAATTACGTCAGCTATTGCGCACATTCCCTGTGCTCCGACACTTCGGAGGACGATCTCATCGCTCCCTTGAGCGATTCGGCATTTGCGAACGATGCCGCGGCACAAAATCATCTCCAAGCCATATCAAAAGCATCTCGCAACGCCTCGACAAATCCATGCTCCACATTGCCAAATAATATTTATGCGAACGAGAAGGAATTCGCAGCTTCCCAGAGGAAGAATGAATCTCGTAGCGTCACCAATTTGCAGAATGTAAATGTTAAAAGGGAGGAGCAGAGTTGTAGAACTGAAAAATCGCCAGCTACCATCGCAAGAAGCTGCGATGCGGATATCAGGAATCAAAACTTTGAGGAAAATGTGACAACCCTAGGCGACGTATCAGGCTTCGATAATGTCAATAATAATATCAAGGATCTTTCGAATTGCAATGCTCGTCCTGCGTGCTCGATATTGCAGGAGAGAGGGAATGTCTCGTGTCAGAAGGAGGCAGACTTTACGCAGTATCTCCTGATAGCTGCCGCTCACATGAGCGCAGCCTTCAAGCATGAATCTATAGCCGAGTACGAGGAAGCTTTCACGCAGTACAAACTGGGAATATCGTGTCTCATAAATGGCGTGCAGTTTGATCCGGACAGTACAAGAATACCGAGTATAAAGGATAAGATAGCGAAGTATCTGGCACGAGCTGAGCAATTATATAACAGACACTTGAATTGTAATATCTCGATAGTAAGCAAACCGGTATCAGAGCTTCAATATTATAAAGTACTTAAAGTAATCAAGTCGGTGATGCTGGTGAAGGATATTCGTGCGAATTGTAACAGGATAATAAAAGTAAGGGTTCTTAATTGGATACAGGGTATTTCAGATTTCACCCATTTAAAAACTAGAGAAGTGATTATTTCAAAAAAGTAAACACATTTTCTTTATAAATCGGGTACGCTCTATTGAATGGTGATATTTTCGACTTCTGCTTCCGGCCGGAAATAGGCGATTCAGACCGGAAGTGCATTTTTTTTAATGGAACCCCCTATTTTTCATTGCATATTCTTGTAGCTTACCTCGAGAGCTTTCCAAAACACTATAATAAATTATTTTTCCATGAAGTACTTTTTCAGTTATGAGGCTTGAAATCATTTCTTAATTTTACATAAACTATAAAATATCTTGTAAAATATTCATTTTTCGATTATCTTACTTTAATTCTTTTATGTACAAAATAATGAGAGAAATCAATTGGTGTAAAAAAAACATACAGTTGTTTTTAAGAAAAAGTATGTAATTTGCAATTAACAATTACATCTTATAAAGAAAATGTTTTTACTTTTTTGATATAACCACTTCTCTAGTTTTTAAATGGGTGGTCTGAAACACCCTGTATATTTCATAGAAACTTTAATTTTGAAATAAATGATAATTTGAATAATGATAATTTTGAATAAAATGATAATTAAATACATGATAATTTTTGAATAATGTTAAATACTATTTAGAAATCTATAGTTATATAACCAGAGTAATTTGGATCATTTTCTAGACCGTAGAAAGATCTTCTATTCACGAGGATAATATTAGTAATTATGTGTTACGTGGACAGGTACCATACATGGTACATTTATACGCTTGTGTGGAAACTGAGACAACTATATTTCTGGTTCTCCAATACGCAAGGTATAATTTCACTTATACATTTCAATATCAATAACTTACTTATATATTCATAAATTATATTAATATCGTTAGTCAATTAATGAAAGGATCATTGGAAATGTAATCGACTAAAACTAGTCAGAATTTTTGTTTATTAATTACTGTAATTAATAAAGAAAAATTCTGGCTAGTTTTGATCGATTACATTATTTCCAATGTTTCTTTTACTTATATATATATATATATATATATATATATATATATATATATATATATATATATATATATTCTGTGTTGCAGTTGTGGAAAACTGTGGGATTTTATAAGACTGCATTACGAAGTATCTGACAATTTGCATACCGATGTCATTTCAAATCACATGTGTACAAATGAACATATTAATCAGGATCTCGATAGCAATGAAAATATACACGAATCGAATAAAACGGAAGAAGTTGTAGAAAATAATAAACAGAAGGATCCTCAATACTCTGAAGATGTCTTAAATGCAGAGTTGGGTAAGTTTATACTTTTTTTAAACTAAATTAAATTAAAGTTAATGGGTTAAAAAATTAATTTAGTTATGTTAAAAGTTATACAATAAAACAAATAAAAAATTAACTCAATAAATAAAAAATTAACTCAACAAATAAAAAATTAACTCAATAAAATAAAAGTTACGTTGAGATTAAATTAACGCTAGTTAAGATAAAAGTTAAAATTTTGAAAAGCATTATTTCACTTTATATTAAATTAGATTGTAATTTTAAAATTAGATTACTCTAAATAATAATAATATGAATCATCAAATAAATTTGGAGGGAAAGTTAATAAGTTTAAGTTGTTTATGTGTTTTAAAAATAACTAGTTAAAGTTAAAAATTAACTCTTTTTAAAATAACTAAGTTGAGTTAAAAATTATTAACTTTTTAACTTTTTTTTTTAACTTTTAACTAATCAACTAGTTATTACCCAACCCTGCTTAAATGAGATCTACATGGAGGTGCCCACTGTACAATTGTTGGAAAAGTCGCAAAAGTTGTTACAGTCCGTCAACGCGACCTTGAAAAGAAGCAATTCCATCGCAGATCGGTTAAATGAATCCAAGGGATTGAGACATTCGAAAGATACACCTTCAACGAACACTCGAGTATCTCAAGAATCATCGGATCCTGCGTTACCTGATATTTATTGCAATAAGTCCAAAAATAATATCAAGATAGACGACATTACTGTCGTTGAGAATCTCTCCATGAAGAGTTGTGCAAAGGACAAAGCTTCGAAAGGCGTTAATTCTTCATCGACGAGCAATAACCAGAGTCTGAATATATCTGGGAATATTCATGAGACTGTATCAAACGAAAATTGCACAACTCGTAATTCACTCGCAAATAAAGTCCATGATTCAGCCTACAACAGCTCTACTTTGAAGACTGTTTCAATGCAAAATGTCTCGCCCGATAATATAATGTACGCCTGCAAGAATAATAATATTACAGCTCCCATCGATCGCACAAATTCGAACGTAAACTCTAATATTGACGAGATACAATACTCGCATTCGTGTAAAGAAAATATCATGGACGAAGAAAGGATACTTTGGCAAATTCCTGAGGCTGTAATTCGATCGTGGGCGGCTGAAATACTTGTAGCACTCGAGGCGCTTCATCAACAGAAGGTCCTGATCCTCGATTTCAAGCCTGATAATATTCTTCTCGACGCGGGACACGCGCGGCTCACTTATATTGTACCGCAACGCAATGTGGAACTGTCCAGGCTGACTTATCCATACTCGTCGCCCGAATGCACGATGTATTCGCCGACTATTCTCGTAACATCCGCTACAGACATTTGGAGTTTTGGGGTTGTTCTGTACGAACTGCTTACTGGCGTTGTATGTAAGATTTTTTTTTAATTTTGACATTATTTTCAACAAGAAAGTTGAATACTCTTTTCTTTTTCATCAGATGTTTATCGTTAAACATCCGGGATTGTTTCATTCACATTCCACAGTCAACATTCCTGGCAGGCTATCAGAAAATGCAAGATCCTTGTTGTATGGCGTAAGTTTATTAAAAGAAAAATAAAAGAAGAAAAAAAGAGATTGAAATTTATCCATATTATGATTGCAGATATTGAAATATCATCCAGATGAACGACTGACAATAGATGAAATAAAGCGTCATCCATTTTTCATGGGGATTGACTGGTTCAGTGTGGAGAATTCTCAAACCTAAGGCTTATATATCATTAGACAATTAATAAATTTCGCATAATTGTTAATAAAATGTTGAATATGTATTTATTATTATAGAGGAGATATAAATTTTGATTTATGTATAAAAACTTTATTTTCTAATGTCACAATAATAAAAGTAGTTTAAATTAATTAGATAGAAAAATATACATGTATGATAAAAAATTTATTTTTAATTTAATTAAAGAAATTGCGCGATATAATTACTTGGATCTTACTTTCTCATTTCTGCTTATTGCTGACATACCGTCAACGAATCTAGTTGTAAATAAGACATTGGCATTGTTGAACATACCAGCCTTCAAGGACACAATGATAAATTGCGAATGTTTAAAATGTTTCTTCAACATTGTGCCTATATTTTCTGTATGCGAGAGATCCAAGGCGGCATCTATTTCATCTAGGATATAAAGCGGCGCAGGTTTATAAAGAAGCATAGCTAAGATCAACGACAGGGCGACTAAGGATCTTTGACCACCGGATAATTCTCCCAGAGATTCTTTCCAGACACCTGAAAATCCAACCTTCACTTCCAAGCCATCTGTTATTGCGACGTTTTTCGGTGGTTCCAATTTTGCTTCGGCCCCTGGCAATAAAGTACTGAATATTGAACCAAAGTCCTTGTTCACCTGAAGAAACAAAAATTGATCAATATATCTTCTTGCAAAGTGCATACTTATATAATGCATAATTTAAATTAGAAATAAATTTATTTTATAACATATCAGAGTAAACTATTATGTATATGTTTAACAAAATAAATAAATTTTATTATACATCAATATATAGAGAGAGCTACATATCCAAATTTTGTATTTTAAAACACATTTGCCTGTCATTAAAAAAAATTATACCTGCTCCCATGCTTTAATCAAAGTTTGCTTCTTCTTTTCATCCAAATGTTTGATCGTCTCAAGAATCTTTTTCTTGTCATTTTCAACTATCCTCTTCTTCTTTAATGTCTCGTTATACTGTTCCTCTTCTTTATCGAGAAGATTTATTGATCGTGTGTTTATGTTGCGACACAACTTTTCACGTGTTCCTTGCAAATATTGTACCTTCTGTTCCATTTCATCTGGTTTATTGACCTTAAAATCGTACATTCCGCCTAAAAATATTTGTAACAAATATAATATTCAATCGTATTTTTATAATCGTTTAATAAAATGTGTGTATATGTTAATTCAAGTGTACCTTCCTTTCCAAAGTAAGCTTTTTCTTGCTCAATCCACTCATATTTTCTTGTAAGTTCCAGAACCTTATGCTTACAATCAGCTGCACATTTTTTGATATCATTAATTTCATGATTTAATTTTTTTATGTCCAAATTTAGTTCTCTATTCTGCTGAATGATATCTTCTTTTCTTGTTATTAATCCTTGCATATCTTTGTTTTGCTGATTAATAATGTTCTTTTGTTCTTTAACACTACTTTGCAGTTCTGTAACTTTGTCTTTTGTTTCTTTCAATTCTTGCTTTAGAGTTACTTCCTTTTGCTCAAACAAATTGTTCTTTTCCTCCGCTTGAAGCAATTGCTCGTTGCCGCTTTCAATAGTCTTTTTCAACTCCTTTATTTCTAATTCAAGCGTTTCTGATTCTTGTTCCCTTTTTTGCCATTCTTCGCGACTTTGTCCTGCTTTTTTCTTCAAGATATTCAATTGATTCTCAGCTTCTTTTAATTGTTTCTCACGAATGTTTACCGCATCTTTTAACTGAGCTTCTATGTCTTTCGCGCGTTTCGTGCTATCCTTTTCTAAATTTTTCGCAGTGATTATCCGTTGTTTAAGCTCTTCAATATTTGCATTTAAAGAATTCACCTAAATAAAAATATCAACAAAATAATCAATTTATATAAATTTATAAATTATTAAAAATATGAATATAAATTATTAAAAATAAATTTTTAAATTATAAATTTAAAAATAATAAATTTTTAAATAATAAATTTATAAATTATTAAAAATATGAATATATTTTTAATAATTTATATTAATATATTTCAAATATGCAAATATACATACTTCTTCCTTAATCTTATGATAACTTGTTTGTTGTAACCTCTGACGTATCACATCCATCTCATAAATGACCAAATCATATTTTTGTTTTAATGTCGCATGTTTGTTTGCAGTTGATGCAATATTTGATAAAGCAGTCTCCACGTCTCTCAAAAGACGTTTCTTCTTATTGAACTCATTCTGAATCTCTTTTAACTCTTCGAGTTTTAATAGAATCGATCCAGATTTCGCTGGGGCACCGCCGGATAATGTTCCAGCTGGATCGAAGAGATCGCCTTCTAAAGTAACGCATTTTTTCATAATTCTTTCATGGAATGCTATTTTCTGGGCAGTTTCCATATCTTTGCATATAAATATTTGGCCAAAAATCCAATTCATTGCTGGCCTTATTTCATCTGGGAAATCTAAGAGGGTCAAAGCAGGTTGTACATTATCTTTTCCGACCAATTTTTCCGCCAAAGCGATCGTTTGTTGATCCATAAATTTACCAGACACTCGATTGAGTGGTATAATGGTAACTCGTTGCTGCAATTGTCCATGTTGAAGGATCCTTTTACTTGTAGTTTCCGTATCAACTATTATATTATAGAGCTGAAACAAAATTACTTTCATGAAATAAATTTTAAATGTTAAAAAATTGCTCATCAAAAATATTACCTTTCCTCCAGCAGCTATTTCCAATGCATATGCAGCTCTTTTATCCTTTATATCAATTAATTTGCACACAATACCTTTTACTGATTTTTCATTAAAATTAGGCCCAGGATTTTGATATTCAAACCTCGTTTGAGGATATCTTGATTCAAACTGATCCAATTTCTCGCGCAACGGTCTTATTTCTGCCATCAAAGTAGCCTCTTGGTTTTTTAAATTCTCAAAATAACCATCCTTATAGTTTAATTTTTGCAATTCGTTCTCTAAATTTTTCAATTCCTTTTCTTTCTTCTCGAGATCCATATTATATTTCTTATATTCATTTTCAGTGCTATGCATATCTTTTTGTTTCTTACTCAACTGTTGTTTATTATGATCCAACGTCATTTCACATTGTTTAAGTTCAGTTTGTGCTTGTGTTATACTTTGTTTGGCATTTATTAACTGTTGCTCTAATGTTGCATTTTTACCATCTTCACTTTCCAATAGACCTGCGCTAATTTTCTGATATTTCTCCTGTGCTTTCAACAATGCTTCAGTATCCTTTTGATCCATTTCTTTTAATTTCTGAAAATGTCCCCCAACTTTTTCCAATTCTTCTTCTTTTAGAATAAGTGCATTTTTATCATCTGCTATATTAATTTTTATTTGATCTATTGTCTTCTTTGTTACTTTAATATTTTCCTTATTACTATTCATTTCAGCTGATAATTTGTGTTGTTTCTTTTCATATTCTTGTAATTCTTGTTCTAAAGATTCCAACGTACCACCTTTCTCCTGTTAAAAGATTGCTCAACAATAATATTTATTTTAGATTGTGAACTTAAATAATACTACCCATAGTAAATTTAATATCATTCTTAGAAAAACTATATCGTTATTAGTAGATTACATACATAACAAGAAAAAATGCTACTATAAAAATAGTTCAATAAGAAAGTAGCATATTAAAAAATGAATTAATATCACTTATATGAACAAATGCAAATTTAAAATATCTTCTTATCTTTGCTATTTATACCGTTATTATTTTATATAATATTCTATGTGATGTATAAATATACAAATAATTTATGGATTTCACAAGAGAAGGAAAAAAACAAAATAAAAAAACATACCGCTTCCTTTTTCTTCAATAGCTCAGCATATTTTTCTTCTATGTCTTTGATTTCCTTTTCACCGGCGGCTATATCTTCTAACTTCAAATTTATTTTATTTTGCACAGTCTTAACATTCTCTTCTGTTTTCTCGCTATTACTTAGAGCAGCGACATATTTCCACGCAAGATAAATTCTCTTACAGTGTTCAAGTTCTCTCTCAATCCGTTGGAATTCCACATATTGTGTTCTCTCTTCCTTCAATTTGTTTAATCTAGGTCCTATTTCTTCTTTCAAAATCTAAAATACAGAGGTGGCAATTAAAAATATTATTAAGATCTAAAATACATATCTAAATATATATGCTAAATTATTTAACATACATCATTGATCTCTTTCAATTTGCTATCCTTCTTTTCTATAGTGATAAGTGATGCCTGTTTCTTCTTTTCATACATTCTTGTCCCAGCTGCTTCTTCAAGCATAGATAAAATTTCTACCGGTTTCATATTCAATACTTTTGTTATTCTACCTTGCATAATTAAAAAGTGTGGATTATTCACATTCAACTGAACCGAACAAAACAGATCCTGTACACGTTTATTTGGTACATTTGATCCATTGAGCATATATTTATTTTTACCACCAATTATTACTTGTCTTGTAATTATAATTTCATCGTGATGTTCATAGCCCATAGGAGATGACTCTCTGTCATGATTATCAAATATTATCGTAACACTGGCCTTTTTCACACCAGCTTGTCCTGATTTATAAACTAAATCTTGTAAAGACGTCGCACGTACCTGCGTTTCAAATTAATCTTGTTAATTGATATATTATAATATTATTAAATATTATTAAATATTAAATATTATTAAATATTATTAAATATAATACTTAATTATGTATTTTAATAGATTGTAGTGAGTACTTTGCGACAGATATACTTGTCAATTTTGTGTAATATATTTTTTAATATATATTAACAAATGTTAATTATGAATAATATAAGTAAAGTTTTGTAACAATGTGTTGTAACAATTATTTAAAAATTAATAAATATTGTTATAAGGCAATTATAAGCAAGAATAAGGCTATGTTAGAATATCATGGGATATTTTGGAGAAGAAATAATTGATGAAGAATAAGATACGTGAAACTCACTTGACCAAGATTTGTGATGCCCAAAACAAAACATATTGCGTCCAAAATATTCGATTTTCCAGTACCATTGAATCCTGTGATTGCATTGAATTCCTTATCAAAATTGTTTATTTCGATTCTCTTGCCATAGGATTTGAATCCTTCCAGTATCATCGATTTAATATACATCGTTAAATTAATATAATAGAGCGTGTTATTTACATAAAATACAATATATTGTCAGCATCCGTAAAATTCGAATATTTCAAACTGATAACTCGCAAAAGATCAACCGTTGTATTTGTGTACAAGAAGCGGAGCGAAAGACAAAGAGCCAATCAGCTTTCGTCATTTTCACGAAACTCGGAAGCTGATTGGTTGTAGTGTAAAGCCCGTATCACATGAGGCATTGAAGATTAAAGATTCAAAATTAAAGATTGGAATTTGTTTAATTGAGAATAAAATGAGCTAAATTTTTTTTTCTTATTTTTTTCTTATTTCAAGCCTCCATTTTTATTTAATTTCAATTTTCATAGTTTGATACGGATTTAAAAATTCTTGTACACAAGACGTGTCAATGCGTTGACGCGTCTTGTGTGCAAGGCCTAAAGATGCGGCCTCATTGACGCTAAAAAGTAGCGTCAACCATTGGTTGAACAATGAAGCAACTATACTTACCTCCTTGTTCAACCAATGGTTGACGCTACTTTTTAGCGTCAATGAGGCCGCACCTTAAGGCATCCCCCAACATTCCTGATGCTTCCCGTTTATATCAATTTTGAAAAAAAAAAAATAAATAAATAAAAAAAAAATAATAAAATTATTATCAAACAGAAAAAATTATATTATATCCTATTAATTTTATATTTAATATAAGATAGATAAATAGAGAGAGAGAGAGAGAGAGAGGGAAATCAATAATCAAAATTAATCATTAAAAAAATTACCATAACAATTATGATGTAAATATCTAGATTGGATGCATTTGACTCGAAAATTGCCATCCAATTGAATTCTCAAAATCTATTGGATACAATTTGCTTCGATCAGTCAGAATAAAGAAACAAAAATTTCGTGGATAATTTCTATAAAATAGATATCTGGATTTTACTTATTATTTAAGCAAGATTAAATAAAAGAATTGATTCCAAAATAATATACAAAAGAATTGATTCCAAAATAATATACAAAAGAAAAAAATATATAAAAATTAAATGTAAGAAATATTTGAATGTACATGTTTAGCAGAAATAGTAAAAAATTTTAATCATTTAATGTACAATTGATAGTGCATGTACTCTAAATGGACGAGTACGTGCAATAAATACGCTATGTAGAGATTTCATTGTTGTAAAAGTCAAATTTCCAAAATTGACCCGGTATATTGGCGCAGCTGGACGCTCGTACATCGTCGTCGCTATGCAGCCCAGTACCATCGAGACAGAGACCACTTTCTACATGTATTATTCTGCCATCCTAAAATCAAAGCGTATTATTTAGTCATTTTCTTGATATGCATATTAATCAGGGTTGGCAAAAAACTTGTTTTTTTTTATTTTAAACAAAAAACATTGTTTTTTTGTTTAGAACAATGTTTTTTGTTTTATTTGTTTTTAAATAAAGTAAAAAAAAAACATGTTTTAAACAAAAAAAGCATGTTTTAAACAAGCAAAAAACACTTAATAGCTTTGATCTGATAATAGCGTTAAACGTTGCCAAAATTGACAACGCTATTAAAAATATGAATAATAAAATAAAAATAATAAGGTGGGTATCATTTTAGCAGAATGTTTATTTTTGGATATTAAATAACAGTCAATACATAAAGATTACTTAGAAGATATTGACTGACTTTACATTTTACATTTTAGCATTTTAAATTAATAGTACATAACTCATAGCAGGTCAGTAGTTTTAAAAAAAAGTTCTAGTTAATAACATTTAATATATAATACTTTAGTTCCTTTCCTATTCTTATTAAATAATCTCATGCTTAACTCTCAACATAAATTATAAATAAAAGAAAAATAAAAAACCTCAATTCTTCTTTTTATAAGAACTTTTTTTTAGAATTACTGACCTGCTATGAGTTATGTATTAATTTTAAATGCTAAAATATAAAATGTAAAGTCAGTCAATATCTTCTAAGTAATCTTTATTGTATTGACTGTTATTTAATATCCAAAAATAAATATTCTGCTAAAATAATACCCACCTTATTATTTTTATTTTATTATTTATTTTTAAAACAGTGTTTTAAACATTTTTGTTTCCACTGTTTTAAACAAGTTTTAATCAACAGTTTTAAACAAGTTTTAATCAACAGTTTTAAACACATTGTTTAAAACATGCCAACCCTGATATTAATTGCGTGCATAATCATCTTTATTAGGAATCAAAAGTCGATATAGTACATTACTCAATATCCAGTCTTTTCCATCGTTTTCGTTATTGCACTCGATCATTTGAACTTGAGCGTACGGTTTTTGATTGTCGTCCAATATTATTCCACAAGAATCGTCCTTTCGTAATTCGCCAGCATTGCTCAACGAGAAAAACTAATTTGTAGGAAATACAAGAGGCAAACTTTAGCGAATTTGTTTTGGAAATATTAATTCAGTTCAGCATTAAAATTGACAGACCTGACTTGGATATAATTTCGAATGACAAGTGTATAAGCCTAAATTATACGGTTTATCCTCCTCTTGTTGCAGATTATCTAGACACAATGGTTTATTTCGCAATCTGACACGGCCGTATGCCACCGCGTCTTCGTCGGGGATAAATTTTTCTGGATAGATATTATCAAGGTACCACTTGAAACTCTTGCACTTGAGCCTTTTACGCAATTCCAAACGTTCGCTCACATCTCCAAAGAGTTTTGGATTATCCTACAAATTTTATTTATCTACGTGAGATACAATATGTGACTGAAATAATTTTTAATCTTACCTTGAACTCACTGCGATGGAGAAGAAATAATCTCTTGTATCCATCCATCCACACAAATGCTAAACGAGCGGTATTTATTCCATGAGTGTCTTTATCATTTGGAAATTTGTATGGATGAAAATTACGGAATATATGACCGACTCGGGAGCAAGGGATGATTTCCAATGTACCTCCACACTGCCAGATCTATCAAAGAGAGTATTAACTTGAAAAAATTAAGTCTCACTATCTCAAGACTAATATTAAATTTTGATCAGGGTTGACATGTTTTAAACAATGTGTTTAAAACTGTTTGATTAAAACTTGTTTAAAACAGTAGCCACTATTTTAAACATTTTTGTTTTAAACTGTTTTAAACTACTGTTTAGAATCGTTTCAAATATCGCAAATAAAATATATGATTATTTGGAAAAGAAATTGTAAAGAAAAATCAAAAACAAACAAAAACTAATAGATGTGTATATTGCAAAAAAGTTTTTGTTTTAGTGTTTTTAGTTTTTTATCTATATTTATGTAACATATAGATATAAAAATATAAATAATAAAGTAAAAATGATAAGATGGATATTATTTTAGCAGAATATTTATTTTTGGATATTAAATAACAATCAATACAATAAAGATTACATAGAAGATATTGACCGATTTTACATTTTACATTTTAGCATTTTAAATTAATAGTACATAACTCATAGCAGGTCAGTAGTTCTAAAAAAATGTTCTTCTTTTAAAAAGAAGAATTGAGATTTTTCATTTTTCTTTTTTATTTATAATTTATGTTGAGAGTTAAGTATAAAGTTACTTAATAAGAATAGGAAAGGAACCATACTATTATATATTAAATATTATTAACTAGAACTTTTTTCTCCAAAAATAAATAACTCCAAAAATAAATATTCTGCTAAAATAATACCCATCTCATCATTTTTATTTTATTATTTATATTTTTAATAGCGTTGTCAATTTTGGCAACGATATTTACAGTTTAAAACGCTAGCGAAAAATTTAAATATTTACACAGATCAAAGCTATTAAGTGTTTTTTGCTTGTTTAAAACATATTTTTTTTGTTTAAAACATGTTTTTTTTACTTTACTTAAAAACTTAAATAAAACAAAAAACATTGATCTAAATAAAAAAAACAATGTTTTTTGTTTAAAATAAAAAAAATAAGTTTGTTGCCAACCCTGATTTTGATACATTACATGTTTAATAGACATACTTGAAAATCTTACTTACTCTGAAGGACATTTCCAGATTTTCGCCCCCCCAGCCATCCATTTTATCATCGTAACTGCCAATTTCCCAAAAATACTTTCTGTTAATAGCAAACAAACCACCTGCCATAGTAGGAGATCTAGTTGGCGATATAGGAGACGGACGCGACTCAACCTCATGTTTCTGAATATTTATCCATGTGAAATGACCCGACCAGGTAAAGCCGCCAACTTGAAAGAAGGATGCTTCATTATCATGAAAATATTCTAGTGTTTCCTCGGAAATATTGTCAATTATTGGCATTAATACAGCATTTTTATTGTCCTTTATTCGCTGTAGCAATGGTTGTAACCTGTATTGTATTAAAATATATACATTAATGATGTTCCCTTCATTTGTAAAGTAATTGTTACATTTAAGTATTTATTATAAAAATCGGATATATATGTATACACATGTACATGACAGACAAAGTATGTTTTCTAGTTAATTAATACCAGTTCGAATTGATACCAGTCTTTGATAACTTCGCAATGTGCATCCAGGAATACAAGAACATCGCCTTTAGCATTCCTAGCTCCGTGAAGACGAGCGCGTATCAGTCCTTGTCTATGAGATAATCTCAGTAACTTTACTTTTGCAGGCAGACGCGTTGAAAGATAATAATCCAGTTGCCCCTGAAGTTCCTCTACAAATATGACAGAACAAAATATGTATTTTTTCATACATTATCCACTTTAATTTGTATTAAATATTAATATATTAATATACCTTCTTCGCTATGATCATCAACCAAGATAATTTCTTTCAATAAATGTGGCGGAGAACCCTTCAGGACACTGTGTACCGTACGTAACAAAACACTCCACGGTTCATTATAAAAAATAATTACTACGCTAGCGCTTGGTAGAAGTTTGTCATATGTAATATTCATGCATCTGTAAAATCCATAAAAGAATATTGTTACATACATAAAATGATTTCTCTATAAATGCATCATAGGTATTAAATTCTTACAATGAGTTACGTATATCTGGCAATTTTCTAGTCAGCGATATCTTATTTGACAGAATAACGTTCAACGCTTTCTTCTTTAGAGCTGCTTCACCTTGAAACTTATCCTTTCCATAGAGATAAGCGGGTTTTCCATTTTCCCCAAGTCCAGGTACAACATTATACTCCAATTTCAATATCTTGTCCTCGTACCTAAAATATTTTTTTCATGTAGGAAAAATTGAGTGAACAAATAAATGTGAAATTAGTGGACCCATGAATCAGGGTTGGCATGTTTTAAACAATGTGTTTAAAATTGTTTGATTAAAACTTGTTTAAAACAGTGAACACTAATTTAAACATTTTAGTTTTAAACTACTGTTTAGAATCGTTTAAAATATCGCAAATAAAATATATGATTATTTAAAAAAGAAATTGTAAAAATATCAAAAACAAACTAATAGATGTGTATGTTGCAAAATAGTTTTTATTTTAGTGTTTTTAGTTTTTTATCTATATTTATGTAACATATAGATATAAAAATATAAATAATAAAATAAAAATGATAAGATGAGTATTATTTTAGCAGAATATTTATTTTTGGATATTAAATAACAATCAATACAATAAAGATTACTTAAAAGATATTGACTGATTTTACATTTTAGCATTTTAAATTAATAGTACATGACTCATAGCAAGTCAGTAGTTCTAAAAAAAAAGTTCTTCTTTTAAAAAGAAGAATTAAGGTTTTTTATTTTTCTTTTATTTATAATTTATGTTGAGAGTTAAGCATAAGGTTACTTAATAAGAATGGAAAAGGAACCAAAGTATTATACATTAAATATTATTAACTAGAACTTTTTTCTCCAAAAATAAATATTCTGCTAAAATAATACCCATCTGATCATTTTTATTTTATTATTTATATTTTTAATAGCATTGTCAATTTTGCCAACGTTATTTACAATTCAAGGCTAGCGAAAAATTTAAATATTTACATAGATCAAAGCTATTAAGTTTGCTTGTTTAAAACATGTTTTTTTTACTTTACTTAAAAGCACAAATAAAACAAAAAATATTGTTCTAAACAAAAAAAACAATGTTTTTTGTTTAAAAGGAAAAAAACAAGTTTTTTGCCAATCTTGCTATGAATGCAGGAGATAAGTAGCATAAATACAAACTTTTCTCTCTGCAACTTTTGCAATGCGACATCCACATCCTTCTGTCTCTGCGAATTATTGTCTTCCCTGGGGAATGGCAGCTGATCCTTGTAACTCTTGGAGCTGTCATCGGCGCGAAATATCTGCCGGGCGATGATGAAGATACCGATTATGTACAGCGTGCAAAATGATAATTTCAACACTAGAGTCTTGCGGTGAACAGACATCGTTCCACATGAATACAACTCATCGCATGGTCAATATAATTATAGGGTAGTCCAATAATCAGTGATACACTGTAATCGCTGTAATTATTCCTGATGCGTCGATTGTCCAATGCTGCAGGTTACAGTAGAGCACGCTTGTCAAACGCATATGGGACTATTGTAGGCTGTATATTCCCTTCACAGTACGTGGGACATCTGCAACAGGTGAAAGATCAGCTGTCAGTAGTAAACTTGCAAAGATATCGCGCGATAACGCGATAAGGACGATACATATGTCTCGATATTTACGATGTGCCAGCCAGATTGGCACTCGCTGCTTACTACAAACGTAAAAAAGAGAAAGAGAGAGAGGGAAAAAGAGGTTAAAAATGAAACGCGTGTCGGTGCCCGCGACAAGATTCTTACATGTGTGCGTTTGACATTTAACGTACATGCTTTTTTTTATCGCAAATTTTTTCCACATAATTCGTAGGATGCGGAGAAAGCGAAGTATACGTGTAAAGAAGGAAAAATAATGTGCGGATAATTGAATTTTAAATTCATAGGAAAAAAAAATTTTCCCGTCTAAAAAATAAATTTACTGAAAAATAAATTTATTAAAAATTAATAAATAAATTTAATAAAAAATAAATTTTGTAATTTTATATTGTAAAAATTTATTAAAAGTTAATAAAAAATAAATTTTGTAAAATTTGTGAGATGAAAAATAATGTGCGGATAATTGAATTTTAAATTTATAGGAAAAAAAATTTTCCTGTCTAAAAAATAAATTTACTAAAAAATAAATTTATTAAAAATTAATAAATAAATTTAATATAAAATAAATTTTGTAAATTTTATATTGTAAAATTTATTAAAAATTAATTAAATATTGATAAAAAGTAAATTTAACAAAAAATAAATTTTGTAAAATATGTGAGATGAAAATTTTAGAGACACATTATCTTGGAACACATGCAAGTTATATTTAATTAAAGACTGATGTAAATACCGGAGTGGAAATATAATTACATAAGATTTAAAATACTATCTACAAGAGAGATAATTATGTACAATATTTTAAATGTAAGGACAGTCACATTTAATGGCACTTCCACAATTTTTTCTAACTTATTGTCAAGATTTATTGTCTGAGACTACATATATATATATATATATTCCCTTTTTATAACGACTTGAATAAACAGTCTTATCACCATTAATCATGCAAAACACCCATGTAATAAAAGTGAAAGCGAGAGAGTCTAAGAAGTTAAAGGAATGGCATTGCGCGCTTCTCCCTCTCTCTTGGGCAGAAAATATTTTTCAATGTCGGAAAAAGACTTGCCCAGGGTCTCTGGCAGGAAAAAGTACACAAAAGCTGTACCCAGAAAAGATACGAAGCTGAAGGAGAAAAAAATACTCTCGATACTCATGCTTTTCTTAATGTAAGGATAGTTCTTCACAACGGCAAACATCATTGTGTAAGCGAAGGAAACCATGAAACCCCCGCCAATACCACGTACGGACACGGGTAACAGTTCTCCGATCAACGTCCATGGTATATTTATAAATCCAAAAGTGCTGGCGCAGATGTAGGATAATACGAAGAACAGCAACAGCCATTTCTGATCCACCATGGTCTCCTCTCTGTTACCGTTCTCGTCGTATGCTGTTGTGAAATATATATACATTCCCGAAAGAAACATGGAGATGGTCATTCCAATTCCGCTTAAAATGCAGAGAGCCCTTCTGCCGTATCTTCTACTACAGAACACTGTTATTACGCTTACCACGAATCGAATGATGCCTAGCATAACGAGGGCACTGTTCTCGTCGAAGCCTCTGCCAAACGATCCACCCATTTCACGAAACACTTCAATGGCATAAAATATGATGACGTAGCAACCAGAGAGTTGTTGCAACAGAAAAAGTAAGAAAAGTATCGTTATAGGCTTATAGACAACTGGAGATGTAAATTTGCGATAATAATTCTTTGTCATATTATTTTTTGACCTCTCATCGTTTGCTTGATACGTCTCCATGATTCGCAAATATTCCTGCTCATAAATCTAAAAAAAGCGTTTGTTGAAGATATATTTGGGTGTAGAAAGTATTGCGAAACGCTCTGTTGTACTCACTGATTGTCGTCTATTAAGTCGTTTTAGATTGTGTTTCATTTTGCAAATTCTTTTGTCGTCAAACATGCCATTTGTGAAGCATACAAGCCAATAGGGGCTTTCAGGTACAAAGTAAAATGCAACAAAAATGCAACATTCTAATGCGAGGAAAATCATAGCCATTTTATGCCAGTCTATCAGTACGGCCAGACAACAGGTAATTAATATACCCAGTGAAACAAACACAGAATTGAGACACAGAAGCATCGGTCTGACTTGTGGATGTGAAAGTTCCGATATATAGACCAATCCAACGGTTGTCAATCCCGCTGCAATCCCAGCTACAACTCGAGCAGCGTAAATAGTAATTAAGGAGTTTGCAAGAATCAATAAAACCCATGATACTGCTGCAGGAATGCAAGATAACAGGCAAACCGTTTTGCGCCCAAATTTATCCATTAGAGGCCCAACAATAAGAGATCCTATTGGCAATGTGATTGTAACTAGACTCGCTACAGGAGAAAAAGTGCAAAATACATGTAACTACTAATAACTGAAATTCTAATTTACTATAAATTGCTAAATAAAACTACACATGTTGCGTGCACAATCGGCTCAGATATCCAAATCTTGTAAGACTGACCTATCCAAGATTCTTCATTCTCGGTAATATTCAGATAAGCACTGTTCGATGCCAATCCATCTAGTAAAACTGTACTGTATGCCATGTTTATACCAGCTTTTATAACCATGCAGTGAATTATGCAGCTTGCAATAATCTGAGGAAAATTATTATATAATTATATAATCATCTGCTATCAAATTTACAAATGTTTATAGATATTATCCAAAGCTTACTTGTGGTGTCACATCTCTTATTCTTATCTTTTCCTCTGAACTTCTAGTAGAAACTTGTCGCAAAAAGTTACTGTAAAAAGTTAAAAATACTTTATAGATGTTAATGAAAATATAAAATATAAAAAATATATATATAATATATTATATAATAAATATATATATAATATATTATAAAATAATATAAAAATAATATAATAAAATAATATAATAATTAATAAATAATATAATTATATATACAGAATAAATTTTTTTTCAAATATCTTCTTTACACATTATGTGCATCAACTTGTACAAATATTCTATATATTTTACCTAGTCTCCTTGTTAAGTTTCTTCCCATTTTCTACAGTTGTATATGTCCCTCCGTCAGCAACTTCTTCCATTTTATCCATTTCAAATAATATCAAAACTTGTCACGATATATTTCTAGAAGAAATAAATATAACAAATATATTGACACGTATTAAAAGAGGATAATAATAATATGGCAAATTAAAATATTGAAATCAAATAGAAATTTATCCATCCTAAATTGATTTAATTTCTCAGATACATTAGAGAATTTTAAAACATTTTCTTATCATTCTTATCATCTATATCATTTGTAGAACTTACTAATTAAAGCTGTTATATATAAAGATTGTATAATAGCATAAAAATGTATACATTAAATCGATTGAGCTGATCTATCAGATGAAAATTTGTTTCAAATTTTTTTTGTCAAAATTTCTTATCGTTCGTGTAATAAAACTTACCAATCGAAACCATACGGAGACTGATAAAAAATTGTGCGATAGTCGTTCTATTCAAGACGCATCTTTAATTAATCCCAATTGAGCCTCACATTGTGCTGTGCAATCGTCTATCACAAGACGTAAGCTTGTGTTAATATTTATCTATGTTAATATTTGTCATTTTTGAAATAAAATTAAGTACGAAGAAACACCATAAAATCGTGTCCCGTACGTACGAAAAGCTCACAGCTACGACATGGAATTAAAATGACAACGTAACGCTTCTATGTAACAACATATCCATGCACGAGTCGACCAATCATGTGTCTCGAGTACAAATTTAATACTATGGCTTCTTCAAATTATACTCGTGATTGGTTTCCGAATATATTGTTATTCGTTGTGATTGGTCGATCTTTGTGACGTCAAAATTCCAGTAACAAGCACTGATTGGTCATCAAAAATAAAAAAATTACCAGGGTATTTACCAATTTATTTGATCAATTTAATGAAATTTATTTTAATGAAATTGAATGAAATTTATTTCAATCAAATTTATGAATATTTATTTTATCAATATTTATGAATATAATATTTTTATTAATTAATATTGATTTGATATTTGTCTTTTATATTTGTTATCTTTATTGTTTTCCTCTCAGATCAGAAACTTCCCCCAGGGCGCGTTCATCGCGCATGCGCCCGGGATCGCGACCGGGGGACTTTCGCCGCAACTAGACCGATGCCGGGCCTGAGGCGCGCTGCGCAATGTTTTCAGAAATATCGCACGCATGATTGTTTATCCGCCATTTTGTCCTGCTGCCGTACGCGCAGTTTTCGGAGAGAGTGGCAATCCGTTTCACGATGGATATCGGCGATTGAGGGGAGTCTCGATCGACGTGGACGACGCTGACACCTTCGCAGGATCCTCCGCGCGTTCACGAGGGGCCACCGTCACCTGGGGGATAATGTGAGAATCGTCTCCTCCGAAGGGGACAAGTAATCGCGAAGTACGATGGCAACCCGTGACAAGTTACGTCCGACCCAACTTTCCTGACTTTTGAGGCCAAATGGCGATTACTAAATAAAACGGACGATTCTCGCCTCGTTCCGTCACGTAAGTGGATCCAGCCGGGGGATTTCCGCCGAAATGCCGAGCGCCGAGGATAATCGAGGACCTCGCCGAGCGCTCGGGGGAGATATCTCGGCCCGATGCGTTTCACGAAGCCCCCAATGTTTTCTCAATTTTCGTTTGCACCGTTATCCGATGTTCTCGGTTTCCCTCCCTCCTCAAAACATCACCGAAAAGAAATTATGTCACGCGCAAATCCACCGAGCCTATTAATTGTATATGAATTATATTTCTACACATTTCTATTTATTCATATATGTGTATACAGGGTGTCCCAAAAGTCCCGGACCGGTCGAATATTTCATAAACTATGCACTTTACAAAGAAATGTTTCAGACAAAAGTTGTATGGCTTAAAGGGGGCCATCAGATAGTGGCGATGATTTGACATGGGAGAGTCATTTGAAAGTCAATGAAGATCACCGTCAATTTCTTAAATGGAACTCCTTATTTTTTATTACATATTCATGTAGCTTATCTCGAGAGCTTTTCAAAACACTATAATAAAGTATTTCTTCATTGAGTACTTTTCGAGTTATGAGGATTGAAATCATTTCTTAATTTTACATAAACCGTAAAATATCTTGTAAAATATTCATTTTTCGATCATCTTAGCTTAATAATTTTATGTACAAAATAATGAGAGGAATCAATTGGTGTAAAGAAAAAAACATAGTTGTTTTTAAGAAAAAAATATGTAATTTGCAATTAACAATTACATATTTTTTTTAAAACAACTATATGTCTAAAATATTTCTTTCTAAAATGCATAGTTTATGAAATATTCGACCGGTCCGGGACTTTTGGGACACCCTATGTATATATATATATATATATATATATATATATATAAAATCAAATATACATATATATATTGCATATATGGATAAAATGTGTATATATGTATTTATCTGTAGCTGCTTATTTACTGTAATCTAATAGAGCGACTTGCGATAAGCTACTGTCATATTTTTTAAATTTACTTATATACTTTTATTACTTTTAATTTATATACTTTTATTACTTTTAATTTATATACTTTTATTACTTTCAATTGACTTATATACTTTTATTATTTACTTATATATTTTTTAAATTTACATATACGGATCGAAACACGATTACATCCCATTCCACAAGATAAATCACTCATGCGCTACCATATTTTTTGTAATAAATCAGTATCGATTCATTTCTAGTTTAATAACGAGCTATAAAGCATTAGTTTGATAGCGAGTGGATTATATTTTTATACATGTACAGAATAAATTTATATATTTGTATATTTTACTAAAATTTTTTCAACTTGTGATATTTGCGCCTTATTTCTTTGATTACACTTGTATAAATTATGCATACGATACATTGGATAACTATTAGTAGATATAGTAGAGTAGATTATGTATAATGGAAATATTTTGTGTTACGTAGTTAATTTGTATCAATTATAATATATTATAATCAGTAAAATATATTAATATATATTAATATATTATAATATTATAATCAGTTAAATTGTATCAATTATAATCAATATAATATATTAATTGTAACCTATTAAGTTATATATTATGAAAAGATATGCATGTATATTTTTCTGTTGTAGAATGTCAGGACAAAGCGGTGGACATCGAGTGCGGTTGGCTAAGCTTAACGAGCAATTGACATGCAAATTGTGTGGTGGATATTTTATCGATGCCACTACCATTATAGAATGCTTACATTCATGTACGGTATTTCTCTGCCATGTTGAAGATATAAATGTTAATTTATGCAATAGCTGATAATTCAGCCCAACATTATTGTAAGACTGGAAATGTTTCTTTACAGTTTGCAGAAGTTGCATTGTTAAATATTTGGAGAATAACAAATATTGCCCGATCTGCGAAGTACAGGTTCACAAAAGTAGGCCGTTGTTAAATATACGTCCTGATCATACTTTGCAGGATATTGTATATAAACTGGTACCTGGATGCTACCAAAGTATGCTTTTTCTTTGACAAGAAGGAGGGATCCATGTCGCATATTATGATCTGTATTAACAATTGACGTTTGTTTCAGATGAAATGCGATGTCGGAGGGAATTTTACGCGAAACACCCAGAAGTGTGTAGTCAGGCAATGTCTCCGGAAGCCCGTGGGGAGCCTATAGAATCGCATATATACTCTCCGGATGAATCTCTTAGCTTATCCTTGGAATACTTTAATCCTCACGCCAAGGATTTAAGCGAAGTAAATACTACTATTAAGGATGGCGCGCAGAAATCCATTTTAAGGCGATACTTTCGGTGTCCTGCAGCGGTTACAATATTCCATTTACAAAAATTAATAAGAGCCAAATATGGACTTAGTGATGCAAATAGAATCGATATTATGTACAAAGAGGAGCCGTTGTGCAGTAGTTATACATTAATGGATATTATGTACATCTATCATTGGAGGCGGGTAAGTATTTAATTCATATTCAATAAATACATTTGCACACAGTGTTTGCTGGTATCTACATAAAATTATCTAGATTATCATCTAGCTAAAGAAATGGATCATCTTTATCTTTAACTAGATGAAGAAATACAAAGTATCTTTATCTTAGATGAAAAATATATGTCATCTTGTCTAAAAATTGTCTAAGATGACGTTTTCATTATGCAAAAAAGTTTTCCAGGCAAGCGTCTAAAAATCTATCTAAAATATATTTTTTATATTATTATTAATATATTATAAATATATTATAAATATAAATTAATAAATAAATATTTATCATATTTATATATCTTTTTGCTACTATTTCTTTATAATATTAAATATAATATATTATTAAATATTAACTTTATATTAAATATTATATTAAATATTATATTAAATATTATTAAATATTATAATATTAAATATTCTTTAGGAAAAGAAAAAGAATATGTGTTTATGATTTTAATATCCCATTTATAATCTGCGTCACATTTTTTACAAATATTTATAGTCTTCTAAAACAAATATATAGTCTTAAACAAAAATATAGTCTTCTAAAAAACAAAAATATCTAAATAATTATCTAGATTATCGCAATAATGATCTCTTCTTTCATCTAGATTAAGTAAGAGCAAAATCATCTTTCTCATCTAAGATAAATTTACAGATTTTTATCTTTATCTTTATCTAAATAATTTTGAAATTATCTACAGCAAACACTGTTTGCACATAATAACACAACACGTCTATTGCAGAAAGTTCCACTACATTTAAGCTACAGGATATTTGAATCGTCCTTAAAACGTATGAAATTGTCAGAGGACAATCCAAACTATAAAAAATCTCTGAAAGACGCCGGCATGGATTCTATAGAATTAAAGGATGAGAAGTCGTTGAAACGCGAATGGAAGGAGGTGCAGTTGAAGATATCGGAGACCGGCGTGATGAGTATAACCGATATATCGAGTACAGTGCATAAGAGGGACGCGGGAATCGAGAGTCTGCAAGATGGAAAATCTCCAGAAGAGACTATCACTTCCATCGTAGAAGTGAACAAGGCAGACTCGTTGATAGAAAATTGCGACGTCTCTAAATCAACCTCCGTGGAAATTATGCAGTCCACTTTGGCCATCGACCCATCGCAAGCGACGAAAACTCCAACGTTTCCCAACCCGAGTAACGCACCTGTTGCCACGAGTGACGTAAAGTCCACGACGGAGGGTTCATCGATCAAGAATTGCACGTCGCCAATTACTCAGCACAATGGGAACCCCACGAAGCCGAAAAATGAAACGGAAGCTCGTCCTGTCCCAGCAAAATTACAACAGGAGACGAAAGGTCGCAGTCAAACCGCCAACGTCGAGGATAAAGCGGGGCAGAAGACCGTTAATCAACCAATGACGCAGTTGGCGGAGGAGAGCGCAAATATTGTCGCCGAAAATACCGAAGGGACGAAAAAGCTGTCGATAAATAATAATAATAATAGTACAGACTTCAAGGCTGAAACTCAGAAGGAATGCGTGAAGAGTACAAGCGTAGAGACGAGGACGGGGAATGCCGGGTCGAAGATCGACGCGTTGAGCGTAAAACTGCAGTTTCAACCGAAGATGGGTCAGGTCAACAACACCTACTCCAAGAAAGCGCCAAAGGAAAAACGTGCGATTCTTCAACAGGGGACGAAGAAATCCGACGTGAAATCATCGACGGAGAATGCAAAACTCGCTGACACGAAGACGCGAACGAATTGCGGGAATACCACGGCCAAGGTATCGGTCTCGTCTTCTACGGCGCCTCCTCCGCAAAAATCGGTCGTGTCTACGGTAACGTCTAGGAACACTTGCTCGGTGACGGATTCAGGTAGACAGGAAACTCCCCACGAGAAGGATAATCCGAGCACGAGCATCGACGTGCAACAGGCGTTGAATTTGCTGGAGCAAAAACCGACGAGCTCGCCCGTTGTACAGGTATCTATGGAATCTGTCCCCAAAACCAGTAGTAGCCAGGTCACTAGCACGGTAAATCAAAGATTACAGGGTACTTCAGGTAACAATAATAATAACAACAACAATAACACAAGCACGACGAGCGAAGGTATCGTATCCACGATTGTGTCGAATGCTTCTGCAGCCACCATCAGCCAGACAACATCGTCGATAACGTTTCCTTACACGCTTCATGACATAGTGATCAACTCAGCCGCTGTGAAACCGGCGCTCAAGAATTCCAGCGTGACCAGCAGCTGTACGACGCTCCAGAAGGCGCTGGGAACGTCGCCGGTTGTCGCTTGTTCAACGTCGAGCAGTCAAGCGTCCCTCATGCCGCCTCAGTTCAACGTGCAACCCTCGATGAGCATTTATTCCGTGTCTATGTCTCTGAAGAATAACTGTGGGAACGCGAGCCAAGGTGTGACTACCGTGACGGCCACGTCAACGGCAACCATCACGGTGACCGCGTCGAAGCCGACGTCTGTATGCTCGGTCCCGCCATGTCCGGACGCGATCCCTATATCCCTGATGAAGCAAGCGTCCATGCGGAAGCAGGAGGCGACTGCCAAGGGTACCAATCTGAACGAGATCTGCGCGAAGATTGGATCCATCGGCACCATCGGCTCCAAGATCAACGATATCTGCGCCAAGATAGGGGAGAACTCGAAGGAGAAGAACAGGGTGGAGCAAGCGCGCGGCAAATCTGACGTGCCCGACCTGCTGAAGATCGGCACGAAGAAGAGCCTCTCGTCGTCGCTGCCCAATTCGGACGCCACGATCAAGCATATACCGAATATACCCAACGTCCCGGTGTACAATCCCAGCAGCAACGCGACGACGATGGAGAACAAGAGCGTCAAGCCCGGCTTGTCCGTGTCCGCTGGCGCTCTAGCGGTATCATCGACGGTGACCTCATTGGCGCCGACGTCGTCGCCCCACATGACCCAGAGAATGTCCTCCCTGAAGAAGCAGAGCCAGCCGATGGGATACAAGACTCTACGCGACCCGCCCAAGTCCTGGAACCCAACGTTGTCGAAGAACAATTACGTGGCCCTGAAGAATCAGGCGAAGGAGCTGCAGAATCAGACGCAGACCGCGTCCGCGGCCGAGGGCACGAGCAAGCAGATCCCGTCTAAGCCGGCCAAGATCTTCAAGAGAAACATGCCACGATATCTAGGCAACCCAGCCTCCGGCGTGAAGCCCATATACGGGGTCGCGAACGACGCGAAGGAGAAGGAGCAGTCGACGGTCGCCAACACGAAGAACGTCACCCTCAACATGATGAAGATCGACCCCAAGACCCTGTCGCCCATCGTCTCCACCGTCAACTCGCCCATCGTCTCGCCGCCCTCGCCTTACTCGCCGAACGCTCGCAGCTATCAGAACACCCCGTACCCTCGGGACGGGTTATGCCGGAGCACCGGGTCCCCGATCTCGCCGAGGAACTCGCCGGTGAACATGCTGTCGACGAACCCGTTCATCCCGTCTCCCACGCCCAACACGAACCCGCGGATCATATATTCTCACTTTCCTCCTCCTTTTCCAGATGCCAGCCGGTTCCCGAACCCCCTGATACGCTCGCCCATCGGTATCCCGCCTCCCAGTGCCTTCCACAGCAGCCTGCCGCCTGCGATCAACAAGCTGTACCAACGATCGGCCAGTTACATACCGCAGACCACCGGTAGCTACTCGCCGGTCTCCAGCCAGCCCCCGGCGGTCCAACGGATACCACCCAGCACGCACTCGTCCTCGCCCAAGTCGCCCAAGGCCTCGTCGCCGAGCTCCATCTCGTGCTCCAGCTCGTTCAGCCTGGGAAAGTCGGACTCCCAGTCGCCAATCACGTCGACGGTGGCCGACAGCGTCGCGTTGCTGCTCTCCAAGAACGTGCCGGTGCCGATACCGGTCTCGTCGCTTCAACGGGAGCTCAACGCGTTCAATCTGTCCAAGACAGGTGGCAGTTTAGGTCCGACTCCCAAGACGTCGTCCACGGATACGAGCAGTGCTACTGATACCATCGAGACGCAGACAGCCAAGCAAGCTTCTCCGGTGTCGCAGAATTCCGAGATGTCTGGAAATTCGTCGAGCAGCTCCGGCGAGCGAAAGCAATGTAAGGACGCGGATCCAGCGCAGAGGACGACGCAGGAGGCGCGTCCTAAAGAGGAGAGCCCCCAGAAGCCTGTCCCAGAGGCAGTCGACGGCGTCGTGAGCTCGCCTCCTGATAAGAAGGAGAAGAATCAGACGGCCAAGGTGAACGGGGACGTTACTACTGACCAGTTCGCGAGTAAGAAATCCAAGGAAGCTAACGGTAGCGACGAAGCGACGACTCCAATGATGGAGGCGACCGAACGAGAGGGCCAAGTCGAGCGATCCTCGTCCAGGGAACGGGGTAGCATTCCCAATAGTAACGCTCAAGATAATAATATCGGTGACTCCTCGCCGGCGAGCGAATCTAAGAGCGACAAGGGCAGCGAGATACAGGGTAAAAAATCCGAAGTGCAAAGAAACAAAGCGGAGACGTGAGGATCGAACTGATTAGACTAATCGTGCGAGTCGCACGTCGATGACAGAGCTGCATTTAATCCGACATTCAACCTGGCTTTAAATATCATAATTTAATCCTGAGAGAAAAATATCGTTCTACTGGCAAGAAAAGCGATTACTCAGTTTATTTTTTCTTTTTTTAAGCAATAGTTTTCTTCAACAAAGAATATATTCTTGATAATAATCTTAAAATATACTCATCACAAGTGTTGGAAAATCTCAGGGTTGGTGAAAAACTTGTTTTTTTTTTTATTTTAAACAAAAAACATGGTTTTTTTGTTTAGAACAATTTTTTTTGTTTTATTTGTGTTTTTAAGTATAGTAAAAAAACATGTTTTAAACAAAAAAAGCATGTTTTAAACAAGCAAAAAACACTTAATAGCTTTGATCTATGTAAACATTTAAATTTTTCGCTAGCGTTAAACTGTAAATAACGTTGCCAAAATTGACAACGCTATTAAAAATATAAATAATAAAATAGATGGGTATTATTTTAGCAGAATATTTATTTTTGGATACTAAATAACAATTAATATAATAAAGATTACTTAGAAGATATTGACTGACTTTACATTTTAGCATTTTAAATTAATAGTACATAACTCGTAGCAGGTCAGTAGTTCTAAAAAAAAGTAGTTAATAATATTTAATATATAATACTTTGGTTCCTTTCCTATTCTTATTAAGTAACCTCATGCTTAACTCTCAACATAAATTATAAATAAAAGAAAAATAAAAACCTCAATTCTTCTTTTTAAAAGAACTTTTTTTAGAACTACTGGCCTGCTATGAGTTATGTACTATTAATTTAAAATGCTAAAATGTAAAATGTGAAGTCTATATGTAAATATTGTACTAAAATAATATCCATCTTATCATTTTTATTTTATTATTTATATTTTTATATCTATATGTTATATAAATATAGATAAAAACACTAAAACAAAAATTTATTTGCAACATACACATCTATTAGTTTTTGTTTGTTTTTGATTTTTTTTACAATTTCTTTTCCAAATAATCATATATTTTATTTGCGATATTTTAAACGATTCTAAACAGTAATTTGAAACAGTTTAAAACAAAAATGTTTAAAACAGTGGACACTGTTTTAAACAAGTTTTAATCAAACAGTTTTAAACACATTGTTTAAAATATACCAACCCTGGCAAAATCTCATTATCATGTACTCAAAGGAAGAATTTATTTTCTCTTCAAAAATATTGTAAAGTTGTATCAAAGAATCAAATCAAACTTACTCAACTCTAAACCAAATTTTTGTTTTAATTTAATATTCTTCACTAAAATACTGCATTTAGTAAAATTCAGAATATATTCAATTAAATTTAATGCTTGTGGTGAACTTGTGATATATTCGCGGATATACAAACTTATGATACACTTAAAATAAATAATATTGACTCGAATACAGTATACATTTTTCTCTGTGTAGACATACAACCCACATTATGATATTTACTGCCAGTAATTCTAACGTTTCAAGATCCTTTGCGCTCTCATCCTGTCATCCGTGCGAGGTAAAATCACGAGAGATACGCTGGTTAACGGTTGTATAGGCGATGAATTTTTACAGTACCGTGTAAAAAAGCGAGGAGAGCGACTATGGCCATTGTTGAAAATGTTTCACGAATCATGTTAGGAATCTGTACATTTCTGTAAATAGCAATCACGAAAGATCTAATTATTTTCTATTATAAATGAGTTATATATATATATATATATCATTACGTTGAGTACGTTATTTTATAAGCATACGTTTTCATTGCGAGGCCGTCTGAATTCTAATACTGACATTAATCGTTGAGTCACTCCCCCTCCGTCCCCCCCGTTGTTATTATGTACACCCATCCCAAGTAGAGCATGAAACTCATAATGACATTATGTCAATTAAAAGTCATTTTAGAAAAATCATAATGATCTCATTTGATATACTTCTGGCAATGTTTTGGTGACTTATTTTTGATATTAAACAATTCTAGCGAACTCTGTTGGAGAATATATATACTTTGCGTATGAAATCTTGAGAATCAATTATAATCATTTTTTATATTACGCAATTACTTGTCTAATTATTCATGTATATTTTAATTATATTTAAGCAACATAATCTTTTTAAAATTATATAATGCGATTATTGAACTTAAAAATTTATCATTCTCTTTGTCATCTTTAATTCATTTTTTAATCATTTTTCTTTAGGTAACTTTTAAGTGATAAATAAAATCATGATGTCATAATGATGTCATCTAAAAGTTATTTTAGAAGAATCATAATGATTTCATTTGATATACTTTTGGCAATGTTTTGGTGATTTATTTTTGATATGAAACAATTCTAGCGAATTCTGTTGGAGAATATATATACTTTGCGTATGAAATCTTGAGAATCAATTATAATATCATTTTTTATATTACGCAATTACTTGTCTGCAATTATTCATGTATATTTTAATTATATTTAAGCAATATAATATCTTTTTAAAATTATATAATGCGATTATTGAACTTAAAAATTTATCATTCTTTTTGTCATCTTTAATTCATTTTTTGTTTAGATAACTTTTAAGTGATAAATAAAATCATGATGACGTCATAATGATTTTATTGTCATGAGTTTCATGTTCTACCTGGGCATACACATGCGTATAGCAATGTATACGACGTGTTCCACTTTTGTCACATACCTCTTCGATTATCATTTCCTTCCAGTTTCTTTATTTAGCAAAAATTTGGCCGTTAAAATAATATTTCTAACAATGTGTATTATATTCGAGCCTCTTTAAAGCAAAACTGATGGACTCCACGTAAATTGAATTTTAATATTAGAGCAATGATCGGTGCTTTGGTACTAAAATAAAGAAACTTATGTGAAAAGTGGGATAACATGATTGTAGTAAAAGAAACAAAGTGATTAGTTTCAAGTCAGGGGCAATGTCAGATATTTATCTTGTTTCGTTATACGTTGTATCATGCGTTGCAATATTGGAGCACACATTTCTCGCGGATATCGATGCAAGTTTTGGAAATAGTGACCTTGAAAGAAACAGATTTACCCTATTAAAGTTGTATATTTAAATCAACTGATGATTTGTGTCTCGATGCGCACACGCTTGCTGTTGATTTGTTAATATCATAGCGTATAACGTCGCGTTACGTCACATTTTAATAGCATATAATATTCGTTCTTGCACACTGGATGCAGGAGATTTTTAAATGGGGATTCAAGTTATTCGTTAGCATTAAGTAACTAAAAGTATCACAGTCACTCTTTTTTTGTATATAATATATAATTATGACGAAACACGATGATTCGTGGAAAGGTACCCACGATATAACGAGCACACATGTATGTTTACAAAAAAAAAGTGTTAGGTATAGATAGGTATAGGTGAACTAATTAAATTAATATAATGTTACCTAAACCTAAACTATACATTTTTATAACATGTAAGATGATATGAAATTTATATAGTTTGCAGCATTGAATATTTTTAAATAACCCTTTCGCGAAGAAAATTTATATTTGAATTGTATTAGATCTGGAGCAGTGGTATTTTTGAGAAAAATATTTTTTTATTTTAAATCCCATATTATTTTTGCTTCCATTTTTTTTTACACGAGATACTTTTTTTCACAAGATTTTACTTCGATGCTCGACGCTTTTATATTATACAAAAATAAAATCATGATCATGTGTAATTTTTATTTTGCAGATTGAACCGAAAATAATACAATTAACGATTTTGCTCTTCTTATCAGACTTGTACAAATGTGTAGAATAAATGTAAATGTACGAAAACTTTATATAAAATTACAAATACTATCGATTATTACATTCGTAAATATTTTATCTTATATGTGATCAAGTTCTAGTTTTCTTATTTTCGAACGAAAAGTATCAAAAGAGGAAAATTAATTACGTGGGTGATTTTGAAAATATTCGAAGACTGCTGATGGTAGTGAAATGTCCGAGGCCTTATCGTATCATATATATCGAGTAATTAATATGGAACAATAAAAGTTAAAAAATACATATATAATGCTAATTACGTCAGAAGAAAAAAAATATTAGTTAACGATTAAATACTGTGATCGTTACGTTACTTCGTCTTATATAGAAAACCTTTTAATGAAGCAAAATTGCGCTCTCATAAATTTATTGATGTAAATTGAAATATTTTTCTCCACATCGTTTTTTATTTCCGCTCCGTTCTCAATATTGCTCTGCTTTTCACAAGTTTTATTTCGTTGAATTTCCCAGCTAATCCATACATCTTCATTCCTGATAATACGTATGTGCGTTTCGTTGTGAATATTTATAAAAAAAAAAAAAAGTAAAAGAGCATAAATTGAGAAAAATATGAACAAAAGAAGATGAAATACTTTGCTAAGAAACTTTAATGTTTGGAGACAGTTTCTCTTAGATAGAGGATACGCTATAAGTTTTATTTGTACATAGTGTTATTATGGTTATATAAAAAAACTGCATAATAATAGAGAAAAAAGGAATTATTAATATAATTCTATATTTAATATTATAGTAAGGATGTAATCACACATAGTATTTTTTCCGTCTAACAAAAATAGAAATTTTTCAATATATCGGGCTGCAGGATTACTGTATTTTTAATCATTTTTCATATATACTACAGAGTGTCCAATTTTAACTTGAACAGTAAAATATCTCAAAAACTAAACCCAGCAAACAAAAATGTTTCAGACAAAAGTTGTATGGTTTCGAGGGGGACATAAGATGGTACCATTGGTTTGACCTTGAAGAGTTATTTGAAGGTCACACGAAGATCACCTTCAATTTCTTAAATGGAATCTACATTTTCTCATTACATATTCTTGTAGCTTATCTCGAGAGCTTTCCAAAACACTATAATAAAATATTTTTTCGTTGAGTATTTTTCGAGTTACGAGGCTTGAATAATTTCTTAATTCTATATAAATCATAAAATATCTAGTAAAATATTCATTTTTCGATTATTTTACCTGAATACTTTTATGCACAAAATAATGTGAGAAATCGATCCCTCGAAACCATACAACTTTTGTCTGAAATATTTTTGTTTGCTGGGCCTAGTTTTTGAGATATTTTACTCTCTGACTTAAAATGGGACACCCTGTTATGTTTATATGTGTGCACACTCGCATATGCACATATAAATATATAAAAGTTACGCAATAGCAATTCTATACACGGATTAGGAGATATTCCTTTCATTAATAATGCAAAAATATAATTGATTGCACCTACATAAAAACTGTTTATTACTCGATATAAAGCATCCTTCGTATGTACACGTTGCTGTCGAGGCAACGGGAGAATGTATTTCCAAATTGTAAATCAATAGATCATTTATATATTAGAGATCTTTTCAATGTGCCTTACAGCATCCTTCAATTTGTACACTAGCTCTTGCAGCTGTTGTATGGTGCATGTAAATGTTACGTATTTCATTTCGTTACACTTTCTCGTGCCCAATCGAATATTATAAGTTGGCATGTCGGTAGAGCAACAAGTGCTAATCTGTATTCGAGAACACATACACAGAAATACATTTTATTTAATGCAACTTGAGCAAAAGACGTACATTGTTGGAATTGTGTAAAGTAATACACTTTAGGCAAAGTTATTCAAGAACTTACCTTAACGCAGTGATGTAAACTCCAATCGACATCCACTACGTGTGCTATGCTGTCTCCTGTCAACTCCAATTGCGTCTGAATCTCTTGCTTATTGTTCATGTAAGTGCTACACAACTTTTCAATCCTCTGTCCATTAATATGCTCATTGCGTAGGAAGATTTTTAAATTCTCCTCGTCGTAGTCGTGTCTAGCAGCTTCTACAAAGAGGCAGGATATACTGGCAATGGCAGCCTTCACCAGATCTGACTTGGATGGATATATACTGGCGATGCCTGTGAAACATACAATAAATAATTGTGTGAACAAGATATCTAGAATAAGTTTATATTGTCTTGAGATACAAGTGGAATGAAATTTAGAGTTATTTATACTTTTTCCATCGCTGGTATTCTTACAGATGTAAGATACTGTGACGTCTAATAATTGCAGAAATGTTTCTTCGGGTAAAATGTTGCTACTTTGAATGTTTGCTAGGCCATCGATTATTTCTTTTGACAATTCCATTTTGGTTTAGCATCAATTATATTCAAGATAAGTAAGAGTAGAAGCTATATCATAAATATTCATTAATATCAATAGAAAATAATGAATTAGCTTGTGCACTTGTGCTTCAATAATGACTTTGATGAAATTTTTCGTGAAATCATGTTGATCTTGTGAGACTCCCTGGATTAGCCATAAACTGTTTTATGTTGATTTTTGCCTAAAACAGACAAAAGGAGAGGTGAAAATTTCCTCTCTCAATTTCAACAATAATTAAACTAAGGTTATAAGATACACAATAGTCAATTGATTCTCTATAAGAATTTAATATTTTACGAACCATGTTTCACATTTGTCTCAGATATCATGAAAAATTAAGAAAATTTCTTATTTTTGCACAATTATCGATGAATTACAAAACAATAACAACTGTTCTATCGAACTGTCAAAACTTCATACGTGCGAGAAAAAGCTCTATTCAGACAGTCAACTGTCTGTGAAGTTGTCAACGATTGTTGACAACACGATTATTGACACATGACATAAATATGATTAATCATATAGTAATATAATTAATTAATATGATTAATCCCAAAATATAAATAAATATAAAATAATCGAGAAAAATAGAAGAAGGTAAAGACCAAACATGTGTTCAGTGATTTTAGAGATAAGCGCATGCGCGAGAAAAAGGATCTTAAAGCTTGAGGATCTTGAAACTTGAAATGAGTGAAACAGTAAATATTAATTTGTTTTATTAAATCGCAAAATCTTTTTATGTAATATCGGCCTAATTCTCCGCGCATGCGCGGCGATAAAGCGTGATATAAAATAGATATAAAGAGCAAATATAGAAAAGATTATTACATATTTATTATATATATATATATATATATACATATTTATTATATATATATATATATATATATATATATATATAATAAATAATATATATAATATATAATAAATAATATATATAATATATAATATATAATAAATAATATATATATATATATATATATATATATATTATTTTGAGAAAATTTGATGATATATATTATTTTGATATATATTATTTTGAGAAAATTTGATGATAAAGAATAAATTGAAATATATTATTTTGAGAAAATTTGATGATATATATTATTTTGATATATATTATTTTGAGAAATTTTGATGATAAAGAATAAATTGAAATATATATATATATATATATATATATATATATATATATTTCAATTTATTCCTTATCAACAAAATTTCTTTTTAAGTAAAAATTAAAATATAAAAATGTTTTTTCTTTCTCTTTATTTCTCTGTCTCTCTCTCTCTTTTATTTTGTTTAGATAATTTAGCCATGTAATTCAATATTTTTTATTAAATTTTAATTATACTCTTTTTGCAGCTACTCGAATAGATCTGGACAATTTTTAGAGGAAGATTCTTTTCCTGCTTTGGAATATTTGAGTCAAGGCGGACATTTTTTTCTTTTGTCTGCTACTTTGAGGGGGGACCAATCGGAACGCAGATTGATATACTTGGCTCTATCAAACGAGGACTATCTCTCATCACACCCCTGCCAACTATAAACAAAAGATATTACATATTTTAATCGTGTAGCCTACATAATTTTCCGTTGTGTGTAATCGCAATTAAACAAATATCTTGTATAACGACGTTTCCTCAGATTTGCGATTTATTAGGGAAACAATCGTAATCTCGGCGCAAAAATTATTTAACCTCGCAAACATGGTAAGCAGATGATATCGCCTCAATATTTTTATAAAGATCTTGATAAAAAGGCAGATAGATATGCGTGTAAAAAATGTCATGTTTTCTCTTTTCTTTCTATCGGTTATTTTTTAATTAACTCGAATTATGCTCGCACTTGTAAATAAATCGTAAATTATAACACTTGGAAGTAACATGGTTAGATTTTTGATTCACACAATATTTTAAAAATTATGCTTCAGTACACATTAATTATATCTAGACGTCACATCTTTCATGTAATTGTTTTATAATATTATATAGGATGATGATGACCATTATCCAAGCGGTTACGATGATCATTATCAAAGTGGTTCCTTCCCCAAAGATTTTGGATATGCGCCATTCGATGGAGAAACTGAAGGGTCCATGGATCCATTAGCAGGGGAACAGAAGCCTAGAATTCTTCTGATGGGTCTCAGACGGTAGCTCTTATTTTTTATGAAAGAAATGAGTGTTTAAATTTAATTAAAAAAAAAAAATTTAATCGAATAATTTACCTTTTGATTTTTTTCTTTTTTTCTTTCTTTAGTAGTGGCAAGTCGTCGATACAAAAGGTGGTTTTCCACAAAATGTCACCAAACGAGACATTATTCTTAGAAAGTACAAATAAAATAATTAAAGACGATATAAGTAACTCGAGCTTTGTACAATTTCAAATATGGGATTTTCCTGGGCAAATCGACTTCTTTGACCCTACTTTTGACAGTGATATGATATTTGGTGGTTGCGGAGCATTGGTGTTTGTGATAGATGCTCAGGATGATTACATGGAGGCGCTTAATAAACTTCATATAACGGTTACAAAGGCATACAAGGTTAATCAAGCGATCAAGTTTGAGGTTTTTATTCATAAAGTTGATGGATTATCGGATGACTGTAAGATGGAAACACAGAGGGATATTCACACGAGAGCCAATGATGATTTAGCGGATGCTGGTAAATTAAAGATCTTGTTACGTAAAGGTTTTAAAGAAATCATAAGATTTTAAAGGTTTTAAAAAATTTTAGAAGGTCTTAAAGAAATAAGATTTTAAAGAATAAGAAATAAGAATAAATAATAAGATTTTAAAGAAACATTGTCTATATCTATTTCTTTTTAGGATGTGATCAGATACATTTGAGTTTTCATTTAACTTCAATATATGATCATAGTATATTTGAAGCGTTCAGCAAAGTTGTTCAGAAATTAATACCACAGCTGCCTACCCTAGAAAATTTACTCAATATACTCATATCGGTAAGAAAATTAATTTTATTTTGTCCAAAAATGTAGGATGTTCTATAATAAAATTTATTTTTAAAATATAATTACAGAATTCTGCAATTGAAAAGGCGTTTTTATTTGATGTCGTCTCAAAAATTTATATCGCAACTGATAGTTCACCTGTTGATATGCAAAGTTATGAACTATGTTGTGATATGATTGATGTTGTTATTGATGTTTCTTGCATATATGGGTAAATTGCATTTTAATATACATACACATACACGTATTTTTATCTGGTTGGCATTTTTTCTTTATATTTCTCTTTATCTTTGTCTCAGATTAAGAGAGGATTTAGAAGCTGCAGCATTTGACAACCAAAGTTCCAGTCTAATCAAATTAAATAATGGTACAATCTTATATTTGCGCGAAGTGAATAAATTTTTAGCTTTGGTCTGTATCTTACGAGAAGATAATTTTGATAGACAAGGTGAAAATAATTATAACATTTATGCATAGGAAAATGAATGTTTCTTTTATATAATAATGATTTATATAATTATTATTATTATTCATATAATTCAATATAATTATTATATAATTATAAATAATAATAATTTATTAATTATTTTTGTCTTTTTAATTTGCAGGTGTGATCGATTATAACTTTCTTTGTTTTCGCAAGGCTATACAACAAGTATTCGAATTGCGAAATAAAGCGTTGGCCGCGACAAACGCAAACAACCACTCCTCCTCTCCCGTTAGTGCAAATGAAACGTCAAATGTTTCCACAGTATCGCAAACTGGAACTATCGGACAAAACGGTACTGTCGTAATTGGGCAGAGTTAATTTTCATGTGCAGTATGTATAGAACAAGTTATGCAAAAATGTAAAATAATAGATATGTTAATATTAATTTTATTAATGCTTATCTGGACATTTCCCTCTGCAAATACGTCCCATACAAAATTTTCTTTTTCTTTTCTCTCTAGTATATTTTATGCTTTTTATAATATATTATTAAACGCGGAATATCTTTTGTACCGAAAATAACTTATATAGCCTTATAAGTTATTGTAATCGTATTATTTTTAAGCTGTAACTATTCCTAACTCACCGATTATAGCGAATTTTTATAATCAATATTTTTTTTAAAAAAATTGAATGGCATACATATGTTATTAGCTATTAATTTTCTTGTATGTTTCAATGAGATGTAATGTATGATAATATATGTTTTTAAAAATCTTTATATTTTTTCTATTCCAAAGCCACTTCCCAAATACACATGCATACTTTATAATTTCTAAATCTCCTTTTAAACATTTATGTGTTGCATAAATCCTTTATTCAGAACATTATAAAACCAGAAAACGAAAGAAGCATTTTATCTGTACATGTGGCATAAAATTATTAAATATTATTTATTTTTATTTACATCTATTTTTAGAATCTTCCTTCCTGTAATATTACGAATTGGCAACGATATTTTTTATCTCGTCGTGTAAGGCATAAGATGAATTTAGAATAACGAATTGTTCCTCGTATTGATACCAGCGTAAATAGGAAAAAGTTTGTTCATATTCACTCAAGGACACTTCTACAGGTAACAATGATTCTGAACTACAACTTCAAAGAAATATCAGTGATATCGCATGCTTTGACTTATAACATACAGGGTGCCTCAAAAGTCCCGGACCGGTCGAATATTTCATAAACTACATATTCGAAAAAAATATGTAATTGCAATTAACAATTACATATTTTTTTTTTAAACAACTATGTGTTTTCTTTACACTAATTGATTCATCTCATTATTTTGTACATAAAATTGTTAAGGTAAGATAATCGAAAAATGAATATTTTACTAGATATTTTATGGTTTATGCAAAATTAAGAAATTATTCAAGCCTCATAACTTGAAAAATACTCAACGAAAAAATATTTTATTATAGTGTTTTGGAAAGCTCTCGAGATAAGCTACACGAATATGTAATAAAAAATAGGGGGTTCCATTTAAGAAATTGACGGTGATCTTTACATGATTTTCAAATGACTCTCCCATATCAAATCATTGCCATTATCTGATGGCCCCCTTTAAGCCATACAACTTTTGTCTGAAACATTTCTTTCTAAAGTGCATAGTTTATGAAATATTCGATCAGTCCGGGACTTTTGGGACACCCTGTATAGAATATTCATTAATCATATTTCTATTTACCTCGTTTGCCAAGTCTTTCCATAAATCAACTTTGGAATTGGCAGGGGGATACCTGAAGGTGGTAAACTCTGGTGCGCAATTTCCGTCAATAAAGTTCGACTAAGATCAGTGAGAAGCTTAATGAATCTATCATTATTCTCAAACGGTTTGTCAGCACAAACTGCAGATGTTGGCATCAACTTATCTGGAAAGGATTAGGAGGGGAAACAGGATGGCTTTTGTGGAAGTTGAAATAAATATCGAATATTAATTAATATCGATGATTATGCAAATATATTTAATGTGCCAAATATAATTTTTATGCACAATTTTTATTAAAAAAAATAAATCAACATTTTCTCTCAGATGCATAAAAAACAATTTCATCTTAAATATATATATACATAATGCTATATTACAAGTGTAATAAAAATTCCTGCGCGCAACAACTTTATAATTATACAAATTTCTAAAGTAATTAGTATGATTATTATTAAAAAAATTTATAATTAATATAGCATTTATATGCGAGATGTAAAATATACTGATCTAAGGGAACAATAATCTGGCTAAATATATATAATTGTATTATTAAATTGTAGTATGAAGCAAAAAATTGATATGTGTGAAATGATTAACGCGAGTGTTAATCTTAAACTCGGGAAAACAGGAGATTACACTGATAATATTGGTTAAATCGATATGAAAATCGATATTCTATTGACACAAGATTAAGCACACGGCATACTGCAATTAAAAGCTGAACTTAAGCCAGTCACTGTAAATAAAGCAGGGAAAAAACATTAAACATGAGTTAAAAATGATGTTAATTATCATGCAATAAAGATTCGTTTTTTAATATCCTTAACTAGTATGCTATATTAGTATGCTATTTTCTCAAGTATATGGTAAATATATTCAAGATTTGATATATTCAAGTATATATTAATCATAATATCATTAACATATCTCAGTGATTGACAAAAGAATAAGCAAATATCACATTATCTTATCGCCAACTTTCATAATCTTGTCTCCAGAATATTTATCAATTAATTATTATTAATTAATTGAATCGCGGGCAATTATGTTGAAATATATCAAGTATCGATAATAAATTTTGGAACTTACAATAATCTGCATCCTTATGTTGTACCGCATTGTGCAATGCTAAAGCAAGATATGTATGATATTTTATGTAACTCTGTTCCATCACATCCAATTCTGGAGCAGCTAACAATAATTTCTTGCGTGACCATCTATCTCGTATGTGAATACACATTTCAATCATCTGAAATAAAATAATTGTATATATATAAGTTAATTTAAAATGAGTAGAAAAAGATAATTTAATATTAATATTAATATAAATTTATTATATGTATAAGATTATTTTATATTATATATATTTATATATATTTAAAGAGATAATTTAATATTATATATATATTTATAATTGTATGATATATATATACATACATTATTTATGGTTATCATTAAATCTTGAAACTCCTCGGTTAATAAGCAATGTTCATGAACTTTGTTCAAATATTCATTGTGCACTGCAAAAAAAAAATAGTTGCTTATATTTATCAAAATGTCTTCAAAATGTTAAAATATTTCACTCAATATATTTCTTGGATAAATTTGATATTTCATATACATAAGGTATTGAACAAAATTTCTTTTTCCCCAATTATGATTGTGATAATCATATATATTACCTGATATAATGGTATCAAGACTATCTGTCTGAGCGAGAACCTTCTCTAACATAAGACCTAGACTTTGTAACACTTGGCCAGACAAATATGTGTGTATAGATCCTATTGCATGTAACAACCAAAATTTTAAGCTTTCAAGACGTCTTATATGAAATTGTTCCAATCTATCTCTTATACATGGCGACTTAGAATCCTCTAAATCTGAAAAAAGCAATGATGAAATGAAACAATAGACGGTTCACACAAAAATACCGTACTTTTTATACAAGTTGGATTCGTTATTTACCGCAAAATCTCAAATTATTTAACGCCCATAGAGCCCATTTCAACTTCAATTGAAATCTAAATATTTCATTATATTTTTCCAAGATTTTCTTGGTCAATACTATACTTATAGGCCACTCTACTGTGTAATGCAATATTATGCCATTTACAGCTTGTAACACTTGATGAGTATTGATGTTGCTTTGAACTGTGATGGACCAACGCGAGCTTGTATCTGGCCAATATTGAGAAAATACTTCTTCAAGAATACACGACAAAAAGTACGAATTAGCCCACATTTGATTATTTTCAATCTATAAAATAAATATTTATAAAATAAATATTTATAAAAGAATTTATAAATATTTATAAAAAAATGTATAAATATTTATAAAATATTTATCAAATAAATATTTATGCAAACAAGTATTGCAATATTTTTCTTCTCAGTTTCTTTTTCACTTTACCTCATAAAATAAGATTTGATAGAATTTATTCATAACATGTCCAGCTTCCATCATATAAACGAATCTCAATAGTTTTAAATGTGTCTGTAACTTATATTCCTCAACCATAATATTTCTCACTAATTTGCTAGCGCTATTGTAGCGCAAGATTAAAATCTCAGACAATGTATTCTTCAAAATGTTTTGCAGCGGCAAGATATATTTTATCTTTTGTAGCCTGAGAAAACAAATGTTATTGCATTATTACAAATGTATAAATTAGCCCAACATATCCAGGGTTTTCGAAAAGTCCGGAAAATTCAAGGTGACCTTCCAGCGACTATTCAAGGTCAAACCATTGCCATCATTTTATAGCTCTCTTTAAACCAAACAACTTTTATTTGAAACATTTTTCTCTAAAATGCTTTATTTTTTAGATATTCGACCGTTTCCGGACTTTTCGAAAACCCTGTATATTCGTGAATAACTTTATATACATATATAAAAGTATACTTTTTATATAAATCATATAATTGATCTTGCTTTGCTTTAGAGGCGCGGATATTATGCGTACAACTATCCACTGTATCATTTTTGTATAATTCACATGGCATATAATCTTCCATAGCTTTCATGAGAAATGGATTGTGTAAAGTTGATAATTGTTCTATTATATTTCTTTCAATATCAGCATCATATTCTTGCAGGGATATTCTATCGATTTGTAACATGCTTGCATCAGTCTCCTCAATTGCTGGACTGTACTTGGAAATTTCTAACAATAATCTATTTTGTAATTCAATGTTTAATGAGATCCTCACATCTGCAATAAATTGCAATGAGTAAGTTTGCAATATATAAAAGAATGATAAAGAAATCAACTATAGAGACCATTATTTTCATTGTCCAATTTCCATATATCAGTAATTCGATCCAGAGAGACAAGTAATTCAATACTATGACCCATATGTTGCACCTTTTGCAGCAAAAATTGCATAATTGGATCTGTCCAACAAATATTATCGGATAATCGAACTGTAAATTTTTCATTTTGCTCAGCATTTTCCATTAATACATTTTCTGGAACTCTGACATATTTAACAATAAATTAGCTATCGTATAAATATATTAAAATTTTAGTTTTAGCTTCTTAATTTACCTCACGATTATAAATTCATCCCTCCAGTCTTCTAATCGTCCCTCGCTTAGCCATGTATCAATTATGTTAAGATAAACAGTAAGACTGCATAGGTATAAATTTGTACAAATTTCTGTTCTTTCACGATTATGAGAATTTTGCATCTCATAATATAAAGACGATAATAGTCGAGACGCACATTTCCAATTAGAATTAACTTTCCAATCAGTTACAACTTTGTGATGCACATCATGAAGTATCCTTATAGTATTCAAGTATTTTCTCAGACTAGCCGATAAAGATAAAAATGTATTGCAATTTTCTAGAATATAAACAAATGTTTAACAACGAGCCTACAAATGACAAAAAATTAATTAATTAATTATGCAAACTTACCTTGCTTCAAAACATCTTTTTCTATATCAATTACTTTTTTCTTGAATTCATACAAGTATCGTCCAAGTGCAGCATTATATGCCTCATAGGTCAAGGGAGGATTCCAAAGTTTTGATTCTTGATTATAAGTTGGTCGCAACTCTGCTCCAAATCTTTCAATATCATGTATCATTGAAAAGCATTCGCAGAATGGTGATAGAATGCTTTTAAAAGCAGTCTAAAAATAATATTCAAATAATATAGCAGGCTATCTGATTTTCTGCCTAAAGCATGGTACAAAAAATCCTGAAAAATACATACAGTTGTCAAACTTGGTATTGATACGTCAGGACGTATCGAAAATTTTGATTCAGTTTCCTGTTGAAATACCACCATTGATGTTTGAGCGTAAAACATCCATAATAATTCTCTGCATACTTGATATTCACTGAGAGTAGCTATTTTGTACAATACTGATAAGCTTGTTTCATGCCTGTAATATATGGATATACACATGTTTGTATGTATATATAATTTATATTTTTATATTTATATTATTTATATTATTTTTATATTTATATTATTTATATTATTTATATTATTTTTTTATTTTCAAGATAAGGAGACAGATATTCACCAAATATCACATATATTAGCATCGCAAGATCGTTTGGCAACAGGATATTTTTGGCATTGTAAATTGTTCCACCAATCAGTTTGCACATTTGACAAGAGCCATTTTCTAGACTCAAGATTTTGTGCTAATATTAGGGAAAATTTATCTGTTGCATCAGGAATTTCTGAAGACTGTGCAATATCCAACTGTAAGTTAGATATTTGTGTAGGCAAAGAAATATCATTTTCATCGGTCCCTTCTTCTTCTGTTAAATCAGACCATTCCTGTATAAGTGCAAAAATTATGAAAATATATTCATGATAATTTTAAAATATATATTGTTTGTGTACAAATACTTACACTCTCGCTATCATCGCTCTTATAATCACAAAAGAAATTCTCTTGGCCCTCCTTTAAATACTGCGTCCAGTCTATTTCTTCTGTAATACTATCTTCCTTTGCAGAGGTTGCATTAAAATTGTGCTCGCCACGTATGAGTTTTAAGCTATCCAAGTTAGACTTGTGAGTTTCAGTGGACAAATCCAACAAGAATGTTAACAGACACCACTGCAAATCGTACTGTGGATGCTGCTCAAAATCAAAACTTGATAAAAAGGAGTCGACTAATTCTTGAAATTTCTTAGCAACCTCAAACTTTCCATGGATTGAAAATTTAGTGACTATTGCATTTATGGCTTCCTTAGTCGCGTGACTATTGACAGATAGATAGCGATGATGTTTAATATTTGACAAACAGAATCGTTCGCATATTCGAAATCCTTCTTCATCTTCCTGAATGCACAAGAGTATATATTTTATAGAATATGTTTTTAATGCACATTATAAATAATTATCCAATATATTTTTAACGCATATTGTAAATAATTATCCAATTATGTAGACATGTACCTCAAACGATGTAAGTGCTGTTATAAGCTGCTTTAAGTCGTTATGAATATCATTCAGTACCCGAGTACTCATCTTTGTTGTCCAAAGTCATCAAGCAAGTATTATATGTGCACTAAAAAAATTAATAATAAATTTAATAAGTTAATTAATTTAATAAATTTAGTAAGTTTAATTAATTTAATAAATTAAATAAGTATTGAAGTAGTATGCTTATAATAATATTTAATATTTAATACATTTTTATTCTAATGTTTTAAGAGGAAGACTCACGAGGTAAATAATGCCTTTTCTTCAAAGTTAAAGAAACGCATGATATTATTATCCTGAAATTTAACATGCAATTTAAATTTTAAAAAATTTGTATTTATTCTTCCAAACACTTGACATTCGTGCCATCGATCAAATTACATTATTTATCGAATTGTCAAAAAATGTTTGTCAATACATCACATTTGAATCGTTCCTAGAACGTCGTCACAAGATCAATGGCGTTTGATGTTTCAAGCCTACCACAGGTTTTTGTATCGAATAAGGGAGCGTCCCGTTTGATTACGTTGCGATTGACCACAGCCAATTATATCGACCTGTGCCTAGGGTAACCAGCAACGATTAACCAATCAGAGAGTCCTATTTTGAATTGGCCAATTGGCGACGTGGTCAATCGAGTGCCATCCCGACTGGTTCTCCTAGGATGTAAACGGAGTTTTAGACACTCGATTTCGCACACGAGTTTACCTATCTATAATTCTGGATATAATCTATGATTCTTCTTTCATGAGATATATATATATATATATAACACATAAATATAGTGGATGGGTTTTTCTCTCCATGGAGATGGAATAATTGCAGATAAATTGACAGGGAGGATTCATTGCGTGAGCAAAAGTATAAATACATAAACAATATATTTTCCGCTTCAAAGAATCCAATAAGATAAAAATGGATGAAGCTAAATTTCTAAAAAGGTGAGGAGCCACCGTTTTTGCGTCTGTCAAATGTCAGTCATCTGTCAAACATGATTTTACGTCTTGATATATTTAAAAATATATTAAAAATATATCTGTCAAACACATGATTTTACGTCTTGATATATTTATATATTTATATATATTTTTTTATTATATTTTATTTATTTATTATTTATTTATTTATTTATTATTTATTTATTTATTATATTTATATATTTATGGTAAATAAATTATTGTATTATATAATTTTAAATAAATTATTTAATATTATGATATTAATTAATTTATTTAATATTAAATAATATTAAATAAATATTTACATGATTTTGTGAAAATTTCTTGTATCTCATGAATACAAATATGAATGTAATATATTTTTTACATTTATGTTTAGAAAAGTAAGATCTGGTACCTTAGATGTTCACCCGACAGAAAAGGCTCTGGTAGTGAATTATGATGTCGAGGCACTGATATTGGGAGAACTGGGAGATCCTATGCTTGGTGATCGTAAGGTGTGCTTCTGCAAGTAAAAGAAAGGAAATAATAGTTTTGTATAAGACAAGTATTATTTTTATTATTTTTTTTATAGGAGTGTCAAAAGATAATCAGACTAAAAAGCTTAAACGCGGATACGAACGTCTCCCTCTTGGCCAAAGAAGTGATGGAAAAGTGTTCATTGATTCACGAATCCAAGCTACGTGAGGTTGAACAATTAATTTATTATTTACAAAATCGCCGGACCAATGATACCAATACAGGTAATTTAGCACATCTTTCTTCTGCTCCATCGTACTTTAAAAATTTATTACATTTTAAAATCTTTATAGGTAGCGATAGTTCTCATCCACCAAGACCAGCATCATCAAATTCAATGATTACAGAAAACAGTGAAGTTGAACGCGCAGTTATTAGTAATGTTGACAGTTATATTGAATTATTGTACGAAGAAATACCAGGCAAGATTAAAGGCTCATCGTTAATTTTACAATTAGCAAGGGTTCCTGATAATCTCTTGGAATTGACCAAAAATGGTACAATCTTTGTACTTATTATTACATACTTTTTTAAATAATTAATAATTTTAAAAATAAATTTTATGAATAAATTTAATTTTAAATTTAATTTTAATAATTTGAAAATAAATAATTTTATGAATAATTATACAATAATTATGGCAAAATTGTGAGATGAATGATATTGTCGTCGAAAATGCCTAATTAATTATGACAATATTTAAATGGATGTTTTAATATTTAATGGGATGTTTTCTTTTTATTGCAGAATCATTATTAAGTGCATTAGCTCGAGTTCTAAGAGAAGATTGGCGGCGCAGCATAGAATTATCCACAAATATTATTTATATTTTCTTTTGCTTTTCAACATATAGCCAGTTTCATAATATTGTACTTGAATACAGAGTAAGTTAAAAATATTTGATATACCTTAGAAAATCAAATATTCTGATTTATGGATTAAAATTTACGCTTCTTTCTTTGTAGATTGGTTCTCTTTGTATGGATATAATTGACTTTGAATTACGTCGTTATGATCAGTGGAAGGAAGACATGGAAAAACGTCGGAAACAGTTCGAAAACACCACTGGTTTAACGTTTTTCCCAATGGGAAATAATGACAATTGTGATAGGAAGATTAGGATCATTGATGACATTTGGAATATGGAAGGTCCATTAGATTATGAAGTCAAGAGGCGATCCACAGATATATCCATATCTGTATCTGAGAGTGACATTAAGAAGTTGAAAGAGGAACTTGAGAAAAGTCGCAAAAAATTTAAGAGTTTAACTAAAAAGCAAGAACAGCTGCTGCGAGTTGCGTTTTATCTGCTCTTAAACATTGCTGAGAATGCTATGGAAGTTGAAAGAAAGATGCGAAAAAAGAATGTTATTGGAATGTTGATTAAAACATTAGACAGAACAAATACTGATTTATTGATATTAGTTGTCACATTTTTGAAGAAATTATCTATCTTTCGGGAAAATAAAGATCTTATGGTAATATTAAATATAGTATAATATTGACAACTTGCACTTATAAATAACATAAATATATAGATATTAATATATATTTACAGGCAGAGGAAAATATTATAGACAAATTACCAAGACTTTTACAAAATAATAATACTGATCTTGTATTAAGCACTTTAAAGCTGTTATTTAATCTTTCTTTTGATTTTAAACTGAGAGCAAGAATGATTAGAGTTGGCATGCTACCAAAATGGATCAAGTTGCTTGGTCAAGGTAGGAATTGTACTTTTAAAATCATGAAAATATAACTATTTTTATATGAAGCTTTAAATTCTTATATATAAAATTTTTATATAATATTATGCTTACAGCTGATATAAAAAGTAAGAGCACAATTCTGGGCTTGCTCTATCATGCCAGTATGGATGACAAAGTAAAAGCAATGTTTACAAATACGGATTGCATTCCAATGGTACATATACACTATCTTGGAAAATTTTTATACAAATTTAGGGAACTCAAAGAGTTTCCCCATCATTTTATATATAACGTGTATCATTTGTTTAGATAACAAACATGATATTAAATTTCGAAGACGAACATGTAAGGTCTGAATTAATAGCACTTGGTATAAATTTAGCTATTAATAATAAGAATGCACAACTCATGGTGGAAAATAATCGTTTGCAAGGTCTTATAAAAATTGCATTCAGAAATCAAGATGCTCTTATAATGAAGATGATTAGAAATATTTCTCAACACGATTCGACGAAAGAAAATTTTGTCGTGAGTTGAGGCTTTTTTTTTTATCGAGATTAAGAGAACAATATCATGTATCAATTATTTTCTAATTCTAATACTAATGTTATTTTCGTTCATACATGTTTAGGAATTTGTGGGTGATTTTGCTATGGCTTTGACTCAATCTGATTCTCAAGATTTTGTACTAGAAGTAATTGGTGTATTGGGCAACTTAGAATTGCCTGACTTGGACTATTCTCAAGTCATTCAACGTTGTAATCTTATACCATGGATACGTAATAATTTAGTTCCAGGTACATTTCTTCCTTTCTCTCTTTATTTTATCTTAGTTTTTTGCTCTTGATATCGAAATAGAATGAAAATCTGAAATTTATTTCAACTTTTCCTGTTTTCTTTATATTTGCAGGTAAGGCACAAGATGATTTAGTTCTTGAGGTTGTCATATTTTTGGGCACTGCGGCTTACGATGAAGATTGTGCCCGTTTATTGTGCAAGGCTGATATACTTCTCTCTCTCATCGAGCTTCTTAAAGGTATATATTCAAGTTTTTTGGATACACACACTTAAAAAAAAGATTTACGAATTTATACAAAAGAAAAGCACTATATCTTCATCATGTATAATATTGTAGCTAAACAAGAAGACGATGAAATGGTTTTGCAAATAATTTACGTTTTTTATCAAATTGCAAAACATGATTCAACGCGAGATTATTTGATTCGCGAGACTGGCAATGGTAATGATCAATTTCCTTAATTATTGAGCCTTATTAAAGATGTAGAGCAACAAAGTATCTTGTGAATATTTTTAAACAGTCTCTGTGATGAATATAAAAAATCGTGATTGCATTTGCAGAAGCTCCTGGATATTTGATCGATTTAATGCACGACAAAAATCCTGCAATCAGAAAAGTCTGTGATACGTGTTTAGATGTCATTGCTGTAAGTTACTTGGAGGAAATATCTCGCGTGCAAATCTCTTCTCTTGTTTTTATATAAGTTTATAAACAGCTTCTTGTAAATAATACTTTACGAGATAAACTATTTGTATTAACGTTTCTTTATTTTTTAATTTTTAATTTCTTAATTTTTTAATTTTTTAAATTCTAGATGTGCGACAAGAATTGGGCGGCGCGCATAAAAGTGGAAAAGTTCCGGTCGCACAATCAGCAGTGGCTGGAAATGGTTGAATCTATAGGATCGGATTCGACCAATCATTTGTTAACGGATGACGACGATAGTCTATCTCCATTTATTAGTGGTGACCTATTAAAACATACTATACTGTTTCCCTCTGGTACAATATTTATTATCTTTTTTTAATAAAATTATATTATTGTTTATCGCACATTCTTACGATAGATTGTTGTGTTTGCATAGGTAATGCAGCATCATTTAATGCAGATGATGGATTTTCAATTATGAAAAATTCATCAGAATCATCTGAAAATCCTAGTCGGCCTGTCAGTAGGTATGTCTCGAATGATGCGAATATACAGGGTGTCCCATTTTAATACATCTAGTCGTAGCTTCATCGAGCACTTTTCGAGTTATGAGACTTGAAATAATTTCTTAATTTTATATAAACTATAAAATATCTAGTAAAATATTCATTTTTCGATTATCTTACTTTAATACTTTTATATAAAATAATGAGAGGAATCAATTGATGTAAAGAAAACATAATTATTTTTAAGAAAAAAATATGGAATTGTTAATTGCAAATTCCATATTTTTTCTTAAAAACAACTGTATGTTTTCTTTACACCAATTGATTCCTCTCATTATTTTGTACATAAAAGTATTAAGGTAAGATAATCGAAAAATGAATATTTTACTAGATATTTTATAGTTTATATAAAATTAAGAAATTATTTCAAGTCTCATAACTCGAAAAGTGCTCGATGAAGAAATACTTTATTATAATGTTTTGGAAAGCTCTCGAGATGAGCTACAAGAATATGCAAAAATATATAGCGTGTTCCATTTAAAAAAATTGAAGTAACCTTCGCATGTCCTTCAAATGACTCTTCAAAGTCAAACCAATGGTACCCTCTTATGGCACCCTTGAAACCATACAACTTTTGTCTGAAATATTTTTCTCTCTCGGGCTTGGTTTTCGAGATATTCGACTGGATGGATTAAAATGGGACACTGTATTTGATGCTTTGGTGCACCATTAATTCATTTTTTACGTATATTATAGGTATCGAGATCTCGATGACATAGGCGAACTCGTGGCGCGTTCTAAATCTCGCATGTCCATTGGTTCAGGTATAGAGGATTTATATTACAATTCTAGAGTGAAATTCAGTGATACAGATAGTTCCCACGTATTGATATAAAAATTAATTCCAATGTTCTGATGTAGATATGTGATCTAACTTTTCAAAAATATCTAGGACATTTTACATTATCTGAACATCATATATGTTTGATGTAAAAAGACAAAAAGGAAAAAAAGAAATGTTTGCAATACTATTTATAAAACCACATGCCTGCTCGAACCAAAGATTTTATTATACATATAGACTGCTTTGATCTCATAGTTAAGTACCTTAGTATTTTTTTATTTCTTTTTTTTTTAATATATTGAGTTATTTATAGACATCAAAGCACTTTACACTGATGCATAGTGCACTATTATGTTGCAAATAATTAATAATTAGGATATTAATTATATTCAAATCTTTTTTATCTTATAATAGGCTTTCAGACAGTGAGGATAGCATAAATGTATATGTGGTTAAATGTAAAATTAGTATTTACAATATTTTTAATCTCGTGTAGTATTTATATATCGTTAATATCAGTTAATAAGAAGACAAGCGGTGTATGAAAATATTGAATGTTTTATAGTAAAAGAATAGAATACTATATTTCACGACATTTTTATTCATTACAGCCAATTGTGCGATAAATTACATAGATATGTATATAATTTCATAAATATATATACATATGTATATGCAGGGTTGGGTAAGTTTATATTTTTTTTTAACTAAATTAAGTTAAAGTTAATGGGTTAAAAAATTAATTTAGTTATGTTAAAAGATATACAAATAAAAAATTAACTCAATAAAAGTTACGTTAAGATTAAATTAACGTTAGTTAAGATAAAAGTTAAAATTTTGGAAAGCATTATTTCACTTTATATTAAATTAGATTGTAATTTTAAAATTAGATTACTCTAAATAATATGAATCATCAAATAAATTTGGAGGGAAAGTTAATAAGTTTAAGTTTATGTGTTTTAAAAATAACTAGTTAAAGTTAAAAGTTAACTCTTTAAAATAATTAAATTGAGTTAAAAATTATTAACTTTTTAACTTTTAACTAATCAACTAGTTATTACCCAACCCTGTGTATATGATACATACATACACACACATATATATGTATATTTCTAAAATTATTTTTCCTAAAAAATAATCGGTACTTATTTTATGTTTATCTTTTGTCAGTTTTGCACCTCTTGTCTCTTTGTGTTATCAACTTATCGTATTTATTGATATATAAGATAGTATTTTATTACATTATATTAATAAAATGCATGACTTGTAGCTACTCAACTCTTCTTCGTGATAAAATAAATTACAATATGAATTTCGGAGTTTGTCAGTTAGCAATTTATTTAAAAAAATAATCTCCTTATAATCCACATTGTTCTCTTATTAAAGTTATTGAATATAATTTATTTAAGATCTATTGACATATTCTGGGTCTATTATTAGAACTGAGACTTTTTCGTATAATGGATTCACCTGTAAGTTGAAATATGATAGTGTAACTGTTATCTCCATCGGTGAAAAACATGTGTTCCTTTAAATCCCAGCTGGTAGGACTATCTGCAAATCCTTGTACATCTAAACTGACCCATGGTAAGGTCTTTCGTGATAATACGTATTCTTTCAATGCATTATACATCTCGTGCATCTTCTGTCGTGTAAAGAACCCAGTCCATTGTAAATGCTGCACTTGTCCAATATCTATAGAAAGCGGAGGGCACTCATATGTATTTACATAGTTATCTGTTTCTCCATTAGACCTAAAAAAAATATTGTAGCTATCATATTTTTGTAATCTTCTCTTATTAATCACAGATGAAGAATTGTTACTTTAAGGTACAAATTATAACATACAGATCACCACCAATGCTAAAGATTCCAAGCCATTCAAAAAATTTATCCAAGTTGCATCCTTCTTGAAGAGTGGGTAATGCCATTGAATATTTTGTTCTTTGAGAAAATGTCTGATGACAGAGACAAACCTCATAATTGCGTGCGTAGAACCATGCTGCTATTGATGATTGGACATAAATTAGTGTCTGAAATATTTAAATGGTAATCAGAAAATATGTATGAATATTATAATATTATTTATGTATTATAAGAGAAGAAAAGTTGCATACTTGGTGGATCCCAGGACACTATAACATCAAAACTCTGTTTGAGACGTTGTTCCAGCGCTATTCGAGTCCTTTCATAGTTCTTCTTACCAGGAACAAAATTTTCACTTTTCAGATTAATTGTTACTACTGATAATGTGTATGTATTTGCACCGATAAAAAAAAAATGTTCAAATATATAAAGAATGTATATAAAAAAATATATGGATTACAAAATATCATAGATATTGACATGTAATTTTAAGATTTAATTCATTGTTATTTCCTTTCTACTTACCATAACGTGTGTGAGGTTTGCAATTAAAGGAAGATGCCTTGCCTTCTAAACCAAGCGCTTGATAGTCTTCGGTTAGCAAAGAAAGTAGCAGGTATCCAGTTGGAGTAACACAAATGGAATTTTGCAAATCTATTTTGTTTTCTATTGTCATAAGGCTGACTTCTCCTAAAATTTTAAATATAGATTCCAGTAGAAATATAAATATAGAAATAAGAGGGAATAAATTTTTTAATTCAAGTTAATTGAAAAGAAGAAAAATTATCTTTCTTTTCAAAGGAAAGTGTGTGCTCTTTACTTCAAAATATCACAAATATTACACTTGTGATTATAAAATGCAATTATATGAGGAGAAAATCAATAACAAGTGTAACGCATGTTTACCTTTCTTAACAAAAGCCTCAATAAATTCTGTGCTTAAGAGATCGCAGACTCGCAGCGCATTTATCCGATAATAATCCGTGTCCTCTGACAGACAATTCCTTAAAGTGTCAGGAATGGTGACAGTATCAGGAAGCACCACAGACACCTAAACGATGTAGAAAACAAATAGCATCAATATTTAAAAAATTTTTTTAATTGAAATTTAGAATGCTATATTTATAAATTGGAATTTAGATGCTATATTTGTTTTCTCGGTAGAAAACTAATATAGCATCAATATTAAAAAAATTTTTTAAATTAAAGTTTTAAAAATTGAAATTTTAAAAATTAAAATAAAATAATTTACTTACCGAGTGATTGAAATAATGAGTGTTCATCACAGCAGGTATATCTATTTTTGTAAAATCTCTCCTATCCATGGATATATAATGTCGTGGTGGTTTAAAATTGGATGTCTCCGGACAAAGCATATTGACAAAATATTAATGACAGCTAATGATATGATGACGCTTTTCTCCTCTTATGAATCCTGACGAATACCTGAAGAATATGATTTTAAATAACATGGTTCATTTAGAGTCGGTAGGAAGAAATGCCTTCATTATTTTTATATAATCTAACCTGAGGTTTACATTAGATTAGGTTAGATCAGATCAGATCAAGTTAATTATCTTGATTTATATTTTAATAATTTTACAATGCATTTATTTTCGTTATAGTTAATTATTGATTGCCTCTCATTTTCCAGGAGACTATAAAATTTTTGTCATGATATTTTTTAAATTTTTGTAACGACAATTTATTCTCTAAATTTTCAAAAGATTTAACTTTTAGTTGGAAAATACTTATTTCTTGTATTTATGTTTTGATTGAATAATTCCTGCCATATCGCTTACTCTATGTTTTAAAGGAATCTCCTTGGCATTGGAAGTAATCAGCAATATGCATTTCGCAAGACACATTCCTTTTGACATATGATTTGTTTAAATATATAACAACGCAAGGGTCAACAGTCTACTTGTCTACAAATATTCACAAACATAGAGAGAGTTACTCAAGAGCCTCGGTAGCGCAGTAGGCAGCGCGTAAGTCTCATAATCTTAAGGTCGTGAGTTCGATCCTCACCCGGGGCATTTTTTTTTAACTTTTTTTTTTTAATAAGATTAAAAATGAATACTGTGCTAAATACTAATATTTTATGTAATATAAATTATATAAAATTGATATAAATTATAATAGATTTATGTATTATATATAAATCTTATAACTTGCATTAATTTTATATAATTTATGATTATAAGATTTATATATATATACAAATATAAATATATAATTTATATTTATATAAATATATAATAAATATAAATAAATATAAATATATAAATAAATAAAATATATAATATAAATATAAATAATGAAATATATAATATAAATATATAAAATATATAAATTTATTATATATATATATATATTTAATTACAAGATTTATATATTATATATAAATATATGGAAAGAGAGAAAACTATGTAACATAAATATATAAATTTATTGTATATATATATATATATATATATATATATATATATATATAATTATAAGATTTATATATTATATATAAATATATGGAAAGAGGAAGCTTCACAAATA